>NC_088712.1:25292358-25623582 GCF_963576615.1 Watersipora subatra | reverse complement strand
TGGAAATGAAAATGTAAACATTTTCGTAATATGTTTAGCAATCCCTGGTAGGTATTGAATTGCTTTAAATAATAAGCATATATTTGAGTAATGAACTATAATCATCATTTCTTTAATATGAGCATTAATTACTACCTCAATTGGAAATTCATGATCCTTGTTTAACCCTTCTCATGGCTGATGTTATTGATCTAGTCAATCACTACGACTGACTAGCACAAAAAAGAGGCGTGGCCTAAACGCTCCTTGTTGGCACCGGAAACGCTCGTGTAGTTATCACTCTAGGGGGAGATAACTCTATGGCCCCAACTGTTTGACAAAAAAAGTGACTGGTGTCTTGGGTTTCCTACACTTGTACAGATAATCATTTACATGTGTACGCGATAACAACTCTGTGAACAGCCAAGAAGACTCTAAACATCTACAATTCTTTCTGAAGCATAGATATTGGCTGAAATGTGAGTTTATAATAGTTGGTGTGCACAAAATGACAGATTAACACTCTCAGCCAATTTTACAAATTAACTTTTTACTATAAACCACTACAAGTAGTCTTGCTCTAACTTTTGATCAGCTGTAAAAATCTAAAAATCTTGGCAGTTAAATGTAGAATACAATTTCTATCGGTGCAAGTAAATCTGGAAACAGGAACACAATCAATAGAGCTAGAACCGTAAAGATTAACATTTTGATGTGTAATTGGCATTGTTGGCACTCAAGCTAAACTGGCATCTGAGGTCATATCAATTAAAGAGAGCTCTCAAAAAGTATTGGTTGCTATATTAATATATGTTTCCGGTTTTCACTTTACAAATACCAAATATTAGGGTGCCTATAATTGGTGCAGTAATGAAAAAAAGCATCCAGGGAAACTGAACACTTGGTATACCAGAAATGATGTCCTTTTTACAAAACCAAAGTTATCAAAAAGTAAAACAGAGTGATGCCTTGATAATATAATGTCTAAATTATGCGAATGAAACAAGTCTAGAGAATAGATTACCTGTAAATAGAGGGCCTGATAGAGACCGACACATATTTTCCTCAGCCAAAGACCTGAAACCTACAGAAACTGCAGATAGATGAGTAGGAAAATTGTTACGATAGAATGGGCTCCCCATGATATGTGGTTAGGACAGCGTCTCTTATGAATACACTCACTAAATCCCTTGAAACTCAGGGCTCAACCAACTCTTCTTGCAATAATCATACAGTTGAAGCTAGCATCTGAATGACTCTGTGGCTGAATGTCGGCCGAATATGAGAAATTCCTACTGGAAATTGTTTTGTTTAGCTGGCTGATAGTCAAGCTACAATTAGATAGTGGCATTGTCATTGTATTAGCTTCCTGAGCAAGAGTTGTCACTACCTGTTCAAGCTTTTAGTTATATTATTTTTAGTGTATTTTCAATCCAGCGGAAAGTTTTGCAATAATTGGTTGTAGGGAAAGTCAACAATTATTTTTACTCGGGAAATTTAGAAATTATCTATCATCAGTGGATATTTGTGATATATAGTGATAATTTTTGAATTAGTAAAGTTTTGAATGTTTGATAAATAATGTCTCCTTGTTGCGCAATCAAACTGAAGACAACAATGCAACCCACTTGTTAATATGATATTTCAGGTGTGAACTTCGCAGTAAACAGAAACTGCAGTTACATAACTTAGCTATTCCCCTATAACATATTTTAGGTTGTGAAACAATTTTTGTAAATAGAAAAGTGGTAGGTAACAAATAGCTAACAAGAGTTGAAAAATTGTTTTAAATAAAAATACATTCCTGGAATTTTATAAAAGGCAAACCTATGAGTCTCAGTCAAATGAAAACCAGCTTTATGAATTTCAGCTACTTGGATAAATCATTCTGTTTTATTAGAATAGTTCAATTTATAACAAAAACTTGAGATTTTTTTACCACTGCACAAAATATATTTAAAAAAATTATATACAGCTTGAATTTTTGAAGGTTGACCACTCAAAATCTTAATGGATACCTCTGACAAAATTTCACAAAAATATCTGTCGGGAAATGCACTATATAGAGTAATCATATATTTAGTAGGATGCCTATTCATAAACTTAAAATTATCTTCAATATCTTCAGTTTTAGTTTTATGCTATCAAAACATTAACAGGTCTAATTGTTACTTGAAAACTGATGCTAAGAACTTAGCAAACTCCTAACAAGTTCCTTAAAGGCTAAGTGTCCAGCCATTATAACCTTAAACATTAAATTATTCATAAGGATCTCTGGCAATGGCTAGTGCTGATGCCTATCCACTGTTTCTGCTGTCAACGGAGACCACTTGACTCATAGTTTTCCAAAAATAGATCAAAGTTAGTTTAGTTTTCTTAGAACTGTGAAGGGATAAGAACTGAAAATATCCAACAAAAAACAGATAAACGGTGTCTGAGAAAACAGACCGTAAAAACTTACAAATGCTAGTTTGGACTTGGATTGGTTTTGCTTAATCACAGTATACACATGTATAACATTTGAGTTGTTAATTACATTTGTTTGGGACCTTAAGTTTGATACGATCAGTTACTGGTCAAAGTTATCGAACAGCAATTGCAGAATCTGGTGACTTTAGTGGTTTCTGGCAATGCTTTTGACTACGGGCGTAGTAATGAACTTATATGCACAGACAAACAATTCCGTAAGAAAAGTTGAGCAAAAAGACAATTGCAAAGGTTGAAAAGCCAACATGTAACATAAACCAGACTTGATCATGTAGTTGATTAATATTACCGAACCCTACTTTACTAGGGGCATAAAAAGCTTGACACAAATTTTTAATTTGATGCAACAGTAAAAGCTTTTTGACGTACATGTATATAACAAGTAGTACCTCTTTAGCTTGTCTATGTAATTGATTAGTGACATCCACCAGTATATAACTGTTCCACGCATTCGACATGTAGCACCTACAATATTTAATTATATTTTACTATTGCCGTCACATAGCTCATCATGTTTGTCTAGTAGCACATATAAAGAGTGTATGCACGCTTGATTACTGACACTTGCCAAGGTGAGCAACATCTTACTAGTGATACCGGCCAAGCTTGTCTGTGCATCTAACTAGTGAGTGCAGCCGGTACAAAAATTTAATTTTATATATTCTGGTAGTCTAGTAAACTTTGTGAGTTCAAATTGCCTGACCAGCGATGTTTTTTGCATCTACATCTATGTGTATGCAATGTGTTACAGTATGTGTATGCTTTTTCTTACTAAATTACTGTATCCCACTAGTGAGTGCAGCCGGTACAAAAATTTAATTTTATATATTTTGGTAGTCTAATAAACTTTGTGAGTTCAAATTGCCTGACCTGCGATGTTTTTTGCATCTACATCTATGTGTATGCAATGTGTTACAGTATGTGTATGCTTTTTCTTACTAAATTGCTGTATCCCACTAGTGAGTGCAGCTGGTACAATATTTATTCAACTAGCTGTACTATAGCAGTCTAGTGCACTGTGAGAGACTGTCAGGTGTAATAACTTCAAGTAGAATTTTTATAAGATGTTGGATTGTGAACTGGGACATGTGTTAGCAGTTTGGTCTGTCAAGCTGAAAGTGATTATTTCAAATCTTGTGTCCAGTATTTTTTCTCAGATTTCAACTTTGGCTTTACAAAAATCGACATGGCTGTTACTATTGTCAAGACTAGCACCCTGACAGTCTGGTGTGCGATGCAATATCCTCAGGTGTAATAACTAAATGAAAAACAATTTTATAACACGGCAAGGTAAAGATTGTCATAGGTGGTTGCGTGTTGGTCAACCAAGCAGGAAGCTGCAAGTTAAAATACCATAGGAAGTATTTTTCTCTAAACTTCCATGCATGGCATTGTACAAAGGGTATAACCAAACTCCAAGTTCAGCGGAAATTGTGAAAGATTTTACGTACCACGGTAGAAAAAATTGATATATTATTACCAATAATGAAAGTTAATTGTAGAGATGGCATTAATAGTAGCAAATACCTATAAACAAATTTTAATAAACTGAAATGCATTTAGTTGAGCGTTTGTTTGATTGCTTACTAAAGTTCAAGGTAGTAGACAAGGAATGGTAAATAAATCTGAAACCACAATAATTAAAAATAGAACTGAGAAGCACAAATAAATGATTGGCCTGAATTACGGCTCACACAACCAATAATCATATAAACAAAATTACCATGTTAATGTGTGAAAGGCATTTCAACTACATGAGTCATATGACTCATTACACACTTAACAACTTCATCAACTTTGGTATTGCTTGTGATTTTTACGTTGTAAGTAACTTCATAAAACTTGAACAAAGGAGAAGTGAAAAGTGTGTGTTAACAAACGGTTGATTAACCAAAAGTATCATGACTGTCTCACCGTTTACGCATTTCTCAATGTCAAACATACAATGTTGTTAATGGACAATAACGAAGCATTGACAGAGATGATTTACTTCGGTTTCTTGCCCAGCCATAAACGCATAGAATCTCTCATACCCACATTTGTTTACATAATCATTGACAAGCAGTCCTCACCAAGTTTTGTGACATCATCATCAGAGGACTGCTACTGTTAATAAGCTGTAACAAAGGTTGTGACACATGCCAACAGAACTTGTCAGAGTTTAGAGTGTCAGCTTGTCCTGCTAGAGGACAGCCTACAAAAAGTAAACATTGCGAGTAACCAAACGGAACTAACAGAACAGCAATTTATGTATCTTACAGCAAATGACAGCTTGAGTAAACATGGTTTGATAAGCTTCTGTATAAACGTATTTAGAGTAGTATGACAACTACCATTATTTGAGAAACTTAGAGAGAAAGTGATGGCAAGGTTATCAAGATTTTGATCAGTTAAGCGCACCAGGTAAGTGACGTAGATAAGGTAGTGATGCAGACCAAAGGAAGAATCAACAAAATGTGTAGTTTTTGCAGCTAACGCGTCAGCAGTACTTTGTAAATGCACCATGTCTAAATAAACATGTTGGTCTGTGGCGTTAAAAAAGAAACTCACACAATTGTGATAATATAAATGACTATGTGAACCAAGTAATATCTCAATTCAAATTTATTTATTTTAAGTATGCACAAATTATATTAGAGTTTAACTTTCAAAAAATAAAAATTGGGTCTAACAATGATGAAAAATTTTAACATAAACAACTATTATATATGAAAAAAAAATATTTCTACATGTAACAGATACAGGAAAACAGCTAGCATAAAATTAAAATATATATGAAACATTTCAGTTAATTCTGTCTATAACAAAAATCTACAAGTTTTTGAGTCTGATTCATTTCATGAACATGAGTGAATTTCATCATTAACATGTAGCAAGTTTTCTCACCAGTTACAGATATATGAAAACTACTAGCAATTAAACTTTATTTTAAATGTCTATGAACCATTTCAGGTAATTCTTCAGGAAATGTGATATTTTTTTTAGTCTGATTCACATCATGAACATGACTGATTTTATCTATTACCATGTAGAAGATTTTTCCTGAGCAAAAATTTAGCAACTCACCATGCTCATGGTTGTCTTGCAGAACCTCTATAACTTAGGATATCTAGAAGGTTGTTGTTATCAAAGTCATGCAGCTTCCAGTAATGAATCTGTCGTTCTTTTTCTCATATCCTTTTTACCTTATTGTGTTCACTTTGTGTTCAATTTTCTAAAGAACTGGGTTGTTCAAAAGGAATAACAATTCCAGAAGTTAGCAATTAAAACATACTGATCACTCTTTACCGACTAATTTGGTGTAATTGTACTTCAGAATTAATCATTAAGAACTGCTAGCTGACGTTGTATTTAGGTTATTCACCCAAACATCAAAACCTATCTCCAGAAATAATAACGTAAAATATAGAGTTGCAGTAAGTTTTCACATTTGTGATGAATGCATGTTGGTACATGACCTGGTAACTTTTCATTACAAAAGATAAAAATTATGAGCCAGTCCTTAAATATGGGGCTTATTTCAAGCGTTTGTTATAACCAACAAAAACTAACTTCTAGGTACAAAACTTATGCCTACTTTAATATACTAAAAACTCATGTATACTTTAAGCATCTAGACAGATATACTTATAGAACTACTTTAATTTCGAGCTCACACTCGCTTAGTGGTTAATTACTTTAATTATTAAAGAACAGCAAGAGATAGAGAGAACAAAAATAGAGGAGGATTTTTAATAAAACATATATAAAAAACTAAAAACTTAGCAAACGTGTGATAACGCAGATATTTATATTTAAATAACACATCTGTGTTAACAGCAACAAGAACTTGTTGGATATATCATTGTCTAGTTCCCACAGTTACATGTTTATATGAACACATCATGCTTCTTCATTGGTTTATCTAAGCTGTGCTTTATTGCTTTAAGCTTTATTATTTTATGTGCTTTAAGCTGTGCTTGTGCTGCATACCTTCACAACCCAATATGTAATGCTTGCTCTGTCTATTGTATTTCAGTTGGTTATGGTATCTTGAC
This sequence comes from Watersipora subatra, assembly GCF_963576615.1. Taxonomy (NCBI): domain Eukaryota; kingdom Metazoa; phylum Bryozoa; class Gymnolaemata; order Cheilostomatida; family Watersiporidae; genus Watersipora; species Watersipora subatra. The sequence goes on along the minus strand of NC_088712.1, from coordinate 25,617,079 downwards.
AAATAAACTTCTACTCGTTTCACACAAACCTATAATTCTAACAGAATTATGTATGCATACCTTGTGTAAACCCAGCGTAGACATCTCAGCAAAGATGTTTTCAAAAGTCTCAACTGACTCGTAAGAACATCTATTTCAACTCGGCTATACAATCTCATAAAGGAAGCTAAATAACAATTGAGCAAGTGCACGCAAGCGGTGAAGTTTGTGAGAACATTGCTAAACACACAGGCAAATTCACAAGATTTATCGTTTTATGAATTTAGGTGTTACCTGCGTAGCGAGTGTCTTTACCTAGATATTATGGGCAACGGCACTGCTCACTCTACTAAGTTCTACATAATTCCATAAATTTTTACACAAAGCATCATCTATTTACGATATAGCCTACTCTGTTCAAACTATGAGCTTTTGAAAGTAGTGGTTGTCCACTCGTATCAAATAACCAACCTGAAGATGTTGTAACTGTTATTGTTTGACCATTTTATAACACTTCAATGTCATTTCTCAGCACTATCGAAACGTAATTGGCCAGAAAATGCTAGTATGCAGAAAAATGTAGGTTCAGAAAGAAGCGGCTCGCTGGTAACACCCTAGTTCGCTGCAGAGCCGTATAGCTTCCCAGAGATCTGCATCAAAACAGGAAACAAAAATGCTCGATTCTAAACAAACCCTGTTGACATACTGTTCTCTAATGGAATAGTTATACCTCGCTTTAAATACTGCTCTAGTTTGAATTTTCTTTACAGGTTACCATAAAAAATTATTGGTAGCCTCTTGTAGAGAAAATGGCTTTATTTCAAATGGGGTATAATACAAGTTTAATACAACAATCAATTTCGATGTGAGTGCCAATGAGAGTAAATTTTGTTTGATAATGTTTCGGCCTCTCTATTATAACTTATATAAAAAATACTTGTCTGTTTTTAACCTCACAAGCTCTATTATACGCTTACATTAGTTGCAAGATTTCGTAAAGCTATAGAGCTCTGTACTCTCAGAGTTGTATAACCCAACTAAGTTGCGCGCCCAAAACCGAAAAAAAAACGCTTGTTTCTTAACAAAACCGATTGACATACTGATCTCTGATAAATTATTCCTACCTTAATCTTGTAAATAGTGGTTTCATTTCCCTGTACAGACATGTTTATGCAAGTGTTCGACAAGGGTCAGACACATGTATAAACATGTGTATACACTCTTAACCACATGTACTGCTAATTTGTACATGTTCCTACACTAACCATACACAAGAATACATATGTATACATGTGTATCGATACATGTGGTTACGCTTTGTGTATACATGTGTCTCAAATCAGTATACACTTGGATATGTTGCCTTCATGTGCATCAGTGTGCATTAAATATGTAGGTGGTTGTACTGAGTCTGTACCAAGTGTGTACTGAGGGTGTATCCAGATGTTTCAACATGGATACATGAGGTACTAATGTTTTGCTGAATCAACCTTTTCTAGAGCTAGTATGCAGCCGATACTGTGTCATGACAATGTCAGAACACTGTACTGTACTGCACGGTATGGAATATTATGCAGTGAAGTGATATGAAAAAAAGAAGAAGGGTAATTGGCATGCTGTATTGTTTGGAATTTCCTTTACAGGTAGAATTTACCATTGTTATATTCATCATACGCATGTCATATACATGTATCTAAACTGCCTAAGCTACATGCATTACCCTGACTTTATACAGTCATTTTGATAGTGGAACAATCAAGGAGGGAGGTCAACATACTACAATAAACTGTACATTTTGACTATGTAATGAGTGAAAATGAAGCGGTATTGTCTATCTAATGAAATGTTTGACATACATGTACAATAGGTACTTATAACCAGCGTTTATTTAAAAAAGAACTATTTTTATCTCAAAAAATATTTTAATATTGTATGCTGTATGCGGGAACAGCGCAAATTTAATGGACTAAAGTTAAAATGAAAGGTTGCAGTCAATACACTTATCAGTGTAAAATGTTGAATAAAATAACGAAAATATATTTATTATTGCTTTACTGTTTAGTAGGTCTGTGTTGAAACTTACTTTATGTACTTAGTGTTATGTATAAATAGAAAAAACATCACCTTAAAAAGTTAAATGATGTTTCTAGACAAAGATATATTTCTTGAAAATTACTTGACTTTTCTGTTTCCCTTATCAACCATTCACTCTAGCAGCTTACAATACGCTAATCTAGCTGTACTACCCGGCGTTGCCAGACAACAGAAAATTGGACAGAAAAATGATTTGTATATAACATACCGAATACAACATTCACCATTTTATTCCAACTTTTAAACTTCATATGATAAGAAAATATTTTTTAAGCAGTTCAAATGAAATCAGATGAAAAAAACAACTGTAAAGGTTTTCAAGCTTTTTCATAGAGCTGCCAAGTTTAATGGTTTAAAGTTTTTATTACAAATTTTTTATCATGAAATAAGTGTTTTGTCGAAATAACTTAGGTAACAAAATTAAACTGCAAATTTGTATAAATATATACATGTAGGTGTAAGATAATTAGCAAGTCATGGCTAAATATAATCTGTTTAGCTATGATTACGATGAAAATTGTTTTAATAGACAGGGTAATAAGAAAGTCTATTTTATTTTTTTACAGGTATAATTTAGCATACTTAAGTATAATTTATTTATTTTAACATTTAACAACAATTGCCAGTTTTACTTTCAAACTACATGATAAAATTGTTTGTGTGATTGAAATAAATGAAGAGAGAAATAAAAAAAACAACTGTAAAGGTTTTAAATTATTCCGAACAACAGTACCTTTCAAACTTCATATCATGAGGAAAGAGTTTTTTGCAGGACAACTAAATTAAAGATGAATAAAACAACTGTAAAGGTTTTTAAACCACTGTAAATTAAAATTTCAAAACTTTTAGTGGCGTGTAAGAAGGCTGTTCAAGAACCGAGTTGTTCGAACTCCGAAACAATTTTTTCATTAAAATAAATTTATGTAAATTATGTAATGCGTTCCAAGGCAGGAAAACATCTTCGGTAAAGTATTTTTCTCAACATTTTACACGATAAGCTTTACTTTATCCTGCTTACTACAAAAAGAAACTGGTAGATATAGATCGTGCTTAACTTTAATAAAAGGTTTACTATTTATAATGACGGAAAAAGAAAACAAATGTAAACATTTCATGTTTGGCTCTTAAAACATCAAAAACATTAAAGGTCAACATACAATACTACAAGTTGCAGAAATTGATAATGAAGCAGCAAAAATTTCTACAGATCAGTCACATCAAAATTTGTAAGAAAAGGAAAATATAAACAACGATGGCGCGTTTACTTTACATCTTTAAAGGAGTATCCTCCTCCAAAACAATTTAGTCTAACTCAGTAGCATGTAAATTGGTTGATCTTGCTCAGATTTTTTGACCTAAAACTTTTTTCTAAAAAGTTTAAAAAAAATTAAAAAAGTAAGTAAGTTTTCAAAATTGTTGGGTATTTTGAAAGATATGAGAAAATAATGAATATCAGAAATCTGTACAGGGGTTGTACGGCTGCTAATGAGCATGTGACTGCAGGACCTAAGTGCTGGTCACACTTGCAATTTGTATAATCTCCTTTTATATAGCTTTTCTGCAAGCCTCTGATTGTCTATTTATTGTATAATTATTTATTTATGCTTCATTTGGTAGCGCTTGCCATTACTAGCAGTGTGCACAATATCTATAGGCTGCTAAATCACCTAATCATTCAAGCGCTGCGTCCTCACAAGTGCTATGCACAGAAACGATATTCATTCCACACATCTAACAACCGTATCCACAATTACTCATTACTAAACATTATAACGACTTTATAATCTGACAGGCAAGGCATAGTTTTTAATCATTGTCTGCTCGTTATTTTACCAATTCTTTTAAGCATTTTACCAATTCACTAAAACATTTTACAAATTCACAAAAACCTTTTACAAATTGACTAAAACACTTTAAAAATTTGTTACAATAAATGGAAAAACTTAAAGAGTTGTATAATTCACTAGCCGGTTACCAGCGGGGTACAAGAGCCGCTGCCAAACTCCATAAAAACCTTATTAAGCTATTTAGAAAATATATTCAGCATCGGTTAGATGGACAACATGCATACCAGATTTACAAACCAAAGACTAAAAAGGAAGGTTTCTCCATTATGGTCAAGAAAACCAGTTCGCACTCACCAAGTAGACTTGTTTTATTTACCGCATGATGTAAAATATAAATACGCATTGACTGTGATAGACATAGCCTCTAAACACAAAGAAGCCAAACTTCTCAAAACTAAAAGAAAGACAAAACTGTCGAAGCGATACAAAATATATATTCTAGATCACATCAAAACTACCCAAAAGAGCTTGTGACTGATAAGAGTGACGTGTTTAATTGATCACTTATTAAACTGATGAACGAACATGGTGTAAAAGTTATATGATCACTAAACAAGAAACATGTGGCATTTGTGGAAAGATTTAAGAGCCCTTTAGCAGAAAAGATTTTTGTTCTACAGTACACCGAAAAGATTAAAACTAAAAAGGCATCACGTCAGATGGAAACGCTACCAGAACTGCTAGACTCAGTTAACGATGAAGAAACTCGAATGAGTAGAATGAAACTGGTTTATGACATACAGCTAGAAAACGTTACACAGCCTCAATACGAAGAAATATCAGAAGACTTGCTGATGAATTACTTAGTTGATACCTCTATAAACCAGGAGAAGAGCATAATGAAATGCGTTACAGAGCCACAGACAATATTTGGTCAGTCGAAATTTACAAAATTGATGAAATTCATTCTTTTAAAAAAACAGCCAGAATTGTGAACTTTGCAAGGTATTGATAACAGTGCATTTTGAAGAAAACAGTGTAGGTGGTACAACCTGAAACTGAAGGTACTGTATAATAAATGACAGATAAAATATACCCACAATTGCCGTCAGCGCCTGATGGAGGATTGGAACGATATAATCGCGTACGAGCCATTCGCAATGAGCTTTAAGCTCTAATGAGTAGCAGGTCGAGTTTGCACAAAACCTATATTGAGGTAACGACTGCCTTGCAAAATATTAAAACAGTCCTAGGATCTTTGGCAGCAGCAGAGTCAACTGCAGGGATTGTAACCACACTCACTGTAGTGGGTATGCTAGTTGGTTTAGTGCTCACCTCATTGGGAGCCTCATCCGGTTTAATGGTGGTTGCTCTTACACCGATAATCAAACATTGCGGTAAAACGAAAGAAACGCATGATAGGAAGCATTCTATACTAACCGCTTGAATATCAGTAATGGAAAAGAAAGTATTTAGTGCGTTAGATGGTGCCCTAATTATGGATGATGAGTTTAACGTGAGCATGAAAAGGGTCTTGGTCTGTTGTAAACTTTCAATGTCAACAAGGTAAAAGCTGAAGTGAGAAATGAACTTACAAAGTAAGTGACCAAGGAACTATTACTATCGTGTGCAATGAAAGATTTAGATTTTATAGGCTACCTATAAAATCTTATGTAAATATTTTGGTTGGTATTGTATTGCTGCCTTGCAGTTTTTGTACTATGTAAGTCCAAGCTTCGATGTTTAAAGCTAGCATCACCAAGGCATTTGGTTTGAATTCTATGGGCCTATCTTTCAAACCTATCGCTTTTGTCATATACTTTGATCTCGTAGCTGCCACAGCTACAAGGCCACCCTGGAATAGGGCTTTCCCAAGATCCTTGATAGAGTTTGTAGTCATTTATTATACACTAACATTTTGCATGTTTTCTTTTGGGAATCGATAGGTTTCACCGCTGGCGCTTCCAATTTACATTCTACTTGAGACAAAAGTTTTAGTGCTGGCCAATATAAATATATACAGTCAAACATGGATACATGTAACTCGAACTTCACGGGGCCGAGCAAAAGTGTTCGAATTATCAGAGCGTTCAAGTGATTAGAGCAATGTCACAAGTCCATGTACTTACTTATTTATTAGTATATATATATATGTATGTATACAAAATATAATATAAATCAAAAGCACAAATGGCTTGTTTTAAATTAAATGCTTCTAATGTAAAGTTTAGAATGTTTTCATCAAAAAGTATAGAGATTTTTCTATCACTTGATATTGGTTCGTTGTTTGAGGTGATGTTATTGCCAGGACGTTTTTTAGATTAACATTGGAAAAACTTCATCGTTGTTGAAATGCTCAAAAGAAAATACATCTTTTTCTTTTGAGAGTTTTACCCACGATCAATTTTGCCGATTTTTCTTGAAATTTATGCAAAGATTACCTCACTTTACCTTGCTTCCAAAGGGCGATCGCTAAGCGAATGTTTGGTATAAATCAAATTTCACCAAACTTTTAGAAAAAATGTTGACCAAAATATTTTGCCGATGGTGATAATAGCGACGCTTATGAATTACGAAAAGTTGAGGTATATCTCTATAGGCTTGGAATAAAGATATTTTCTAAAGCGATAACCACTGTTTTGGTAGCCATTGGGCAAAAAACAGTTTGAGTTAACAGTGTTGAGTTTGAGTTATCTATATCAATTTATCATTACATGGGAACAGACCAAATAAACTGTTCGAGTTAACCATGTGTTCGAACTATCCGTGGGCGAGTTATCCATGTTTGACTGTAGATCATGCAGCTAAACCAATAGGTAAAATGTACATTTTATATTTTTCAAGTGATATTTTGGGAATTACATTGGATTTTTTGACAGGCTCGGTTTTCTGCTCATTACTGATCATTAGAAATTTCTCCTGATTCTTTTTCATAGGTAGTTTTTCCGACTGTGTTTTCTCTGCCGGGTCCAACATTTACTAAAACATTGTTTGTCAAAGTCGATGTGGCGAGTCGTAGTACCTAAATCAGGAGTTGATACGAGGCATATTCCGTAGTCGTACTAGAATGCTGAAAAATGCTCATTTATAGCGGCCTTGAAAATTTAGTCCCTGTTTAGATCATCTTCTAGTTGTTTCTCAACATCTATTGGCAAGACTCTCACCACATTTTGGGCAAACTTTTAGTAAACATCTTTGAAACTTGATCTGTCACACGTTTCACGAATCCCTGTTCATGCTTTAGATACAGCTTCTAGACATCTTTATCCAACATCTTGCAAATATCATCTTTGGTCTTTACTCGTACTTTTACTCATTTCTGGCGACTTTTATTCGACTCATCTTGTCAAACAAAGTCAGGAATGTTTATCGATGGTTCTGCCATTTTTATGTAACTATATTTTCGCTTGTAAGCTTTACAGTTACAAAGCTTGTTAATGTACAAAAAATCAGCCCCGCAAAGTAAAATAATTGTCACAAGACCAAATGAGCAGAGCGAAGTTTAAGAGTTTTTATGATAAATGCATGTGCACACAACTTACGAAAATTATTCATTAACAATGAAACGAACCCTTGTTTAGATATCTTATCAACAAATTTAACCATCGTTTTGTAGAGTCGTTAAAATATAATAATGATGCAGAACACATTTAAACCTAATTAAATATGTCATCAAGTTTTGTTAAACTGTTGGCATTATCTTAAAACTTACCTATTTGATTGGATTATACACAAATAGACAGATTAATTTGGATGAAAAACACCACAAAATGCTTGAAAAGCTTGGTTTAACAAAAATTAAGACCAGCCTACGATACGCCAATAAAGCCGTGCGACAGATAGTAGAACTATTTAGCAGTGCGCATTTAACGAGAAAACTGCGCTCATTTCACCAGTCCATGGCATTGTTTACTTGTAGCAAATTTATTCGAAGGTTTCTGTAATAAACTTAGACCGTTTGAGGCGTGGACCAAATTACAAGTACGAAATTGTGGTACACAGTTTATCAGTCTATGTTTTTTTGTCCAATTACCAAAGTTTTCATTATTTAAAACAGTTGCCAAAATTATTTACAACTTATGTACAAGCTAGAGCGGAACTACAACAACGCCCCTTTATGACAAGAACATTTTTTATTTTGCTGCAGTTTAAGACGTGTGAATGCTCATAATTGCTTTATGTTAAAGATTGCTATTAAAACCATTCTACATTCACAGCAGCCAACTTTCAAACTGTGTATAATACACAATAGCTTGCCATTTTACATCTACTTTTGCATTTCAGAGTTATAATAAGCATATTTCCTTGTTGTTGTTGTTGACATACAAACATTACGGTAGGTTAGGCCTACAGCTTAGATTAACTTTTTTTATCGTTGTAAAACACGTTTAAGATAGTAGTAGATTAGATGTGATTTTGTGTGTGATTGGGTGTGATCTATGATTGTATTAAACCAAGCTTTTCAAGCTATTTCTAGAACATTTATATTTATATTTCAAACAAGTCTCATTTACACTGTACTCTGTCAATTCCTGCTGAGAACTACTTTTTCAACAATCAACAGTACCCTTTCTTTTTTCCATTATCACTTTGGTCGTGGGCTGTATGACAATAGAATTTCTAGTTGTATATTTTACCGAGGATTAGATATTAATGTTTGTCAGCGTTGATAAAAAAACAAATGCATTAACGAGGCCGGCTTTTATTTTTGTCTGGTTTTTAATGGAAATTACATCAGTTTTGCTAACCAGCATTTTAAAAGATTGTTTACACATGTTTTTAGTGACCAGCAGTCAGTGGATTTTTTCTCTGAAATCTGATGGTGCAAACAAATAATGCTCGATTACAACCCACCGGGTAAGATTAGCGTGCTTTTTACTGAATACGATTTTGCTGAGGCAGAAACAATGTTTGTTGACACATTTCTTGGCTCTACAATCATCAATGATTATTAAATACTTTTTTCCAGAAAATTTTCCACTTTTAAAGTGCAGCTTGATAAGATTGTCAAGATTGTCTATGAATTCACCATTAACCATGAAAATACAACGATTAAGCCATGAATTGTTGTAGTATTTTTGTATTTTGAAACGTAATGCAGATGATTAAAATTTAGTCAGGGTAAGTAATATTTTTCAATTCTTTTTAGAACTTGATTTGTTCTATCCGAGTTTGTACGCCCACAGATATTCACATTGAGCGGAAATTTTGGAAGTAGATTGTCCAGTGATTCTTTGATATTACTAAGTTGGTTATTCACCAAAGATACAAGCTTGCCAGTCACTAGAAATATAAATGCTTTGCCAACTTTTTGCGTTACATTTTTTGATAGCTTAAGCTTTACATAGTCTTTCATCTTTCCACCCGTCCCACTCAATCCGTCATCATTCAAAATCCTCAAATCTATAAGTAAACCAAAATTGTTCGTGTAAAGATTTTCTTGGTTGATGAATGCTTCTTTGTCCAAGCCAAAGTACTTGATTACGTCATGATATGAGTAGACAGCTAGGAAATTTTATGAAAATATTTGCTCCGTAACACTGGCTATATCCTTTTCGACACCTGTTAACATCGGATTATTATAGTTTGTGTTAACAGAATTGTCTGCCTTGAAAAACACCAATATTGCTCAAAAGCTTTTATAGCTGCCAGTTATTTTTATTTCACACTCAGACTCTTCATTCGATATATCCTTGGTCATGTGAGATTTGTAATTGGTAATAATGTAACTATGATTTGAATATTATAGTTTAATGCCTTCAGCTAGACTTGGTTATAAAATGTAGTCATATTCCAAACAAAGGTTAGTCAGTGTATACTTACCCGCAATGATTTTGATATGAAACTCTACATTGCTTTGGATTGCCTGTAGAGTAATGACGACGTCAGTCAAAAATGAACTTATGTGAAAAGAATACCTCTCACCATGAACCTTTGCGAGAATGTCTTCAGCTGCACCGGTCATCGAATGTCGTTTCCTTTTATTCACTATATACTGAATACCTCTATGTGTAAAACCATAAGTATACTTTTACTTTAGATGCCAAAACTTTCTAAATATAGCTAGATGATCGTAGTTTGATATTTCGGATATAGTTTACCCATTATGGTGATTTTAAACTTTTCTACGATTGTTGATGTATCATGATCGGGCATATCTGCTTCAGTTTCATCGCTGGCTAGTTTGAAATTTTAGGTTAGATTGAGCGATTCGGGGTAAAGAAGTGTATATGGTGTTAGCTGGCGCATTTTCATTACCAGCTCATCAACCGGACTCACCCCAGATAGATTGTGCATGACTTGCATGTGCAAATTGTGCTCTTTCAGCCAATTCCTGTCTCTCAGGAAGGAGGTGCTGTGGTTTAATTATTCTGCATACATTTATTATAACAATAAAAATGAAATTAGAAAATAAAGACTTTGGTCCCGATCTTGATGAAATACAAGAAGAGACATCATTTATCAAGCCGGACGCGTCTTCATTTACCGAGCTGCACATTCATGAACAAAGAGATTCAATATCCAAAGCAAATAACTGGCTTGCTCAAGCTGACTTGCCCGACAATGATAAAATAGTTTTGAAAAGGAGAAAGGTTAAGTTGTAGATAAACAATTGTTTTCTGCCCTCGTTAAAGTTGTAAAACCCCGAGATGCTGATGGAATAGGCGTGGCTATAAATATTTATGACCAATACTCGGGGCGTGGAGGTATTAATGATGACTTTGTTAGTAAAAGGGTTCACACCTGCAAAGAAACTTGTATCTATATTTGATCTTCTTCTATAGATAGCGTGCCTAATGTTTCTGTTAACACGCTAGGTGTAGACAGGCACACACAAAATACAATTAGTGTAAAACTACCCAAAATGAGTACATGCTCTGGTATAGATCATTCCAAGTTTGTTTCGATGGATAACGGTGGCTTCACAATGAAAATGAACAAAGGTCTGCAATTTTTGATTTATGTGCGTAACCCTGAGTTTTTTTGTCAAGAATCCAAACATCCCAACTGCGGTATATCAAGGACTTTTTGACTTGGACAAAGAAGCATACACAAAAACAGGAGAACAAGTCCATGCTCCACTATCGCTCGAGTGGATGAAGAAGTGGATGCAGATCTAAGCAATTTGACAGACTGCAAGTCATGGCTATCTAAACAGAGAGACACGGTGAAAGGTCAGATAAAGAATTTTGTAGATTGGCTCAATTGTAATAGAGTACATAGAGACATCAGAGTTTGATTATCGCGAATAACTTGAAATGAGTGATATAGCTGGGAGGTTACTAGAGCTGTAGATGGTAGCTATTTATCAAAGATTTCAAACTACATCAGAACAAATATCAGTGACTGTTTTGAAAGCCGCGAATGTGACAGAGCAGATACAATTGCCGATTGCTAAAGAGGCCCATCTTCAAGTAAGCTCACAAAGTCGCAACAACTAAAAGATGAGTTGGATGCACAAAATGGCTTAATAAGCAATTTAAAAGGAGACCTTCGAGATAATACGGCAAAGATGCAAAAAAAGCGCAACCTAGTTTTGGGCATTCGCGGTGGATTAACCGCTGGAGAAGTTTTACCGGCAATGTTCGAAGCGGTAGCAAATGTGTTGGAATTCGTTGCGGCAAAAAATCTTATTTCTAAATCTACCAATCTAAAAGATATTATTGGAGGTGGTACTGGCATAATTATCTAGAATAATTTGAAAGACTTGGCCATGTATTTTTTGACAGATATCTGAACACTTCATGGAATATCTCAAAAACAACATGTGGATATAGAACACGGCAGCATTAACATTGCTAGCATAGGAAATAGATAAGTATAGATAAACATTTTATGACGTAAAACATAAAAACATACAAACAAACATAAAATATTTTTACCAAGATTATTGCATTAGCACAAAGATTGTTGCAAAGAATTTTACGAAGATTGTTACAAAGATTTTTCCAAAAATTGTTGCAAAGATTGTCGCAGATTGTTGGTGGTGTAGGCTTTTCACCAGAGAGCAATCCATAAGTATAAAAGGCTGAATTTATCGGATGTATTTCATTGGTAGTTTCTTGTTTTGAGGAATTTTCTTGTTGAGTGAATCTTGGTTTTTGGCTCGTTTGATGTTTTAGTCCGCTTGAACAGCATTTAGCTTTTCTAGCATTGCATTCTCGCTTTGGTTCTTCTTAACCTCCATTTTTATCTCTTTTTGAAAAGAGATAATTTTCACCAGCAAACGCTAAATAGTTTATGACGGCTCCTACTACCATAGTAGCAATACTAGCTATTTATAATAATTCATAACATACTATACGGTCGTTTATATCAACAATGAATACGTTGAAGCCACAATTCCGTCTGCCTAAAAATTGATCACGTGGAGTTCGTTAGTTAACACCCTAGAATATGTGACAATCTCGGATTCATCATTAAATGATTATACATCCAGCCCCACTAAGGATGAGTACTGCCAGTAGAGAATAATATCTTTGATGGCTGACTTGCAGCAAAATTCACATTACAGTTATTTGGTATCAAAATACTCACCATGTTTTACTATGTTGAGTTGTAGGTGCCGAATATGTGGAAAGGTGATTACAAGCTTTTAAAAGCTCAAAAATGAAAAGCCGGCTAGATTGGAATCTCTTAATTTCTTTGATGCAATTATTACAGTTTGATTATCATTTTGTCAGTGATGTTTTCACATGAATTGAAAAGCCAATGAAAAGCTCAATAAAAACTTATCATAGCACTAGTTTATGATAAACACTTCGGGTTTTACCGTACACCCCACATCAAATATAGCTGCTTGCTACTTTGCAGTTTTGTTTTAGCATTATCCAATCGGCAAGTCGTAATCTGATCATGTGACCCAATACTTCGCAAATAACTTTTTCAGAATTTTTCGATTATCACAGGTGACCAACAGGCTTGTCATGATTATCAGACAATGCTATGTACTCCTTCGAGCTAAGATTAAAAAGTTTAACAATTTTTTACGGTAAGTTATATGACATCAGTGCTAAAAGTGACAGCATTACAATGACGATAAAATAGATGCATAAGAACAACAGACATAGTTTTGTTGAATGCGTGAAGTATATTTGTGAAAATATGTCGACGAATGAAGTTGCATGAAAGTGTAAACATAAACCATCCTGAAACAACTACGCCCCATTTAAGCCATTTTGGAAAGCAAATCCAAACTATGGCGCTCTCGTGTGTCTGCAATTAAATGTTCTCATTTGTCATGCAAGTGCCAAGTATTATTGGTACTTTGCCAACAAACATTATGCTTATTAGCTAAAGCTTTATACAAGCTAATATTATCATTATAGCTATTAATAATGCTTGTAGCTTTTTACAAAGCTTTTCTATGACCAAACATATAAATACTTGGGTTTTCTGTTATCAAATCAGTTGTCTCTGGAGAGTGCAATAAACCACATTTCTCTAATTTAATACTCTATTTGATTGCTTCTGTGCAGAAACATAACAGAAGCTAATTGGCGACAAGGATTTCTCTTTTGAACAGTTACAAAGAGTTTTGTTCAGATTTTATCATTGATAAAATCGATACAAAGAGTTCTAGTTTAATACCAGAGTAACTGTTCAAAATTGCACCACTACAATGGCAGAAGTAGCAGACCTGATCAAGCTAATGCAGAAGCAGCAGGAGGACCAGAGACAGCAGCAAGAGGAATACAGACGTCAGCAAGAAGAGCATAGACAACAGCAGCATGAGGAGTTCAAGCAGCAACAAGAAGAATACAGATGTCAGCAAGATGAAAGAATGGAGGAGAATAAGAAACTGATGGAGCTACTACTACAAAACCTACAACGGAAACAAGAAACAGCTGCAACCGCTGTTCCAGCCTTCCCAGGTTTTGACCCAACAGCAGAGCTACTAACAGATTACATAGACAGATTCAACACCTTCATTGCAGCAAATTCTATTCATCAAGACAAGATTGCTGGCACTTTTCTCACCAACCAACAGCCTACACTCTACAAGCAGCTTAGTAATATGGCAGCTCAGCTTTCAACACCCAAGCAGATCAACGACCCCAACATGGATGAAATACTGGAATTTCTCAAAGACCAGTATGACCCTAAGCGCTTCATTGTTAGAGAGCGTTACAAGTATTGGAGTGACATGCAGAGGAAACCTGGAGAAACTATTCAAGAGTTAGCTGCCAGAATTCGTCAAGATGCAACTACATGTGCCTTCATAGACATTACAGATCCATTAGATGTAGCTCTCAGAACAAGATTTATCTGCTCTGTAAACAATGAAGCAGTTCTCAAATCTCTCTTCAAGGTCATGGACAAAGAACTCAACTTCGACAAAGCTATACAGGTAGCACAGGAAACAGAAGAAGCAGCTAAAGTTGCCAAAGAGACAGTTTATGGAAACTCGTCTAAAGTCAACCAGGTTGCTCAACAGAAATCAAGATACAAACCACTCCAGAAAAAACAACTCTACACCTGACAAGCAGAAGGAAGGAAAGCTATGCTACAGATGTGACCGAACTAACCATACAGCGGATGACTGCAGATTCAAAGCAGCCACCTGCAACTTTTGTTCTAAACAAGGTCACATAGAAAGAGCATGCAAGAAAAAGAAATCATCTGCAGCAGAAAAACCAGTAAAGATGATAGAATGCACATCAACCAAGATGGTGAAACTTGCTGAAAACATCAAACTGGAGGGAGACAACTTCACACTTGAACTGGACACTGGAGCTTGTGACAACTTCATCTGTAAATCAATATGGGAGAAGCTTGGAAAGCCAAACCTAAAACCTACTACAGTTAACTACAAATCAGCCTCAGGACATCTCATAGAGACGCTTGGCAGATGTGAGCTAACTGCCCAATTGGATCCACAGGAAGAAGTCAGACTACCATTTGTGATTAGTGCTGTACAAGATCTCAACCTACTAGGAAGAACTGCTATACAGCAACTAGGCATCTCTATTGATGACAAGCTACAACAGAACCTTGTATCAACAATCACAGAGAACCAGCCAGATGGGAGGTTACAAATCAAGTGTAAGGAGATGTGCAAAGAATTTCCAGAAATATTCAAAGACGAGCTAGGATGTCTCAAGAACTTTGAACTAGAGATAAACTTCAAACCTTCAACAAAGCCAGTATTCTGCCGACCCAGACCAGTTCCTATTGCCTTGACAGAAGAGCTCAACCAAGCATACGAAGCAGGTGTAGCTAAAGGCATATGGGAACCAACTCAATTCAACCAGTATGGAACACCAGTTGTACCTGTACGCAATTCTACAACAGGTCAAGCTGCAGGGAAGATCAGAGTATGTGGAGACTACTCCAAGACTATCAATAATCAGCTAGAAACACATAGGAAACCTATCCCACTACCAGAAGATCTAATCAGAAAACTAGGTGGAGGCTATTGCTACACAAAGATTGATTTAGCAGATGCCTACAATCAAATATTGTTGGCACCAGAAAGTCAACGACGACTAGCACTATCAACACACCGAGGAGTACTACTACAGAAGAGTTTGCCCTTTGGCATAAGCTCAGCACCAGGGTATTTTCAAGAAATCATGGAGCAACTGACACAAGACCTCCCAGGAGTAGCAGTATACCTAGATGATATACTAGTGAGTGGAGCCAATGCAGAGAGCCATCTACAAAACTTACGTCGACTTCTTCAAAGATTAGAAGAAAGAGGGCTCAGATGTAGAAAAGACAAGTGCTGTTTTGCTCAACCGACAGTAGAGTATCTGGGACACAAACTCACTTCAAAGGAAATTACTAAAGGAAAGAAGGCAGATGCAGTACAACAGATGCCAGTCCCAAAAGACTTAACTCAGCTAAGATCTTTCTTAGGAGCTACACAATTCTACAGCAAGTTCATACCCAATCTGTCACAACTCACAGGACCATTGCATAAACTGACACGCAAAGGAGAGACCTGGAAGTGGGGCACTGAACAAAAAAAGAGCTTCAACAAACTGAAAGATATGCTATCAACTGATAGTGTCTTAGCACACTTCAACGCAGATCTTGACATTGGAATCTCATGTGATGCTTCAGAAACTGGACTGAGAGCTGTACTATTTCATTGTTATCCTGATGGAAGTGAGAGACCAATAGCCAATGTTTCAAAAACACTGACCAGCACACAGAGGAAATATGGACAAATACAAAAAGAAGCTCTCTCAATCATATTTGCTCTAAAGAAGTATCACCAGTACCTGTATGGTCGACGGTTTATCTTGGTAACTGACCACAGACCTCTTCTCACACTTCTAGGACCTACCAAAGGAGTTCCAGCTCTAGCAGCCAACAGACTAGCAAGATGGGCACTGGTACTAAATCAGTATGACTACACCATAGAATACAGATCTACCCAGCATCATCAAAATGCAGATGTCCTCTCAAGACTGCCAGTTGGACCTGATAAAGAGTTTGATGCAAGAGAAGATGAGGATGATGTTGATACAGTATGCACTATTCACACTATTGGACAACAGCTCAACTCTACAGACTACAATGTTCTAGCAAAGGAGACAAAGAAAGACCCAACACTAGCCACAGTAATGCGCTACACAGCAGAAGGATGACCTGGTAACAAAGAGATGAAGGAGACTCAGCTGTCACTCTTCCACAAGATCTCCGATTCACTTTCTATCACTGAAGGTTGTCTTTTATATGGCAACAGAGTAGTCATTCCTGTCAAGTTACAACAGGAAGTATTAAAGATCCTTCACCTTGGACACTTTGGAATGGAAAGAATGAAGAAGCTAGCTCGAACTGCTGTCTATTGGCCTCGCATTGACTCTGATATAGAGGAGACAAGCCGACAGTGCACTGCCTGTGCGGAACACCAGAAGCTTCCACAGAAGTATCCTATACATCCCTGGATGCTACCTGAGAAGCCATGGAGTCGTCTTCACTTAGATCATGCAGTAAACTTCATGGGCAGCCAATGGCTAGTGATGATAGATGCCTACTCAAAGTATCCATGCATACACAGGACTTCATCTACTTCTACCAGGGCTACCACAGACATCTTAGAGGAGATATTTGCACACTTTGGATACCCTCACGCCATAGTCACTGACAATGCTACCAGCTTCACCTCAGGAGAGTTTCAGCAGTGGTGTCAAGAGAGAAGCATTGTTCACCTCACTGGAGCACCCTACCATCCAGCTACAAATGGCGCAGCTGAAAGACTAGTACAATCCTTCAAACAAGCCATGAAGAAATCGTCACTCCCACCTAAATCTGCACTACAACAGTTCCTGATGCACTATAGAAGGACACCACTTCCTACATGATACTCTCCCAGTCAGCTGCTGAATGGAAGACAGATGAGATGCAAGATTGACACTCTATTGCCATCACCCGCACACATAGCACAGTTTCATCAATCCAGAGAAGTCAACCGATCTGCAGAAAAGACAGTTAGCAAGATACACAGCTACAATCTTGGAGCACCATGCTATGCCTTGTATCATGGACCTAGACGCAACAGACAACCTAGATGGGTTCCAGCCATTGTTACTAATATATATGGAACTCGTAGTCTCAATGTCAAAGTGGTACCAAAGGGACCTACTTGGAGAAGACATGTTGAACAACTCAGACCAAGATACTCAACAGAAGAAGATCAAGACCCTGGAGATAAACCTGATATAACAGAGGAGACAAAACTGCAACTACCAGCCCCTACAACTGTAACAGAGCAACCTCCGTCTAGAAAAAGACCACGCAACCCTCGTCTACCTGATGGAGATGAGTATAGCTGAGACAAACCCCGAATGTCTAAGAGAACCAGAAAGAACCTTTAGCTTAGTGAGGAGGTGTCATGCAAGTGCCAAGTATTATTGGTACTTTGCCAACAAACATTATGCTTATTAGCTAAAGCTTTATACAAGCTAATATTATCATTATAGCTATTAATAATGCTTGTAGCTTTTAACAAAGCTTTTCTATGACCAAACATATAAATACTTGGGTTTTCTGTTATCAAATCAGTTGTCTCTGGAGAGTGCAATAAACCACATTTCTCTAATTTAATACTCTATTTGATTGCTTGTGCAGAAACATAACATCATTTTATGCTTTTTATAGTTTGAAACCACATTCCCATATATTTTGCACCTGCAAAAACAGAGTAAGACATGGTGAATCTTATGATACCAAATAACTGTAATGTGAATTTTGTTGCAAGTCAACCTTTAATATTTCCACCTCGGGGATTAACTAGTCGACATAATGATTTTTTATCAGTAACACTTACCCGCCTTAGCCTGACTTGATGTACATTCAAAAATGTTGATGTACTGCCATTCATTTATTATATTTTATACAACTCAATCTCAGCAATGAATTTGCAAGATAGGCGTTACCTCATTCATCTATATTGTCACGTTTAAACTGTTGAGCTCGTCAATGAACATGGATTTGAATTGTTGGTGGAACAGTTCTTCCGCATCAGTTTGGCCTGTGCGAATAATCAAAAAGACATTTGATAATTTACCAGTCTATAAATTTTTAAACGTGTTTATTCAATCAATGTATAAATATAAAATCAATGGGGCCAAATACAAATATTCATTCTCTATTAGTTTGGCTATTCCACCTGTAATCGTAGTGTCAGTACTAACTTTCAAAGTGTTTTGGTGAACCTTAAATAATCTTGGTAATTTGGAACAGGGCTGCTCGTATGTGTAATACCCTCAGCTGAATAATAGTAATCCTACCGTTGTATGTATTGCTTGTCACCTCAGTAAAATTGTAAAAAGATAAATATAATGTAATTGTTTTGAGGCTACTACCGGTTGCCTTCACCAGCTGATTGAGCTCAATGCCACCGATTTGGTTTATTGTCAGAGATATAATTTGGTAATAAATGACATTGTTAAGTGACTTGTCATTTATTAATAAATGACATGACAATTTTTCGACATATACTAATAAAGACTGGACAACTATTTGGCGGTTATCCCATATATCTTTACATCTTAACTGTTGTTGTAGCGATAGACGAACATAACAAAATATTGTATAACTTTGTCAAAAAGTTTTTCGATAATTCACCAGCACCGGTAGAAATGAAAAGCTTTGATAATGTCAATCGAAAGTATGATGACCCCATGTTAGATTATTTTCAGCAATATAAATTTTACTAATACTTCTCAACTCTTTTGTGCGGTCTAAGTAAAGATTAGCTTACACAGGGTCTACCTCTTTACGCTATTTTAAACTTTCACATCTTGTATCAGCATAAAAAGAGGTTGGCACAGATAGAGATTAGAAACCTCGGAAATCGAGATTTTCATCTGTATAAAAATCTAAAAATCTCTACAATAAAACCAAATACTGCAAAATGCTTAATGAATTTAGAATAACCGCTAAAGATATTTCGGAAATTGATCAACCCGCCAATGGTCTCAGATTTATCATTTTTGATGGTGGTAGTAAATTAGGTTGTAAAGAAACACAGTTGGCTGATCTAGGCATAAACCACAAATCGTATCCTAAATATCCATCAAGCTGTAAAAATATAATGGACAAGGATGTGCATTGGAGTGGGGGTGCATGGGAGCGCTTATATCAGCTTCCGGAGTAGAATTTGAGTGTAGCTCACATAATGGTTTTGGTAACTCAAGACCTGTTTGGCTTCAAGAGGGTAGTGCTCGACAGTAGTAAGTCATTCGCATCGCTCGGAATAGATAGACTTAATGATAGTATCAGAGCTTACGTCTACTGTTTACTAGAAGCTCAACTGCAAGCTAGACAAGCGAGTTCCTCCCTCGAATCTCAACCAGAGTTTTTAGTTCTGATCCATGACTTGATCATGAAAAGGCCATATATGCAGGATTTTACATCAAACATTGAAGATGCCCTTACTAAAACATTTGGGCAAATAAATTATGTTATAGCCAAATGTTTTTGCATGATATGCTGTCAGACTTGAACTTGAACGCTTTAGGACAACGCGTAAAAGATTTTAACGATAAAATAGCTCAAGCATTTGATAGCGTAGGAATAAACCCTCCACCACCAAAACTCTAAGCTGTGCAGCTAAAACCTTTACCACCAAAACCCAAACCTGCACTATCTGCACCCAAACTGGCAATTTTATATTTATGTATGGGTCTACCTCGAAGTGTATATCTTTCCGTCGAAACTTTATATTTGTCATACAGAGGGGGTGTGACAAAATCAAACAACTCCATCTTTGACTCGACTTTTCAATTTACTATATAAAACCTTTAAGGCTGCTCTCACAGAGCCCCAGAGTTTCTTCAGGAACTTGAAACAGTGAGTGCTTGTTTTATTCAATAATGCTCATGAGCAAAGCTGTATACCGCGTTCGCGTAATAACACTTGTCATTAAAGGCGGAAAGAGTTATTTTGCTAAAATTCCGTTGTAGATCTCATGCAGTTGTGATCGGAGAGTTATCATTTCTGATTTTGGGGTTAGGTCTATGGTATTCAGGCACCGCTTGTATGCCTGCCTCATGCTCAGTTTTTAGTTACACAATTTTTTCACACCTTTGCACTTTGTCTGATCCCGGCCTACCCTTGCAACACAATAAGACTAGGCCTGTAAAGCTACAAACTCTGCTATCAGTTTGCTACCATCTCCATCTATTAGAAGGCTTAGCACTTTCTTGTTTTTCTCACAGCAACACATATGCTTGTTAGGGTAGTTGCTTGTTTCATACTTTTAGAGCGGCATTTCCTTATAAAAATATTTTTTTCTTGATGAATAGCACAGAGCTGTCGGTGTCAGTTTATTTCATTTGAGAATCAGAGTATTGTTCTAGTATGTCATCATAAAATAATTCATACATGAACAGTTTGGATAGATGTGAAATGTCCTGACCAATGTAAATCTGTTTGTTTAGGTTCACTGCAGATTTGTTCATGAGAATGGCTGACATGTGATCATAAAAATCTTTCTTAGCATTGACTCACGGTTTGTTATGAGCTTTTATTTGCAATTGATTACAGTTGTCAACTCCACATCTATCTGTTTGCGAACATTCTTCATCGATTTTCCGAATCCAATTTTTTTTATAGGCCTAAAAAGTTCTTTTCAAAATCAGTCTTGGCCTTTTTTCGAAGCTTGGTAATTGGTCAAATGTATGGCTCCATTTATGCTGTTTTGTAAATTTGAGAACTCTGTGTACTTTGGTCAGACGCAAACCCTTTTTCAAATAAAACTTTACAGTTTTGTGGTGCGCGATGTACTAGCGCTTATCTCGAAGGTTTGCACCATTTTAGGGACTTTACATAGCACGGTACACCATACTTGTCAAGCTGTCCCACATCACACATATACTCTGATCACTGCTCAGGTTTTATTGACTCGAGTGCCAATAGATAATCGATGTGCTTGTCGCGTAGCTTTGCTGTGTAATCAAGGACCACCTCAGCAATGATCCCTCGTCATCTTTTAAGCTCTCTGGGTCCAACATCCCATCTTTCAATTCCACCCATTCAAAACCACATGTGCGCAGATTTTCCGACTTGCCACATCCGTAGTTGTTGGTGATGTCTAGGTACATCTCAAAGGTAGTTTGTTTCTTTTAATCATACCCTTGACATAGGGGTTGTTGGCCTTGGCGTTTCAAATTCCTCCACATGTAGATGCGCCACCTTTTGAACCACTCTCTACAAAATTGTGCATGTGTACATCACTGACGAGCTCCAGTTCTCCTTTTGTCAGTTTAAGCAATGTATCCAATGTCAATGAAAATGCTGAGATGTAGTGACACAAATCAAGAGCATATTTATCCATGGATGTTGATATTTGGCTCTCAAAAGTATCTGTCAAAAGCAAGACATATGTCTTAAGGTAGATATCATAATAATAACCCAATGCCTTGCACTCCAACCTTTTCCACACTTTTTGAGCTGGTTGTCTGCATCACTTATGCCGGCATATTTGTTAAGCAATGCACAAAAGTGTACTTTTTCTGGGAGTTATCATTCTTTAAACAGTTTGTGAGAATCCATGAATTTCGAGAAGAGATTTCATCACCTCTAGGTTTTTTTATAGCATCTTAATCATCATGAAATGTTGTTGTGAAAATAGAGAAAAACATTTGCTGTAATCAGCTAGCTGTCTGAAGATTAAACGCTGTCGATAGAAAAACTATAAAGGTCAGTACAATAAGCCACCCATTTTAATAAATTGATAGATGCTAAGTTTAACAACAAGGGTATGTAAGAATGATGCAATCTGAGCAAAGTTGTTTTTTATTTTGCAAGCATTCCTTAGAAATTAGGTCAATCTACTAGTTGATCTAAAATCAAGTTTACATTGCAAAATATTTCATTTAGTATCTTCTTCACTAATTTGACCAGATGAATTGAACAGACAAACGAATTAATTAAACTATGACTGTGTTAGCTCATGTCATTGATAGTTGTGTGAAACGCATAACTCTGAATTGGGCATCCCCTATTTCTGTCTTTGATAATGCTAGGATAGCGCCAAAACACTGTAAAACAAGTGGTGACTACTAGTCACTTTCATGGCCAATATACAGCCACCACAGACATCAGTAACATATTCAGCATGTAACCACTGTCATCTTTTAATGTTTTTTTTTCATGTATTACCATGACCCTAAAAGAACATCAGCAGTGTCTACCCTTTATTAAAGAAACATACGTTCGTAAGTTGTTCGATAAAAACAAAGTAGTTCATACTAACCCATTATTATATCTTAAATGACCAACTGCTTAATAGCCAAGTCGACTAATCAGTACTCAGTCAGCAATAATTATATTGTACAGATTTGGGACTGAACTTATACCTGTAGTAGTTCCATAGCACACTTTTCATCTCAATCAACTTTATATGTCAGTATCAGTTGAACCACAGATAGCCTTTCGTTACTAACCAACTGCATAAATACGGTTGCAGTTGGGGATTATTCCTCCTATTCCTATGTTAGTTGTGTTTGAAATAGATTAAATTGCATAAAGACCAGGTGTTATCATAAATGTTTGCACGAGATTGTTGCATGCTATGTTAGCACCTAATATTGTTTCATAAATATAAATGTCCTATATAGTATCGAATAGCACCTCTTAACACCATATACCGTTTAGACATACCATATAGTATTTTATTTGGTCTATCTCTAATAATTCTTGTAGCTTTTCTAATATCTTTTGTGCCACCATACGAAAAGTCTACAAACGCATATGGCCGCAAACAAAGCTGCCAGATAACTAGAACATATGTCAAGTATTACAATGACTAAAGTTTTTGATGATAGTATTTGATTTAACCCTAAATGTTAAGTAGCATACCACACCATTCTTATTGTATGTTCTTTTCATTTATTGCTATAGTTTGCTAGTTGGCGAACTTTAGCAAGGACTTGTTGACTATATCAAATAGTCAAGCACTAGTTGCTATAGTGCTTGACCTTTACCATACGCCTGGTTTTAAACAAGTAAACAAGACAAAGCTGGTGGGTCAAACATTTGCTTTTGTACTTATTAGGAAGCTCTGTTTTTGTTCATATGCTGTTATCTTTGTAGTTGTAAATAAAAGCTCAGCAACAAAGCACAGACTACTAAGTTGTTTGAGAGAAAGAGACAGAGAGAGAGAGAGAGAGAGAGAGTAGATAAGTCTTAGCTTATTGCATGTTTCTTATCCATTTTTAGTGTTTATTGAGTACCTGTTAAAAATTGTAAGTGACACATAGTCAATATAAAAACATTTCAACAGACGCGTAGAAATACCTGTCAAACTAGTAGGATTTTTTGATATGCGTACCTTGGTTCAACTAAACACATTTTAACCCTGATTGGAAATTCCGCTGCTTGCCTTTCTTGTTGTACCGTGCTAGTGGTGATGTGATGGTTATCACACAATTTTATTGCTGAAATTTTTATCGAAGTTGAAGAAATCTTAACCAAATAACTGTACGAAGCGCAAAAATATCTTGTTTGTGTTGAAATGGAAGATCTGTCATATTACCAGCTATTCAGAATGCATAACCAACTTATCACAATGTGAAAATGATAAGTTTATTGATTGAACAGAGTACTTACTATAAATAACTATATGTCATTTATACAATTGTCAAGTATTTTAGTGATGCAGAACACTTTTTTGACCAAGTATATGAATGAAGATGGCTGCAAAAATTGTAAATACATGTATATTCCTATAGTCCTAAAACATATAAATTTGCAGCATGCAATATATAACAACCAGAACATCACAGGCTTTCCGGAAGCTGGATCTCCTAGATTTGTTTTAGTCTCTTGTGCTTTTGTCTCCATCTGTTTCAACTAAGAGCTGGCAGTCTCTCCAGAGCTAGCTTCTCATTGATCTTGTGGCTGGGCTGACAGTTCATCTTCTCAAACCCATGAAGCCAAACCCCTCAATGTTTAACCAAATTATCATATGAATGCCTGAAAAACTTCAACCATGCACACTTTTGGTTGCAAAGACTGAAAGCAATTCGTCGTTAATCAGATGGTTAGCACTTTATTTTAAAGCGCATAACTTGCATAACTTTTTAATTATATATTTTAATACATCAGAGTCTTGGCTTTCGAATGAACCTGTATTAAATACACAAAAAATTATGGAACTATGAGAAACAAGGTGTCAAAAGTACGTCATGCAAAAAAACACTTGGTTCAGGTTCTCAAAATGTGATATCACAATTATTATTTAGCCTTAGATAGTAGATCCCTTTTGCTGCCATTGAGGCTGTGCTTTTCTGTGGCAATCGGTGCTGTTAAACCCAGAGAGCGTTAACAATAAACTAAGATTTTAGACAACCAACAATGCCCGGGATCGTGTTAATACCAATACAAACACATGTTCTGGGTTAATTAATTATGCTTCAATAAATGTGCTGTCATTGATAAAGGTAATGAAATTACACCAATTAAATTGTGAGCTGCGGTTGCGTGGCCCTAGGACTATATGTCAATGGCAGTTTCGCCCGATAATGCAATGCTGGTAACTAATTAGTCTCAGTCGTCGACCCTCAACATCACAATAAAATAAAAGGACTAGTGCATAATATAATCGGGAAAAGATAGTATGGTGCTCAGAATGTGAGTTATTTATCATAGAAATAATCTGTGCATAGAGAACTTATGACACTGATTCCTTGGTCATCTTCATTGGTTCTTTGGGGTTGCCCTGTCTTCGCGTGCCACTAGCATCATTATCGTATTTGATAAATATAAATGGTTAAGAATAAAATAGGCGGTAAGAGCACACAACACTGCATTTGAAAATTGTGAAGTCACAACTTCCAAGCCAATGCCAGTAAACATTTTTGTGGTGGAGCTCTGGGGAAATCCTATAAAGACCAACCAATACCTGTTGTACCATGGCAAACAATAGCTTTTTCAAAAGCCAAGACTCGGATGTATTGAAATAAACAATGAAAAAATTATGTAATTTATGTGCTTTAAGTATACTACTCATTGGTTGAGTATTAGATTTTTACAAAACAGTTGTTGATATACAGTAATTTCCTACATGGTGATTATAGCTGTCATGTCCTCCCTGAACATCAGGTATGAAAATACTGTGACCACTTGACTTTTTTTAATTTAAAAGCAGTAACCTCTGTATACAAATGATTTTCTCCCTCTTAAACTAATAATTTGAAGCATCATCACAGTCTACATTATAATTTAAGGTCACAATGTGAATTAAGGGTGTTCATTCAACCACCTGCGAACTTAGATTAAATATGTCTAACAAGGAACTGTTAGTTCACGCTAAACGATATCATACGGAATATCTGCTAAAATTTTCCATTTACAGAAAACTGCATCAAGTGAGCAGAGCAAACAATGTCTAGATTTAAAGAAAAAAAGTGTATTGGATAGTTCCGAATTGATTAGGTGAAATTAATAAAACGGAGTGGTCGTTATCTTCTGTAAAAATGTTAAAATTTAAAAATCAAACATAATCATGTCTTAATAAAACAGACCCTTTCAAACAACTGCAACCAATAACAGAATATATTAAACACAACTTGACTAGCTGCCCTAGGAACAAACTAAATGTTGTCAAACAAAAAATGTGTTTTTCGAAAAAAATTACAAAGTTTTAATCTCACATTTTTAAAATAAATATAAATATGGAAAAACCAAGCTATGAATTCTGCTTTAGATTCAAAATTGAGTAAAAAATAAGTTTGTGTCATTAAAAAATATAATGATCAAGAGCAGAAACATCCAAAAATTAATCAAAATGAGTATTCGTTATCTTCCGCAATAATGTTGACAGAAAGTCATCCAGAGTTTTTTTATTAAAACAAATACTTTCAGACTATCGACTTTTCTAACACAAAGTTTTATCTATATGTGATATAAATTATCAAATAATGTACATTTATCTTTTAATTCTTTTGAGTGAATTTCTATTGAAATACTAATCATAACTGTTCAAAGCTGCTTCACAAGCAATGTAAATAAATTTTCTGTGTAAATATATCAAGTTTATAAATAGTTTAGAAGTATATTATGATCATTTACCAGGTCTTAAGTTTCATAGATTCTGAGTTTCTGAAGGTTTTCACAATTGTAAGGACAGCAAAATGAGCAGGGATATAAGGGCATTGGTACGGAAATAAAAATATGGTGCGCAAAGTGTTAGGTTAATCAAGATTTAATATGTTTCTCTTTAATATGTTTCTTAATGCGTTAATTTATTTTGATATAAGTCTCAATTGCAATTTTTTTGGTTTTGATACTCACTTCAAAGGCCAACAGCAAATCTTGTTTTAATTATAACTATTTTAACGCTCTGCAATTAACAAGATTAATTTACATATTAAAACAGCTTTTTTCTAAAGAAGAAAATTTATATTTTGAAAGCAAGCAAGGAATTAGTTGATTCCCCAAAAAATTATTATAATATAGTGAGTCTTACTCGTCATTCATTATTCTAAAGATGAGTTAAGTTTTTTTTCCTTTTTTCTGTGTAAAAGCTATATGGCATTATTTTCAAACATGCTTTCGCATTTATCTTTTAGAAGCCATCTATTCAGTGTTTCTATCACCCATCGTTTTACAATATTAATGACAACTAGAAGCCATGTTATTTCAAGTAGACAAAGGACATCTTGCAAGCATGAACAGAGCACTAAAACTGATATTTACTATTTGCGTCCAGCTTTAGTTCTTAAAGTTTGTTTGACCCTCCAAGCAAATTACTCAGTACTTTAATATGTTTGATAGCTTGAGCATCTTAGTTGACTGCCAATTAGCTATCTAAATCAAATTAAAATTAACATTCTTTTTCACAAATTCTACCTATTAACTTGAGTTTTTTATATTGAAAAAAAAGTATCAAGTTCAGTTTGCTTCTGCTATTCAAATATGCTTGAAATTTGACAATATTTTTGACATGTCCAAAAAGTCAATTGCAAAACAACCACATAATTTAATATTGAGTTTCTTTGGCTATTAGTTTGTGTATCTTAATTAAATGACTTAGAATTAAAGTATGGGTACTTAAAAGATGTTCAAATTTTTAAAGTAATCAACATTATAAGTAGCTAAAAATTTCATGTCAACAAAAACTTATTTAAGTAAGTTTCACAGGAAAAGTGAAAAATATTAGCTTAAAAGAATAACCTTTACAAGGAAATTATTATGTAAAAACTCTGTTATTATTTTTGTTTCAATGCATGAGACAATTACTACAACTATAGTAAATGCCCTGAAGGTTTTACAATATTGAAAGATGCGTAAATGAACTAGCAATAAAAACTTAATGCATGTGATCGCTGACTAGCTTTTTGCCACCAATAGGAAGTCAATATACCTGTGTCTGCATTATTGATATCCTACTACTCAATCAAATGTACTTGAGTTTTGTATGTTAGAAAATTTGTTCTTTTGGTAGATATGTATGCAAGTAATGGGAGAAACAAACTTCAACTGTCAGTAACAGGCAAGCATCTTGAATAAACATTTTAACATACTTTGAGGAGTTTTAAAGATGTATGTTTTGTTTTAGTTTTTTACAAAGGATTTGACAGCATGTTAGCAATACCTATAATCTTTCAATAAATATAATTTATAATAATTCAATTACAGGATGAGGTTTTCACACAGGAGTAGGCTTTACTCTGGTTATTTAGGCTGATTCTTTTTGCAAGTTCTGCCTCAAGGTGCCACCTTCAATAAACATTATCAAAAAGTTTATCAATGTGTTATAAAGTAAGTATTTGAAAAGCGTAGTTTGGCTTGTGGATGATGCAATGTAAATGTTTTGTACATTCAATCTCTTAACTGTCAGTAATAACAATGTGACATGCAGAACACAGGTGAAACTTGATTTTACTCTTTTTTGCGAGTTGACTTGTTCCTATGACAAATAAGACCCAGATTAGTCAATGAATTGACCAAACCTGCAGAATATTGACTTTTTCAAACTTTGTTACATTTCAAACCAAAAATTTGACAAGACTATGACTAAACTAATGCAAAAGATTTTATTATAACATGGTAAAACATTAATTGAAATAAGTTTTACGCACCAATGGTATCCAAGAATAATGGCAACAGCTGTTAACAGAAGAACAGCAATGACTTTGGTAATCCAAATCAGTTTAAGGAACTCCATTAAGTTTGTTTGTTTATCTCTTTTTTGCTGGTTTGATTCTGTAGCAACAGAACAAAGGGAATAGAGTGTTAAAGCAACAGAAGAACTTGCAGTTTATGATAGTAAACTAATTTATTAGTATTTGCTGATAAATTTATTTTTAGTCTTTTCATATTATTTTCAATACAAACTATTTTTATTAATAATTGTTAGTTATTACAATCTGAATGTGGCATTACCTATTGTGAGTAGTGCCTCAGCGCCTAAATGTGTTCATTCAAAGTGGTGATTTCTTATTTTGGCAACACACTCTGTTATTAGGGGTTGTAGCTAACTTATAATAACAATATATTTTAACAATCTGTCAATACCAGAACATCATAAACACAACCTTACTCGCTGACCTTATAGCAATTCATGTTTTTAAACAAAAACATGATTGTTGTTTGGGTACATACTTTTGAAATGTTAAATTTTTTATAGTAAGGGTTAGGAAGTTTTTAATTCAGTTTAAAAAACTAAAATAAAATGCTGCAGAGTTGTACAGCTCAATATAAGTATAAAACTAAAAATTAACACGAGTAAATGCAAGTTTCACTAATAATCAAGTTTCTGTTGTAGTAAATATAAAACTAAGGACAGAAAACTCTTAAAACTAATAAAAAAATGCATTTTTTGTCATTTGTACTAACATTAAAACTTTAGGTTTCAGAGATTCTTTTATGTACGCAATATTTTTCGAATAATTGAAATTTAAAAAAATTCATGCTATTAAACAAATATAATAGCATTATCACAAAGTTTTGAAGGTTTTGATAATTATTTAGCAATATTTTTAAACATTTCAACAAATTATGCATTATTTTATAAACCTGTAATGCTTATTCACCAGTCGCTAAGTTTCAAAGATTCTGAGCCTATTGAGATTGCTAGACTGGTGAAAATTATGTTGCGAGCGGAGTAATGCGGGCGTTTCTCCAGACATTCAAAAGTGGTACTCAAAGAGGTAAGATACTCAAAATATTTGTTTGTTGTCTGGTCAAGAATTTTCCAATGTGATAGCGGTAAAAGAACATAACTACTCAATATAACTAGATCAACTAGGTCTGTAACGGAAGAGCAATCAAGATGGTAGTCAAACGAAAAAAAAAATGCTACCACTTGCTGGTAAAATGCAGCAAGAAGTCAACTTGTTACCTGCTCTTATTCATTGTGACAGTTGTATAGATGTACGTACATCAGCAAAAGAAATGTTGCAAAATTGAACACATGAGTTAGAACTCTTTAGTGCACTATAAGGCCACTAACCAATTGCTATAGTGAAAGAGAGGCAGGTTGCTGAACTGGTAACATCTTCAGACTGTGTATATACAAACGATGTGTAGTTTCCACTCTCTAAAGGCTTTTTGATAAAATGTTGTGTTTCTTGCTTTGACAAATCTTTGATATACCAACATTTTGAACCTTCTTTAGCTTTGCAAACTTTAAAAATGATCAAATCATGAACGCTGTCAGGCTTCACAGTCCATGAAAATTTTAAGTTTTCAGATCGCGTAGGACTTGAAACAATGAAGTTGGTGGGCGGAGTTGGTGCTACAATAAAAACTCCTATGACAAAAGAAAAATCAAAATATACCATGCAATCTAAAATAGAAGTTTTTACATAAATGTTTTCAATAAAAATAAACTTACCCAAAAAAAGGATTTGTTAACAACTGTCAACCTATATAACGATTAAAGAAAAAATGTTCAGCAAAAACTTTGACTTTGCAAAACTATTGACTGTTTAGGTAAGTGAATGACTCTGCCATTGTTTTATACATCATTCTAACAGTCAACTTAGTTTTACAACCAAATTGGCAAAAAATAAAGTTAAATATTTCAGAACTTTCACATTTTATCAGGTACAATATAAAATTTGGAGCATGTATATTTTTGATGGCGTGTACTAATACAGATTTACTTGATATTTCTAAAACTATTCAGGTATATCAACAAGTAAATCATGTTATAATTTGGGTACTTGAAAGTTATGCCCACATTGCTTGTTACTTGATGCACTTGTTAAAAAATATTCTACGCAAATACAGGTATTTATGTTAACTATAGCAAAATTGGTCTCACTCAATTTTAGACCAGACCAACGGCGAAAGAATTATTTATTCAGTTTTGGTTTTCAATAGTTAAGTGTTTGCCAGAAAGCAGCTCGAAACTTACGTGCAGTTAATCTTATTTCCACCACACTGTCTAAAGTTATTCCAGTCACTTGAAACTCAAAACTATAACTTTCTCCTGGTATTGGGTGATCCATGTCAGGCAGATAATCATCCGGATTGACTTCTGTCACAAAAGCCCTTAACATTCTACTTGAATTGTGAATCGATGATGGCTTCACTTGAAAGTCTTTGCCTGTGACAGAAATACATGTAGGTACACATAAGGTTATAATGGTTGACACATTTCTATCTATTTTAAAGCATGTGATACTTTACACTTAAGTTTTTGACAGAATATTAGTATAATATATTACTATTACTAAACACTGTTTGTGAGCCGACTTGTTTTATAACATGTTCAAAAATTAGTCTATGTTCACAAAGCTTTACTTATTTCAACACTAAATGTAGATATAAATAAGTTTATGTTAGTTGGAGAAAAAATAAGTTTTGGACACTGTAAAAATGCATTATATTGAAACTTTTCATAACTACAGGTAATCAAATAATCTAAACAGTAAACATTTTGTTAGCACAAAAAATCAACTCCCATTAATAAAAAGTTATTTAAAACACCCAAGTAGGGTTTGTTTGCTAGTTTATCTACTTTCTATAAGGTTTCAGCAGATGTAGTTCAATATAACTTCATTTAGCTCAAATATATTACCTATCTAGTATTAGAACTGTAAGAAGCTTGAAGGGGCCTGACTTTACATTGGTTTTCAATGTTTAGGAACCACAATTTAATATATGGTCGGGCAAGACATGTCTAAGCTAAAATGTGTTTATAGCATTTTATGTCTGTAAAAAGTTCATAGCGACAGTTCACTGGCCATAGTATGGACTGCACAATCGACGCTTAATGTGCATTATTTTAGTGACAGTTAAACTACAAATTGATGGGGAATTTTGGATAAACCAAATGAGCAAAGTTATATAAATATTAGATAAAATAGGTAGATGTACACTAAGTTTACTTTAGTGTTATGATGTAGATAAGGTAAATACAAAAGACCAAGCTTCATAATAAAAAACAAGATTGGTCTCCATTCTATCCAATATATCACTAATAACTACAAATAAGGATAAAAAAACTAGTTGTTTGAAAATTGTCACTTTTTACAAACATTTCCAACTCATCCGGTACTGTCTTTAACTGACTAAAATGTCTTTAACTGATTTTGAATTTCTTGAAGCCTGGCCACTAGTTTTAAGGTGTGTGCGGAAGCTAAATGCACTAAAACAGGTTAAAAGACAAACATTAAACTGTTTACTGGCAAAACGTACCTTTAGAAAGCCTGTATCTCACCTCAAAACGCAACAAATGTGCCAAAATTCAAGTCCAATTAGCAAACTGACCTTGCTCTACCGGACACCACAGCAAAGGTTATAGATTAGTTGCTAATGGAAAGGTAAGTTGATGCATAAAACTACCTGAACATCCAAACTCACACAAACGCACAGATCAAAACGCTTACATACACTCTCACACACATACACACTCACACACACACACACACACACACACGCACGCACACGCACGCATGCGCGCACACACACATGCACGCACACACACACACACATGCATATATACACGCATGCATGCATATGCACACATACGCACACACACGCGCACATGCACAAACACATGAACACATATAAAAAATTAAACGCAAAAACGTGCAAATGCGCAAGCGCGCAAACACGCAAACACGCCAACGTGTAAAGGTGCAAACGTGCAAACACACAAATGCACAGTTGCACAAACGCAGAAACGCACATACGCATTAGCGCACAAACGAATAAACTAACAAACGCACAGACGCACAAATGCAAAAACATGCAAATGCTCAAACGTACAAGCACAGAAACACTTAAACACGCTAACACACAAACACACAAACACACGAACACACAAGCATAGAAACAAACATACTGTATGTACACGCGGACGCACACTCCCACGCACAACAAGTCACACACATGAATAAATCAAATTGAAAGTCAGCAGTTTGCTAAACTCCTGCTGATCACGCAAATTTATTCAACACTAACCACCCTGTGTTGCCTCAAAACTAAAAGAATGGTTAAAAAAATCAGAAGCAGGAGATTCAGTCATGACTTTGCAGATGGCAAGTTCCCTGAAGCCTGGTCACTAGTTGCAAGGTGGGTGAGGAAGCTATATTCACTAAAACAAGGTTAAAAGACAAGCATTAAACTGTTTACCGGCAAAAAGTACCTTTAGAAAGCCTGTATCTCACCTCAAAACGCAACAAATGTGCCAAAATTCAAGTCCCATTAGCAAACTGACCTTGCTCTACCGGACACCATAGCAAAGGTTATAGAAAAGTTGCTAATGGAAAAGTAATATGATGCATAAAACTACCTGAACATCCAAACTCACACCAACACACAGATCAAGACACTGACACGCACACACACACACGCACGCACACACACACACACACACACACACACACACACACACACACACACACACACACACACATGCATATACACACATGCATATATGCACACATGCACAAAAACACAAACACATAGAAAAGCAAATGCACAAACGTGCAAGTTCGCAATCGCGCAAACACGCAAACGTGCCATTGTGCAAATGCGCAAACAAACAAATGCGGAAACGCACATACGCATTAGCGCACAAACGAATAAACAAACAAACGCACAGACGCACAAACGCGAAAACGCGCAAATGCACAAACATACAAACACAGAAACACCTAAACACACTAAGACAAACTCACAAACACACGAAGACACAAGCACACAAACACACATAATGTATGTACACGCACACGCCTACGCACACCACACCACACACATTAAAACCTCAAATTGAGAGTCAGCAGTTGGCTGAACTCTTGCTGATCACGCAAATTTATTCAACAAAAACCACCCTGTTTTGCCTCAAAGCTAACGGATTGTTCAAAAAATCAGAAGCAGGAGATTCAGTCATGACTTTGCAGATGGCAAGAGAAATTGAAAGGAGGGCGTACTTTCCCCAACAAATGAGGGCCTAACAAAGAAACAACACACTCTACAAATAGTGCTTGAGACGGTGAAAATTTCACCCCTTGGCAAAGTTCAGTTTACATTAGAACTGAAGGAAATATTTTATGTGTAAACAACTGTTTATACAAGTAAAGATTTAATTGAACTTTACTTGTGTCAAAAATAGTGCGCATGTTTGCTTATCTGGTAAATTTAATATTACAACACATTCATTGACTTCAATTGCTAGAATGCTAAATATTTTTATACATATCTGTTTGTTTACACTGTAGATTTTTGACAACGAAATGTTTAAAATACATGATAATATGACTTACAAAAAAGGATTTTAAAAATGATATACAGAAGTTGCAGGGAACTTTTTATGTGGAAATTTTTTGAAATATTGACTATTGTTTATTGTTAGTTCACAGTATCTTTTATTGCGTCATTAACTGAAACTGAAATTTTAAAATAATACACCTTTTTTATAACTTCAAATTTTAGCCTTGAGCTTCTCATCCAAAGTTTGCATCACATTAAAGTATATATTGGCATTGTATACTATTTTATTGTAATAATTTGTTCATTACCTTTGATTTTGGTCATTACAATAATTGGATTACATACATTAAAATTATCCATAAAATTAATCAAAGAACAAATCATCATGAAAATAATAACTATCTATAATGATGTAATTATAACATAATAAGCTTATGTAGAAACTCTCAAAATAATACAATATCAGTATGAGGTGCAATAAGTCAAGCTGTACTGCGCTTGCCAAACTCAAGTTACCAGATTTCTATATTTCCAACAAAAAATTGACTTCAAAATAATTTGCAGCTCTCAAATTGGATTGCCTGTTTTAGCTAAAAGTGCATGTGCAACTAAAGCAGTTATTTTAAAATAACCTGTTTGGAATTGAAAAAAGTAACATACTATTTGTTTCAAGAACAATTTTTTTGCTAGCTATTGTAAATATGATGCAATCAATAAAGTTAAATTACTAAATTTCAATTCATGAATTGTGAGAGAATTACCTTTTTTAAATTCGTTTTTGCTAACATATGGAGGTAACAATGCCACAAATATCAATCTAAACTTGAAGATTCTTGCTGAAAAAGTAAGACTGTAATTGTAAGAAAGCTTCAACTTTGATAAATTCTGACAAATATAGAGATGATATAATGTACAACATAATTGAATGTTAGTCAATATTGCAAGTTTATATATTAAGTTTATAGTTTTCTTACTCAAAAAGGTTAGATTAATCATAGAAATTCTCCGTTCATAAATACTATCCAGGTAGGATATATGAAGAAGCAGATTTTCAAATTCCACTCTTGTCTCAGAGTCAGCTTGCATGCTGATGAGAAAACTGGCCTCACGAACATCCTCAGAGTTTTCTGTTTGACTAAACTTTGCTGTTTGGCTGAGGAGATTAGAAACAGCTGAAATTAAAAAGTTTCATCAATTTTTAGGATTTTCTTTATTTCAAGAAGTACATGTAACTTGTGCATTATTTTTGACAAAACCTTGAGTAAACATAATTGCATAAGCTTGATCTCAAATGATTTCATCGGCTCAAGAGGGACACTTTAAATTTGCAGTTATTAACTGCTACAATGTTAAAACTTACTCATGGAAACATTTGTATGTACAATTTTAATGCCTGAATCTGAATCAGAATTGATTGTTTATTTTTGCAACAAGCAAAGTGCTGCAAGAAACCTGATTTCTTTGCTGCACAATTTTTCAAACTTTAAAAAAATAGGGATATTCAAAGCCCTTTAATAGAACTCTGGACTAAATAATTTTCAGGGCATTTACACTTGGTACACGATTGGCTAATTTCTAACAAGTCTCTAAAGTGTTTTGTGTACAGAAATGGAACAAAATAACTAGCATGAGTAGTGTACAGTATTACTGCCCATTTGATTAGAAATTTAAATATCTCAATAAGTGCATATGTATGTAAACATACTAGAGAAACACTGGGCCATGCCCATGTAAAAAGTCTTCAAACAGAAAAATTATTTGTGTTTAAGGTATAACAATATTTGCCAATGTAACTGATCATACTGAAGCAATTATCTGGGGCCATTTGATCCTTTGACCTGACTGCATAAAACTGTGGTAACTTACATAAAAAAGTATAGTTAGTTACCTAAGTTACCATGCATCAGATAGCTGAGAAATTTCTCTACAAACAAACAGTTTTTCCATGTAGATATATTGCAAAGACTTTACAGCAGTTGTCCTGATTGGTTACATCAAAAAGATTTCTTTTTTATTGGCTATTTTTCATTCTATTTTTCTTATAAATGGATGTAATTGATCAAAATGTATATACAATACTTGCACGGATTCATAAATTCTCAACAATTAGCAAAAAATTGGTCGATGAGCAGCATTGAAAGTGGAGTTATGAGCTCGGCCCAAAGCAAAATCGTCCTTCGCAATTTTCAAAGCATGGCCCAAATGACCAGCAAAAATGAGGGCCTGAAATAAATGTCAAAACTTTGTTATAACTTATATGCAAATTGGAATGGCACGATAAATGAATGTGCATTGGAAAGCTTAGAACATTTTAGTTACATTGTCTGTGAGTTCAAATCCATCAGAATTATGAACTATAATACCAACTTTATAATGTCTTAAGCTAGACATACACAGACACACATATTCAGAGCCACAGACTTTGCAAAATACCAATATAACAATATACTTATATACATTACCCAAGTATTGATGTGAATATGAATATGGAAATATATATAGGACAGATAGTGACAGGAGAGATAGCACAGTTGGTAAGGTATATGGACAGTGATCATTGGGTCCTAGGTTCAAACCCCAACAACGGCACCTTTCTGGTGGTCTTTAGACAAGACTCTTGCTTGTATAATGTCTACAACCACAACAAATGAGTGCAATAACCAGAGCCATGCCAGTTCCAACGTTGTCCGTTCAAACAAGGTTTGTGCTGACTGTAGCTGAACCAGGACAAGGCAGCAAAAAATCACTTCACCATCACATCACTTCACACTAGAATGGCTAAGCAGATGGAATGTCTAATAGAACAAGGCGACCATCCGTTATGGCTGACCAAAGGACGAACTGTACTTCTGATAAAAGAACCAAAGCAGGGACCAATTTCCAAGAACTATCGACCAATAACGTGCTTGCCCAACACTTGGAAACTGCTCTCAAGAATAGTCGCAGACAAATTGGAAGAGTACCTGGGTCATTGTATGACCAGTGCTCAGAAATGAATTGGGCGCAACACCTGAGGAACCAAACATCAGTTATTGGTGGATTGGACGGTCTGTCAGGACAGCAGGAAAAGGCATACCAATCTTACACAGACTACAAAAAGGCTTATGACTCAATTCCCCATAGTTGGATATTTGAGTGCCTCAGTATGTACATTGTTCACCCTACTCTTGTGACATTCATCAAAATGTCAATGACCAAATTGAAGACGGAACTGGAGGCTAATGGCAAAAAGCTGGCAAATGTAAATATTAAGCGAGGCATCTACTGTATCAAGGTGACTCCTTATCACCGCTGTTCTTCTGCATACGCCTAAACCGTCTAAGCAATATGCTAGAGAAGACTCACAATGGGTACCAGTTTTTGAGTGGCCCCAAGATAAACCACCTCTTCTACATGGACGACATCAAGCTGTACGCTAACAAAGAAAGGGACATTGATTCGCTAATACTCCTTACTCAGTTATATGCACCTGCTCACTAGGCACCTCACTTGCTTAGGCTAATTCTTAAGAAAAACCATTCTATGCTCACAGATGGCCTAAGAATGCCAAATGGTACTATCAAAGGTATAAAAGAAGGGTACAAGTACTTGGGAATTACACAGAGTAACATCAACCACGAAGCCGAGGTACGTCATAAAGCCGTTATTGAATACAAGAAACGTCTTCGGCAGGCCCTACGAACCTGCTCAATGCCAAGAACCAAGTAATGACAATAAATACCTACACACTGCTAGTAATAAAATATCCAGCTAGCATAATAAAGTGGACTGAGGAAGCCATCAAGGAAACAGATATAGCAACTCGTAAACTGATGACCATGTATGGAGCACTTCACCCAAAATCTGATACTAGTAGATTGTATCTCGATAGGAAAGATGGCGGTAGGGAACTCAAAAGTGTACAACAGACAGTGAAAGAGGAAGAGCAAAGCATCCAAGCCTATGCAGCCTCTATGGCCACTTCAAATAAGTTGCTAGCTGTATTTTAATCGGATGCTCTTACAATTGACCTTCGCCCTGATGATGAAGAAATTGACTGGCACACGAAACCTCTTCATGGTGCTTACTACCGACAAATATCTAAGGTTGGCGATCTTCACCAGACATATATGTAGCTGAACAAAGGAAAACTAACGGTCAATACAAAGTCGCTAATCATGGCAGCCCAGCAGCAAGTGCTCCCAAAAAGTCAACTCCAAACAAAAATTTATCACACTAGAGACAATCTTAGATGCAGACTGTGCAAAGATGCACCTGAGACCATCCAACACATCATCAGTGGATGCAAGCAGCTAACAAGATATGCATACACTGAGCGGGATAATCATGTCACAAGTGTTGTGTATAGAAGTATATGTGTCGAGTATGGCCTTAATAAACCACAAAATTGGTGGGAAACTCCTAGTAATGTCAATGAAAACGATTGCGTTAAGATCTTCTGGGCCTTCTACATCCGGACTGACAAGCATGTCCTAGCAGACCTACCAGATGTAGCGGTGGTGGACAAGGAGAATAAGAGAGCTACTATAATAGATATAGCAGTACCCAATGACTACAATATATACAGCAAAGAAAAATAAAAGGTAGAGAAATATCTCCCTCTTAGAGAAGAGATTGAAAAATGCTGAGATGTAAGAACAACTTTAATCCCATTA
Organism: Watersipora subatra; assembly: GCF_963576615.1. Classification (NCBI taxonomy): domain Eukaryota; kingdom Metazoa; phylum Bryozoa; class Gymnolaemata; order Cheilostomatida; family Watersiporidae; genus Watersipora; species Watersipora subatra. The sequence continues at coordinate 25,578,432 of NC_088712.1, read as the reverse complement.
GTCATTGGGGCACTTGGCGCAATAACACCAGCGCATAATATGTGGCTTGCCTAAATACCAACAGCAATCAACTAAGGTGAGTTGCAGAAAAGTGCCCTTCTGAAAACAGCTAAGATTTTGAGGCGAGTGCTCAAACTCCCAAGTCTCTGGTTGGAGACCCGACCTAGAGCAGAAACTACCACCCATACAGGTTAACCAGGTTGAGGAAACAACTTTTTTATACATATATATAAATATATATATATATATATATATATATATATATATATATATATTCATACATTGTCACAGTATAAAACTTCTAAAAGAATGCCACATCTAATAAAATGTCACTTTAACAATATTTGATTGGCGCGAACATATAATATCAAGAGATCAGTTAAACCTGGCTACAAATTTGTTTTGATAACAAACTGTTGGCATCAATAACAATCAATTATCTTGTAGTCTAACTCAAAAACTTCTTGTTTGTTAGTGGTAAAACATTGAAAGCAATTCCATTTCAACAAATGGTTACTGTTTTAGGTTAATAAAATGCTTGTTTAAAGCAGCTTTGATATTTCAAAATACCTGTTTTAAAAGTTTTTAACATTTACAATGGTACAAAGGTCACGTTTAACCAGTGACACCTTTACGTATTTCATTTGCGCTAAAGGTAACACGTAAATGTTTTCTCCGCCAAAAATTGTTTCTGCTCTGATATCGACTAGATATGTGATGAAAAAAAGTAGTTTGCATAGGATTTTGACTTGTTATAGATTTGCTAAGCTTAGAAGTTTGTAATAGCCATATGCGTCAAGCAACTCTTGAACTAGCGTAGTAGTGCGCAAGCCAGCTTTCATAAAAAGCCAATGGACTCTCACACATTTATGTACATAAGGAGCGGCAAGCCATTGCTTAACAGGTGAGGTAATAAAAAGCGTGAAATGAAAGTACCCTTGCGAGAGGGAGAACACAGAGCACAGTGCAAGGAACTGTAAACTACCAAGCCAAGAACTATGCAATCTATAAATTTGTTCCTAGCGAAGAAGGCCCGTAAGAGTTGGATGAAGACAACCCTTCCCTCTAGCAAATTTGCATATAGCTTGATATATCTTGCTCAAATAAACAGGAGGGAACTGGAACCAACTCACTTGTTTCTGCTCAAACCAACAGAGTACATTGAAACCAAAGCTGCCAATGATACAATCTGCTGAACCAACAGAGAAAAGCGGAAACCAACTCACTTGTTTTCTGCTGAACCCAACAGAGTGCACTGAACTCAAAACTGCCGACTGTACAACGTTCTGAAACCAACAGGAGGAAGCTGAATCCAACCACCTAGTGCTCTGCTCAAACCAATGCGCACTAAAACCGTGCACGCTAAAACCAACGCTGATAAGGATACAGTTTGCTAAACCAACAGGAGGGAGCGGGAAACCACATACTTGTGCTCTGCTGGACCAAAGAAAGTGTGGTGAACCCAACACTGCCGGCGGTAAAATCTGCTGAAACCAACAGGAAGGAGCTGAACCAAACACAGTTGTGCTCTATTGAAAACTGCAGAGTGTGCCAAAACCAACGCTGTCAATGAAACAACCTGCTAAGGGCGACAGGAGAGAACACAACTCTCTTAAAAACAGTAACTCTTTAGTTATCCAAATTGGTTGTTGCAATTTTTTTGAGCTTGGCTATAATTTGTACCAATGTTTAAAATGGCTATTTCTCTGAGAAATAAAACAAATTTCTTATAACAATATTAGTAAGTGTGTATTTTAAGCCCAAAACACACGAAGCCTTGGCTAAGAATTTGTGGCATTGTTTATGTTACATAAGCGATTGGCTTAAAGTTGAACCGTTAAAGTTCAAGCTGACCAATCATAATTATTGTCTTGCTGGCTGCTTATTTTTTTAAGATTTTCACATTTGTAACAATGAAAAATTGTTGGGTGACAACATGCCATTTCAGTATAACAATTCAACCAATAACAAAAAGCCTAGAAAATTTCACATTTACCTACTGGATAAGAAACAGTAGTGGTAAACAAATAATAAGACATAGCTCAATAATGAAAAGGGCTAATAACAAAATTTTATTTCGAGAAAACATATCAACAAAAACGGATACACTACTATTTAGGTAACTGAACCAACTAATGCTTGATTGAAAGGGAAACTAGATTATTTTGACACACTATCCTGAACAAAGGCCACTCTTCAAACAAGCAAACAACAACAATAAATTTATAGGAGATGGTTCTCTGCTTAAAAATCTTGATACATTGCGTCTGTTATTATTTTCAAAATGATAAATGATACAATCGGAAAATGTTGGTTCTATCGAAAGCAACAACTAGGACGCTGCTATCTGAGCCAACGATGCAAACATATTTGTGTTAAAAGGGATAATTTTTTGTTTCTGCACAGAATATAACATCGGTTCGTTTATTTCATTTGTTCATAAAGACATACCTGACACATTTACTAGATGATGAATATATAACTTATAGATTTGCAGATATCCAGTATATTTTTGATAGTATCTTTGCTGTGGTCTAGTCTTTCAATTAAGTGACACTCGGTAACTCATTTTCTATTGGACATAAAAAGCTAGTTTGGGCTGCAGTCTTCGGGAAACATTCCATTGGGTGCTATAATCATTTATTTAAACTTGGCAAGTAAAGATATAAAATAACAGTTTGTATTGAAATTTAGAATAAAATAAAAATTGAAAATTCCAACATTTTGGAAAGCAGGACACAAGTTACAATATCATTGTACATCATATGTTAATTGCAAAAAATTGATATCAAATGATAGATACATCTTTTGGTTTTTCGATGTATATTAATTATTAACCAGTCTTTGACAACTGAAGGTAAGTTGGCATATTTACTTCATCCAAAATGTTTAATATTGCCTTACAAAAAAGAGGGCAAAAAATAGGTGAAATATCTCACAACTTTTGAAGAGTTAATTTGTATTTCCCAAATATCTCACAACTCATTTAAAAAATATAACCCCGGTCTTACTTTGAACCCCACCTCTCATTAACTGCAATCTTGAAAGAAAAGTTTAAAATAGAGCTCATGCTGTGCGATTCAACGTTTTACGGTAAATCCACATTGATCCACGGAATCTACTTTTTTCATACAAAACTATAGCTCATACGATTCATCGAATGTTTATTAAGTTTTTTTTGCGTAACCGCACAAATAATAAGTTAGTTTTGTGAGGGATGCAAGATTAATTTTAAAATAACAATTGTGAAGGGTATAAATACTTTGTAAAGTCAGTAAATCTTACGTATTAATATCTCCTTGGTAAATACTTCCGAGTTGATTACTTTGTCATTGATGGTGTATATTTGAATGAGAACATTCACACCGGTTCTTGTTTCAATAGTCAAAGAGGTAATGATTTCATTAGCTCTCTATGAAATCATAAATATCAAATTAGTTTTATTGCAAAAACTATGGAACCTTCACTAAATCTTACCTAAATGAAGCAAGCAGATACTTTGTGTATTAAAGTAAATTTGTGCTAGCTGTAACACTAAAACGTTAGCTCTTTGTCCCTAAAAGCAGCGCTGAAAAGTTTACCTGCAGTCTATATGTTAACTACCCATATTTCACTGATATCTGTTTTTCTCTTAATTGGGTCTATGCTGAAATATTATCTTGTGGCGATTCCCTACTTAGAAACTTTGACCTTAAGAAAAACTAATCGTTTCTAGATGCCGGTCATGAAGACTGTCAGGCAAAGGATATATGAAATGTATGACTAAAGCATACAAGATTCTGAATGTTGTTCAATTATTTTGGAGTTTGTTTAAGTTTTCATCTTTGATCACTTAGCTAAATTTGCTTTCATACATAACGATGCTCTGTTCAAATGCAGTTTTTAGTTCCAAAAAATATAGATTTTCTGTCATATTTAGACTGATGATTTCAGTAAGATAGAGACAGTGCATATATTTGAGGAAATCTGCAATTGATAAAAGCAATTCAGGCGGTAAGTTGTGCATTTGATTAAAGAGAAGGAATTTTTTAGCTTAAACAAAAAAAAATAAATACCCACATGTGCTATTTTTGTCTGTAAAACTGCTTTGATTTGATTCACTGAAATTTAAGATTTACTATATAAACTTAAAGCTTTGCAGTGTTTCTTAGCCTAATGCTTCAGACTAATGCAACTTTATACCTTTGTTATGTGGCAGAATTTAATGGCATAATAACTTGGGCTACAAAAACATAAATATTTTTATTTTGTCATTCTGTAAAGGCATGTTATTTTTTATTATGCTTGGTAAGCATGTACTATTTTGAGATGGTGGTGATTGAACTATTGTTTAAATTAAGTTACATAATATATTACAATAGAATAAATTAGCTCTACATTATACCCTCTGCATTTGGTGTTAATGCAGCTATGTTTAGATGTACATGTACATGCAAGTAATAAATTTAGCATTTTCTTGATTATCTTAAATTCACCTACTAACACCACATTCTCCAACAATAAAAATATTAAGAGTGCCAAGTTATTATTCTGCTACATAATAAAGTTTGTTATTTTCTGACAAGTTCTACTTAGAATGTGAATGTTCCTTGAAGGATCATTCCAGACAGCCAAAATACTAACATTCAAGAAAATACTTAAAAAATTGTCATTTTTTTACCATTATCCGATGATCTGTATTTAAATACAATATAGGTTCTCACCAAGGATTCTGAAGAGATATTCAAACAGTTTACTGTACAGTTGATTATGATGAAGTCATAGTCTCTTCTAGACATCCTCCAACTGATTTCCAAGTTACTTCCAAAAGAAAACCTCAAATTTTCTTGTAAATCCAAAGCTGAAAATGCATGATATTATTTCCTTAATGCATAAAAGTACATGTGTTTGAATATTTTATGATCTGCCTATTGTAAAGTGTCAGCATGTTAAGTACAAATAAAATTGATAACAAGTTTTTATGAGCGTTTCCACATTAGCCAAAAATAAATGTATGTTTTGTTTTCTGCTAATATTTTTCCCTTTAAAATGCCATAGTACAGATGTTTTAACCATCTATATTTGTTAAACCATCAAAAAGTTTCATGACTAAAAGTAATTTTAGTTTCTCAATAGTAGCACAAACAAATTATAATGCATTTGTATTGGTTTTTTATGAATATTAATTGTTTAGCTAACTTCATTTAAGTCTTGTCACTCTAATAACAAAACTGATATTTCATCTGAGTAAACAAGAACACTGTGTTATGTGGCAATTTACATAAAATTTTAATAAACATGTCAGCAACTTAGTTTTTGGTGTAACTTATCATTAATTATTCACAGTTTTGAACAGTTTTATTGGCATTTTAACATTTTAGTTCAAAGCCAAATTCAATAGCTTTTATACAAAATACAAACAAGCCTAAACTGCTTTTTGATTTTCAAATTATTTGTTTTGGCCATTTGAAGCATCTGGAGCCATTTAAAAGTTTTAGTGTATTTTTGTAATTACTCATTGAACGACAGTCAATAATGCAAATACTTTAGTTAGAATGCTCAAGAACATTGAACTTTTTTCTTTCAAATTACTCCTTTGTCTGTTTCTTGTGGTTGTCAGCATAGGCCGCATTTATGTTTATTTGCGGACAACATCACACAACTGAAAACCTTTACCATTTTTAATACTGAGACATCACAATAAACTACATTTTTTTGAATAAAATAATTCAAAAACAATCAAAAAATATAAAAATATAAAAAACATGCTTAGGAAAAAATGTGGTAATGATTTTTTGACTTTATTCTTATAGATTTAAGTTAAAGAGAAGTTTTAAAAAATTCAATTAGCTGAATCCAGGTGGTAAAATCAAGAATATTAGCTAGTTTTAACGAAAAGTTAGCACAACACGGTGTTTAACTCTGATTGAATTACAAAAATGTTGGAGCTCCTATCCAGTTTATTGCTGCAACACGCTCAGTAAACGTATTTGTATGCTGCTCTCTTACAAATGCCAATATGAACCTATATTTACATATGCTTGTGTAAAAATTTACAATATTCTGAACAGATTGTTGCTATAAGCAGACAACATTTTCATTTAAAAAATATTACCCAAAACCTTAAGGATATGCTGCGTTTATACATTTATTTTGGTTCAAATTTTCAAAAAAATTCACGATATAAAAATAGAAATAAATCGTTCCAATAAAATTTTAAAGTTCAGATTTGATTCAGTTTAGCCAAAGGTATTTATGAATCATAAACATTGTGATCACTGTTGATCTTTTGAGCTGTTGATGATGTTAAAAACCTTTAAACTTACTAAAATATGACTTAATAACCAACATTGTATTTTTTGTTGTTTAACTATAAATTGCAAACTCGTACCGTTTTGGTTTTCTGTAATGTTTTGCCTTAAGCTATAGCAAAAGCAGTTTTCTTCTATTTTGACCATAATCAAATAAGGATTGTGAGGTTTAAATAGTTATACCAAATATTCAACGTTACAGTGTTACTTGAGTTAGGAACTCATAAAATAAAAATTGATGCTCTTGAATTTTGGCATCGGTGCAGTTGTCTGTCTCTTTGTTTATATGAACTTAAGTTTTGGAAAGAGCCAGTTAGAGCATTAGTTTATTTTTAAAAACTTTCTTTTTGCAATATTTTTTATTATTTTGTGTTGAAAATAAACCTTTATTCTCTTTTTCATCAATATGTAAAATTATAGCTATTTTTGTAAGGAAGAATGCTATTGCCAACTTACGAATATGGGCTGTAAAAACGGAGCTGTTTGCGCTATAAAAACTACCATAAGAAATGGTAGCTGTTACATTTATTGACCCTCTGCGCATCTTTTCTCTTTCCAAGTTGTTGCTTGTAATCACTGCAGCAAAGCTATTGTTGAAAGATTGAATGTATTCCACCGTTATTTCTTCAAAATCTTCATTGAGCCCAGTTACATATATATGAACAGTCATTATATCATCCCTATTGACTGAATACTTTACAGTCATCTCTTCTCTCTCTTTGTTCCATTCTGTTTCGTTTATATGAATAACTGGAAAAGCTAAAACAAATGCACTTTTTTTAAAATTTATAAGGCATCATCTTTATTCAAATAAATAAAACAATTTTTTACATAAAAATTCATGTTTTACCTAATAAAATACACTATAGTGTACTAGACAAAAAGAAGAAACGTTTTTGTTTGGTTACTTTTGAAAGTATTTTATTTTAACTATGGTACACAATAAAAAAATTTTTAATGTTAGAAATACAATATTATCATTTAAAACTTTCAAGGTTAAAGCTTGCTGTTGTCTTTTGAAGTTTTACAAAGTACTCCAAAAACACAAACAACAAGAAAACCATAAATTCACAATTGCTGTGACATATAAAGCGTTTACCCATCATTTTAATGGAACAGTTTGGTAAAAATTCAACTTATTCTAAAACTTTAAGAAAGACAAAAATTAATCATCCATCAATATTTTGCCAATAATGATATGCCTCCTAACAAAGCTATGTAAACATGATAATAGCTGAACAGTTTTTAAGAAAATGATGAATGTTATATATGCATATTTTTTTTAAAAATATATATTGTGTTCCTACTGTAGCACAGTTCTTTATATAACTACTTGTTGAATGACCAGCATTGCTCAGGTAATAAAAAGTCTGTGGACAAAATACTTAGCTTTTTTCAACATATAAAACATTTACCATTGTTGTTTTTGAACTTTATATCATGGAATACGTATTTTTCTGCAGTTCAAATGATATAAAAACTGAAAAAAAATTGTCAAAGTACTCAAATTTTTTAAAACTATCTGAAGTTTGAGTTCACAATTTTTTCAAAAAGTCTTCTTTTTAGATTTCATCATAAAGTAGGATGGAAAATACAAATTTAATGATGTTTACATTTATAATTGAAATTATTAGCAAGTAATGATAGTGCAAACAGTGACTGCTATGTTACAATTACAATAAAAGTCATCTGGTTTATATTTATATGATTTTAGTAAATTTCAATGTTAGCATGCAAAAATTGACATGTCGTATAGAAGTAGCCAATAAAATATTCTCATCTTATCTGCCATATCTTATATGACTATGTTTAGTCTAACATGTTGTCTATGCCATTAAGTGTTCAAAAAATCCCAGTAAACTATGTTCTAGATGTGAAATCAAAAACTCATGAAATAATATTTTAGAATATTGACCAAAAACGTTGTGGTCTTGTATTTTATATAAAAGTTTTTTCGCTCAATTTTTAAAATTTGACTGAATACTAAAGATTGAAAATGTTGCAGTAGTTTTATAATCGTAACCCTTAATTAATATGAAAATAACAAATTAGTTGCATGAAATCATAATTTATCAAATCTTTTATTGAATAGATCAACAAGCATGTTATTCATATTGCTGATTTTTAAGTATGAATCTAATAAATGTTTTTCTTTTGGTCTAGGTATAGCCCTCAAGTTTTAGCAATGAACACCATACTCTATGGTATTTTCGCCTGATGATGCAAACACTGAAGTGATTTATTATTATTTAGGTGTGTACCAGATAACTTTGTATTGTATTTGCACCAAAACAGGTTTAATTCAGCCAATTGAGGCTAAGTATTTCACATTTAAAGAAAGTTACAGTTGTTTTAATGTTTCTCCTAACTTATTTCAACCAAACCCTCATTTCATTATATAGATTTTGAAAGTTACATTTATCTAAAATGGTTTAAAAACTTTTACATTTTTTTATGTTTTCTCTAAATTGATTTGAATGCAGTGCATTTTGAATGGTATGAAGTTTGAAACTTAGTATAGTATTTGGTGTTACATAGAAAATAGAAATAATGTTTGTATAAATACTATTCTCATCACAGGGGAAATACTGGTCATTTAACTGGTGCTTTTATTTTTGCGTTTTTTGCAAGTGTTCAGATAATCTTTGTTGAAAATGACCAATTGAAAAACAAAAAATATATGCACTGCACTTTAAACAAATATTTTTTTTTCAGGTAAAATGCTAGTTTTAATTGAAAGCAGGTTTTTTCATAATATTTTTGGAACTATAAAAAGGGATGAAATTACATACCATTGTTAAAATCAACTTTCTGGTAGTTGCAGCTTGTGACATTTCTTGTACACACAAATACATTTACTGTTTGGCTTTGCGATATTGATGGGACATCCATTGTTTCTGATGGTGTAAGCTGATTCCACGGAACAGTCAAAACATGTGTCAGTTTACCATCTTCATCCCGATGGTGTATGATTAGCTGAGCTATGTAGTTTATCAATGGAAAGTATTTTCCAAACTTCAGCCTCAGATATGTAAATGGAATAACTTCTATCACTTTGGGCAGCAATGGGGCTAAATAGGTTAAATTGTTTAATAAGAATGTAGATTGAGAGCAATTTAATTTTCCAGTTTAAAGATTATATAGACAATTATTTTTGGTAAAGACTTGATAGAATTTTTCAATATAAATATGAATTTCAATATTTTGCAGTTTTAACTACAAGTATGCTACTCTGATGAATTTAGTTCTCGGAAGTTTTAAATTTGTTACAACCGGTAAGGCTTTTTTAATTTAACACCACATTTTACATAAGTACAATGGTTAAAAAATATCTCTGCTTTCAAATAGAATGAAATCTAACTCAATGCTTTATTACATAAGGAAAAACGTAGTTTTAATTGTGTTAGAGCATAAATGCTAGAGCAGCAAAAAGTGTAGCAATAATATATAACTATTAAATTTTTAATTTCATATTTGAGGTTTATTTGAATCATGTTTCTTACCATTAGGAATTGAAATAATTCAATTCTTTAAGATTTGGTTGCATATTACAAAGCACTGAAACAAACTTGTATAGTCTTATGTCCAGTTGAACAAATTAACTGTATGGTTGGACTGCGTAACAAGTGTGTGTATGAATTTCATTTACATCTTTTATTTCCATTTACGCACCATTCACAGGGTTTTTAGGCATTCAGTGATCAGTAAAGTCATGATAGAGTTATTTTCAAAAAAATTGGTAAAACCAAACTTTGTCGTAATCTGTTATTGGTTTGACAACAAAGATTTTTGCTGCTGTACCTAATAGTTCAAAAATTATCTAATCATCATTTTACATTTTTCAGTTATAAGTGCCAAATTTCATTTTAAAACTGATTTTTACTTTAACCTAAAAGGAGATAACAAGGCATATATAAATCATTTGCTAATTATTATAACACATATTTGATTTGAATTCAGTTTTTTCAAACTAGTTCAACGTTTAGAGAAATTGCTGGGTAATAAACAATCATTAACAAACAGCAGCATATTTGTAGCTGCATATGTTGATGTGCATAGAAAAAGTATTTCAGGTTTCAAAATAAATTCTAACGTCAATTTGGCTTTCTTTCTGTAAACTTATTTCACCCAAAACTCTACAAACGCAGATACCAAAAAATTGAAATTTGCGTTTTGAAATGTTGCATAATTCATAAATAGTTAAAGAAATTATTTGATACCTGAACAATTAATTTACCAACTTTTAAACAAGGACTGGCAAACGAACTATGAGGCATATTTTAGTAAACTAAATGTTTACCAGGAAGATTCTTCACTAGAAAAACTTTATACATTGATGAAATTTAAGTTTTAAAGAAATATAAATTGGTAAAACAATAATATTGTTTTACCAGATTTCTAGCATAGGCTCACAAGATATATTATATCTTGTGAGCCTATGCTAGAAATCTTTTTCTGTAAATAAAATCAATATTGTAGTTAAAGTATCACTAAAGAACCTCAAAAGATTTTTACAAGCATACAAAACGTGCTAAAAATGTATACATTTAGCGAGTTATCACTTCTTTGTAAAAGATTATCATGCTGAAGCAAATATATCAATAAATTGCATGGCTGAATTTTGGATTTTTAAACTGGTAAACTTTCTGAATTGAATGCGACAAATTTTAGTTTTCAAATTTAAAGTTATTAATTTTGTTAAATAAATTGTTATTTAGCCCAAACTAAAGGGTATTTTGTATTATCTTATAGCATCAAATGTCCTTCCAACTAGCAAAACAAGCATAATGCAGAAAGCATAGTTCAACATTCACTGATTACCAACAATAAATGTTCAATAGATTCAACGTGACAATATTTAACACTAAACTTATTATATAAACACCAACACTTATCACATCATCTTTATTGCAGATTTAACTAAAATGCATGCCAAGTATGATAATTGGTTCATTGAGGCATTCTTAATTTCAGCTAAGCACAAAACCAGGTGATATATGTTTTTGCTAAAATAAAAATCTCAAAACTTTACATGTTTGAATGAGAATTAGGAATGCTAAATATTATGCCGAAATATTAGGTAAAAATTTCTCCTCAATTCAATAATAAATATAAAATAGACTTACGATAAATGATAGTTTTTTCTTCCTTCAACTTAGATCGCCGCTCAACAGACTGACCAAACAATGCTGGTAGAAAATAATTATATGAGCGTAACCAGAATGAAACAAGAGCTTCCACTTTATATTCATATCCTCCATAATAAACCTCAGTGAGAAACTTGTGCAAACTCCATGTTTTTAGTAACACCTTTGTATTTTTTGCAGGGATTGAAGAGTTTTTCCATTCTCCCATATCTATAAAAATTACAGTACTGTATGTTTAAGCACTCTAGCAAAAGGTGCAAACATGGCTCGGTACCATTGGAATCTGAATCATAACTCTATTTTTGCTGAGTGTAGTAGATAACGTAAATAGAATATATGGTTATTTTACAATTGAATCGTAATGGGGCTATAAGCCTAAATTTACTCCATTGAGTCTTGAGGTTTTCTTAGTAACTAATTATCAAAATGCCCTGATATTAGCCATTAAATTATAAATTAAATGAGTTTTAAATCTGTATTAGAATATGAGTAAAGTGTTAGAAAAAAGGTTCAGTTTCGTCTAGTCAGAAAACCGTAATTATTCAATTTTTAATTTCTGAATATTTTTTGAAGAATAAACTTATAAACTAAAATAAAAATTAAATATTTTGAACTCCTCTTAATGGTCAATTGTTAGTTTAAATTATTTGATGCTAAAGTTAATAATTTATTATCTGTGCTAAATGCAATATTAAATAGATCTGATGAATGAAACTGTCCACCACAACCGTAAGTTTTTTATTACTGCGAAATTTATTTTGCAATCAACAAATAAGTCTATTGCAAAATAATAGCAGTTCCTCGTATGTTGTGAGTATTGTTACAATAGCCGCGGAACCACTTTGTTTACTATATATATGCACAAACAACTTTGATGCATGATACACTAGACCATTGATGGGCAACCTTTATAGGCATAATGCCTCTTTTGAATGGTAATTTTATACAAGGCCACCATCACTTATGACCTATAATTTTAATGACCAGTATAAAGAAAAGAATGTTTACTTCTCTATATTACCATTTTTTCAGAATGTCAACTGAAAGAAAAAAAAATTTACACAATGCTTCACAATTAATTTTTTTTATAAATTTTCCGAAGTTGGAAGAAACTTGACTCTGTTCAGTTATTGCAATCGCAGTTGTATTAATCACAATTGTATTTGTCATCTTTAATTCTCCTTGAATGCAAATAAACATGATTTAATATACATAAAAAGCAAAAACAACATATAATTAGCATAATAACAGAAGTTAATGTTTACACACGACTCCTTTAATGAGACTCTTGGCATTGAATGTCATCCAAGACTTGAGTGTACCGTGCCAAAATGTTTGTGGAAAAGAGGTGAGCATCTTCGTTGATGTGCTCATCTACTTGCCTTGTTCTGTGTTTATTTTTTACATAATGCAGTTGAGAGGAGAGTTGTTCACACCTGTAAGTGCTGCTGAGCGTTCTCATGATTTGTTCTGCAAATACCTTCAGTCGCAAATATTTCAGAAGAGGAGCCTTAGGATAAAGGTGGATGATATTTTGGGCAGGGTTGAACAGCGTTGAGCAGATGACATCATTTTTATAAGGTCAATCATTTCTAGTTGAAATTGAGGTTTAATACCTTCTGCAATTAGCACAAAATCATAGCACAGATCACACAAAATCAGCATACCAATGTAGCTGTGGTTCACTTGGCCAATTACAAATCATTGGAAAGCTTTGTACATCTACAGTGTCCTCTCTGCCAACTGTGATTCCACCATTGTTGGTCGACTGTAAAAACTACCAACAGCACAGTAGATGCCACTAATTAGCAGATTTTTATCTTGCAGTTTAGTGTTGACCTCATTAATGCACATAATAATATCCACAAGGCAAAGTTATCCAAGAATTGAAAGTCATAAAACTCAAGCAGTTTTTTTTTTCAATCTATAAAATTCTATCATGTCAGTTTGCAAGTTGAAAGCTTGAAATACCTTATTTCTCTTTAATAGCTAGAGTAATTAGCAAAATATGGAACATCCACAAATTCTGATTCGATATATCATCCAATAACTTGCGAAACTGACAATGACTCAACACTTTCTGTGGCAAATTGATGACAACATCTTTGATAATACAACATGGTTCAGTTTCATAGCCTTAGAAGCCAGGTTTTGCGGTAGCATGCAGTTGAGTTGTAAAGGAAGTGGATTCATCCCAACTTTCCTGAGCTCCTCCATTTGCAAACTACTGAAACCATTGACATGACCAATCATAGCAGGGGCTCCATTTGTTGCTATGTAACATAATTTGCTGATATTGAAATTTTTCTCTTCTACCACTTTTTTTAATATGGCTAAGACAAATTTGTCTGTTTGACAACTATGCATGTTGCACAGAGCAACCAAATATTCAGTAATAGTGAGGTCTTTGCTTACTCAACAAACAACACAGGTAAATGGGCTGTATTTGATGCAGTTGTCATTAATTTTCATCGAGTGCATTGGAATATGTTGTAAAACCTTGCAAATTATTTTGTAGCTGTCTCTGCACATACTGACTCTAAACTTAAGTTCGAGCTACCGTACAACGAGAGAGGGGTATACCTTTAAAAAAAATTTCTAATTTTTTTCATCAAAGCATGCAATAGAACACCAGATGAATCTTCAATACACCATTGGATTAGTTCTTCATCCATAAAGAGCTTTCCACACCTGCTGACTTGGTGCACTATCTTCATGCTTGCTGAAATGGCCGTTTGGCTGCTCTCAGTAAAAGACCTAATCATACTCTGTTGTGTTTTTCTGTAGCTGAACAGTATCACAATTCTTGCCTTTTTAGCATCACTAGACATCTTTCCATATACTGCTCCATGCTTAGCTTTGAAATATATCTTTGCATTACTTTTGTCTTTGCTCTTTACAATGTCCAATCATTTGACAGTTTGCTATAGGAAATTCATCAGTCTAATTTTTGTTGAATTCACGGCTTTCTTCATCTACTGAACGCTTTGATTTCTTTGCTGAACTTGTCATTGCCGCACCTGCAAACTCACTGCCATAAAGTTGCTAACTATTTTTTGTGGTAAGGAACTGTTGAAAGAGAGTCCTGCAGAAAAACAAAAATAAATTTTGTTTTTTTCTGCAGGACAAGCACAGTGATAACCCATTAGTCATGCGTTATTCAATCAATATAGGAAGCAACTTCTTTATGATGCGAGACTGACAATTGATATTTGAAAATTCAGATTAAAAATGCATTAGATTTGGTTTTAGCCAGCAACTGGAAGGCCACGTTGAAGCAGCAAAAAAGCCGCACTGGCCTAAAGGTCGCTTGTTGGTTATGACTCCAGTAGACACTCCTAAAATGTACCTCCTTTAATATAACTCCACACAAAGTATGTAAGTAATTCAAGAAACTTTTCAGCTTTGTAATATGATAGGTATTTTTATAACGCAGATAATAAGCTCAGAGTACTGCTCAGATTCAATTTGGGAAACAAAAATATTTTAGTTATTCTTAAAAGTATATTACAGGTACAGATAAGTACATTACGCATATTTAAGTACATAATGCCTAGGTTTATCCTTTATAAATGTACGAGTTTCCTGGAAATTCAGTTTGCCACAAGAGAATGTCAGTTTGGTCTATGAAGCATAAATAGTAAGTACTTATTCAGAAACATTTAAAGGTGACCAATTGATGCACTTTGGTTCACCAAGCGGAATGTCATTATATGAAGTCTCATCGGAAGCTCTATTTTATCATAGTTTTCAATAGTATTAGCAGCTAGACAATCGGCCTGTCATACACTGCCATTTTGCATATAAAGAAAATAAATTCTTGTTTTACTATATATTAATAATATAAAATATTATCTTATTATTTTCTTGAGCAGAAACTTTTTGCATAATTTTAAAAATGTAAGGATCAATATCAATTGACAATGAAATGTGCTTGACTTGACCTGCGGTGAAATTACCTACTTATGAATGGTAAATTGATTGACGGTGCTAGAATAAAAGGGAAAGTTGTTGATACAGACCAAAATGCAAAAGCTACCGCAGAGTCACTAAATTAGTTGATCAAGCTTAGGTTTTGATGACCTGTAGGGATAACTCTGGACTGATCTTAAAACAGATTAGGCACCAGAGATGTATTTCAATGTACGTATGACATAAAATCCTATAACTTAAAATTTCTCAGAACAAATAGTTTACAGCGTAACATTGTTTACTGTATAGTTATGAGTTTCAACTAGAAGTATCAAACTATCTGCAAATAGCAAACTCGTAACACACAATACTCTTAAAGAATAGAGAAAGAATAATGTTATGATGCTTTCCTATGCATTTTAAGGTATTGACTGATGTTCTAAAAAATCAAATAGATTGACCCACCAAAAGCTGAGATGTAGCCAGCCAAACACAGGTCTACCTACAAACAAATCAGAAGAAAAACCCTTCGAAGTTCCGGAGAATTGTGACGTATCAAATCGACTTATTGGACATGTTCGGGAGTTGCGCACTCTTACCGCCGCCACGTATAATAATTATTTCAGGCTACGAGATGTGAAATGCTTCTCGCGATAGTAAAGAATTTACAGCCTAGCTCTGGCTTCTCAGGAAAACAAAGCAAACATTGTGTGGTAAAAGCAATTGCCCACAACCTTTCGCAATGATTTTTTTTTCAAAACAGATGAGCAGATTTTGACTATGGTGCTTCAAATTTCAACTCGATGTCTAGGGATATGCTCCGAAGATCCTCTGTTCAACAAACGGCGTGTGTATAGTCTATATGCAACATCTGCAATTTGCAGTTTGTTTAGAAGAAGAAATGGGAATGTAAATTTTCTTTCATTCATCATCATTTTACTGTGTAGCTACTGCAGCATTCAGTTGATTTTTATAAATATCATCACTATTAAAAGACTGTCAGTTTGCTACATTTTTTTAAAAAGAATAACTTGACCGTCCTGTTGTTTCTGTAAGAAAAGAACACGATAAGTTTTGATTTGATTGTTTTATTTGTCTAGTGTCATATCTATGATTATGTTTTATGATGAATATAATAATCATAATGCGTGTTATACAAACTAATTACATAACTGTGTATAGAATAAATGACGTAACTAACATAATTTGTAGAAAAATCCAAATGATAACCAAAATGTTGCGAAATAAAACATGTGTGTAATTATTTCATGCTAAAACGAATCTACAAGTCATAGGGACTAGTTCGGAATTCTCAGATCAATGATTGTTAGGCCAGAATTGATTGTTCTATACTTCCAGGAATTAAACCAATTAAAACGCTGTTATTGTTATAGGAGAGCGCATAAGTTGGCTCAATTGAACAATGACACACAAGACGATTGCCTAAATCATATATTAATGCTAATTTGAAGATTACCAAAACACGGGATTATTTCAGTAGACCTGTGTTTGGCTGGCTATATCTCAGCCTCTGGTTGGTCAATCTCCTTGATTCTTTTCAAAACATCAGTCAACCCCTCAAAATAAATAATAAAGCTTAATAATATTATATTTTCTCTATTCCTTAATGCTCATTTTGTTAGTTTAAAATAATACCTTGAGAAACATCAATAATGTCAGCTAGAAGTGCATATTCAGTTGTAGGTTTTTGACGTTTGTAAATCACCAGACGAGCGTATTCAAGCTGAGTAAATCCTTTTGTTTCTAATTCTATTTGCAGCGTAAGTTGTAGATCACATCCATTGCTTTCTAGTCTCAAATAAATGTTGTGCATTGCAACTGAAATTATAAATATAATGAAATCTGAAAAGTTTACTATGAAACATACTAAATATTTGTCTATGATAAATAAGTCATTACATCACATCATTTGTCACCTTATACTAAATGTCAGAGAATAATATAGTGCAACTAAGGTTATGGTTATTTAATAGTAGCTCATTGAAATAAGTTATAATAATTAAGTATCTCAAAAGAAATAGAAACCTATCACAGAGAAGTAGCCTCAGTTCTTCCACAAATTAACCCTAGCTTTTATTTACCATAAAAAATATTATCAAAGTTGGTGTAGTTTAATCTACGTCAGATAATGATTAATTGAATGACAGCTTTTTGTGAAAACTCATTGTCAACCCGAATTGATGTCAAGATAATTAAGTTTTGTGAATAAATGGTTTAAACATTGTGAAGTTAGTGAAAAAAACATGATCTAAAAATTGAAAACTCAAGCTGACACCTGCAACTGTGAATTTAAATCTGAAAGTTGTATTGGCCATATTTTGTTTGTTGATCTTGCAATTACTATGGCTGCAGTTGCGATGTTAATACTGAAATCATTCACTATAATAGATGCATATTTCATGTATGGGGTAGTTTTCATACAAACTTTATGATGTCCTGATAGTTGGATTACTTGCGTTTAATTTATTAAATTTTTTTTGATTTTATTTGGAAAAGATGAGTTGAATTTTATGTTTATTGAAGTATTGATTTATTGGCATTCCCATTATATGTATATATTGGGCTTTTTCCCTAGTTATAACATAACTATACAAATAGGCCTAAAACTGTGTAACCCTGATTGAAGTTAATACTAAAGTTGAAGTATATTTTAAAAAGTCATTGTCTGATTGTCTGAAAATAAAACTTTGGTAAAGTGGATCACCAGAAAGTTCAACAATAGGCTTGCGTGGCAAACACTTTGGTTTTTGAACTATAGCATGTATCATTGACCTTTCAGTTTTCAGTTTGCTAGTCTGGTTATAGCGAATACTTTTTACACATCTCAATGTTTGATTGTTGGAAAGCCCTGCCATAGTGTTCACTGATAATGCTAAATTCAAAGTACAGGTCTGACCATGCTGCCTAGCGCCTACCTGTTTTGAGCAGATGATGTTCGAAGTTTTGATTGTAGTATCTGGTGGTGATCTGCCAATATGGTATCACATAATTCAGTGTTAGCATCTGTTTTTTTATTTAACAAAACTCAGGAGCAGGTGGTGTGTAATAAATCTTATCTAAAGTTATTCCACCAGCGCATTATTTACTATAGCAATTTATGCCATGTGATGACGGCTTTATTTTCCACGGTTATTTGCTTAAAGTCAAGCTCAAACCGATTGAAGTAATTTTTTATCCACCATTTAAAAATTAATGCAGTGTGTAAGAATGTAAGGCTGGTTTTCTTGATTTATTTGAATAAGGTTTTAACACTTGAGTACAACAAGCATCCGCCATGTTGGCTGATTTTTTCACTAACAACTTTTTTTTAGATTCGTTTGAGAAGGATCTTTTTAGATCTTGCAAGATTAAAATAAAACAACCATCGACCATGTTGAGGTGCCATCATGATGTCGTGTATAAAACATTTAAATGGAATATGTATAATAATGATGACCAAAATAAATGATTTTGCTCAACATTAAAAAATTGAGATTTCTGTTTTACTTGTTTATACTCATGCCTTTTCAGCGACTGTGAACATTTGCAAATTAAAATGGCATTTGTCTGCTAACTTCACCACAAAACACATCCTAGATATTGCAACAACTAGATAGATGTGTTTTTGGGCATCTGATGATTTATATCAATTTATTCATTAATGATTGGATGCAATCAAATTTGGCAAGTATTTCTCAATCAATGAGATTAGCAAGCTGTTTTTTCAAACTTTCATGAAAACATGACCTTCGATATTATCACGTCCGGCTTCAGATACACATGTATACATCTTCTTAAGTCACTTATATTTGGAAATGATGTGGTTGCTTTTGCAAGTGAGACTGATCTGTTGACGCCACTCGCTTACACAAAAGCTAAGGGAGTAGCTGCTATATGTTTAGTTTAAACTCTATAAACTGAACAATCTCCTACTTATCAGCCAGCAGTTTTACAACTATCAATTTCAGGGCTCCAAACTAGCCACTCCATTACAACTAAAAAAAGTTGCAAATTTCTGCTACGCTGCAATGTTGTGCTAGTTGAGTTACACAGTCACAAATTCTGCCAGTTCCAAAACCCATTTTTAGGGCAAAATTATAAAGGTGGATAAGAAAATTCTCTATTCTAACCAATACCTAAAAATGAGTTTAAGAAAAAACACTAACAAAACTTCTAAAAGAACCAAGCATGAACCGTCGGAAAAGAAGCAAAATTAAAAATGCTCCAATACTCCAGTTTTCGGCAGAAGAAGTTGTTGGAGTTGAGTTGCTTCAGACTGATTCAGATAGTCCAGAGGGTGAACTTGATAAAAATAACATCCTATACAACATTAGTTAAAGAGGAGATTTGGTCCTGGTAGTGTATGTGACTGATAAACATCATAGCAAGTTATATGATGAAAAAGTAATAGCTCTTGTAAAACACAATTTCAACATTAAACTCCTGCTCGAAGTAAAGGTGCTGGCTGCATCATTTATTTTCCCTGTTGATGATGATCTAGATTTATGACCTAGATATTATTGTTACAATAATGAATTGTATTGTGTCACAATATAATTAGAATACTACGTATTATAGCAGGTAAATACTTAGTTGAGTTATATTAGCCAATAAAAGTTTTATAAAGTGGTATTATAATAAAGTAACGTGAACTTATCCAATTTTGTAAACGTTTTATGCTAGCCCAAACTATCCCAAATAAAATAGGTATGTGGCACAACTTACCCCACATGTGGGCCAAGCTGTGCCATTAACAAGGCTTTTTAAGACAAGGTACGCTGAGTCACTTTGTAAGTGTTTGTCAAACTGATTGATATATGTTGTTAGAGAACATCTTGATCTTCAGTGAAAACGCACTCATTCACACATTAAAAACAGGAAAATACCGCAAATTACCTTGTGTTCTCCTATTACTGCTATTTTTAGAATCCAATTTTAAATCTTTTAACAATAATATTACCATATATATAAATAAATTAACAATCGATAATAAACAGGATGCAACTTTAAAATGTATTGAAAAAGCATAACAGAAACGAATAAAGTTTTTGGATAAAAAATTGAAGTGTTTCCCTAAACGAATTAGGCATATTCATAGAGTTTGGACAGAGATTTGATAAAGGATAAAGAGATTTGAAATGAATTTATAGTCTTAGTGGTACTCACGATCATCAGAATTACTAAAGTAGGTGGTGAAACAAAAAAACAAGATGGTTTTAATGAAAAGAATTCTCATTTTGTGTCTTTCAAGTTTGAAACTGATGAGTGTTAAGAATTTTTGGTTTAAATATTCAAAAACCTTTAAGAATGCATTTTAGGAATAGCAGACATAATTACCATTGCTAGTATTGAGCAATATGCAAGATACAAGTTCACAAATGTTTACCACTGACACATGTCTGAAGGATAATCAAGTGCATGATAGAGATATATACCGCTATCAGTGCTTGAGTTGGTTAGACTGTCAAATTGGTTGTATCACTTGCATGGCAACCGACAGACCTATTTTTTACAGTTTCCAACCCCCGAACTCATACCAGACTAGTTGTTCGAAAAGCTTTGAAGCATATTGCCTGAAGTGGTCACTTGTACTGCTATTCATTATTTTCCCTATACCATCTATATGTTTAAATCTGATTCAGTATTTATTATGTTGCTGTTACATCAGGCACACTCTTTGCACTACTTGACTACTCTACTGGTGTGTGCTGGTTCTCTCAATTATTACCAATGAACCTGTTATACAGTCTGTGAAATGTATGTTGATAATTTATATGACCATTCAATCCTGATTCAGAGACTTACATGTAGTTTCTATTGGCTTTAAATTTCATAAACATCTGCAACTTAAATGTATACGATGGCTATTTAAAGGGCAACTGGTTAATATAGAACAATTTTTCTGCTTCAGGGTAAAATGAAAGTCATTGAAAAGTTTTAGTCTGATTTGTTTTCGGTTTAATATTACACATTTTATTATAAAACATTAATTATGAAAGATTATTATTGCAGCAAATTATTAATACAATTAATACAAATGCCAACAAAAAAACTATGTTCTTCATAATAATAGCTTTGTCTGTTAGCTCTTTATTCATAACCTCTGGGTGGTGTATTATGGCAAATGGTCCACTGCTCTCATTTTGTGCTCCACAGAGAATTAAACTGTTTTAAATATAAAAATGAATATAAATTTGTGCCAATATAAAATTACTGCAATCAATGCGTCTGCAGCAAAAACTACATTTACAGACATACCGCTACATACGAGTGCCCCAAAATACGAGAGACTCGAGATACAAGGCAACTTCATAACAAAAATTATACCTCAAAACATGAGCAACATTTGTGATACAAGCGTACAAGCCAGCTCTCAATGGCCACTAAACTATATGGCCAAGTATGCAATAAGTCACTTATGAGAAGAGAGTTATTTTGTATTTTTGTCCAAATTAGAATAAATAAAGCCTTCAAAAGGTTGACAGAAATTCAAAGTGAAAGAGAAGCTAAATTGCACAACCAGAAACAAAAAGTAAAAACTATAATGTCTGAATTAATGTAATTTTAGTAGATGATTAAATAAATTTTAGTTTTAAATGTGTGCTTAGTAAGCACACATTTAAAAGTAAATTGCCAAAACTAAAATAAGCCAAAACATTGAAGATAAATTCAAAGTTTCTATAACGGAGAGGCACACAAATCTGTTGTATCAAATGAGCTGCTCTCAGGTTTCCTGAGACGGCCATTAACAACAATGTTTATATCAAAGGTAAAACTCTATTCAGTAGTGTACGAAGTGATTTTACATTTTATGGCAGATCATAAAAACTATATGTGTTTCAATTTTGTGAATTTTTAGTGTAGGTATGGAATTATACCACTAAAAGACATTTTTTAACCGTAAAATCCTTGTTGGTGGTTTTTCATAATATGCTGGTGAGTTCATTTTCACTTATTTAATTCATATAGGAAACGATGCCATGAGACAGGTTATAGGTTAAATTGACATGTGAGCTCAGCCACCCAATGCTATAAGCTTGTATGATGATGTATGACTGTTTAATATTGAACATTTCATTATTAAACATAAAATATGAAAGATTGTTATTGTAGCAAATTGTTAATACAATTAATACAAATTCCAACAACCAAACTATGTATTTAATAATAATAGCTTTGTCTGTTAGCTCTTTATTTATAACCTCTGCATGGTGTATTATGGAAAATGGTCCACTGCTCCCCTTTTGCGCACCACAGAGAATTAAACTGTTTTAATTATAAAATATAGATGTTTTAAATGTAATAGGCAAAATGATTATGTGGCAATATAAAGTTACTGCAGTCAATGTGCATGCCACAAAAACTTCATTTACAGCCTTACCCCTACATACAAGAAAGACGTTAGACACAAGCTGACTTTATAACATAATTATACTTAGATATACAAGCAATATTTGGGATACGAGTGCAAAAGCCAGTCCTCAATGGCCACTACACTATTTGGCCAAGTATGCAATAAGTCACTTGTGAGAACAGCGTTATTGGGTTTGTTTTTTTTCAACTTGAATTGAGAAAAAGCTTTCAAAAGGTTGAGAGAAATTCACAATGAAAGAGAAGTAAAAGCGCACAACCGGAAACATATAGTAAAATTATAATGCCTGAATTAATGTAAGTTTAGTAAAATATTAATTAAAACTTAATTTTAAATGTGTGCTTAGTAAGCAGAAAACATTGAAGATAAATTCAAAGTTTCTATAATGGAGAGTCAAACAAGTCTGTTAGATCAAATGAGCTGCTCTCAGGTTTCCTGAGACTGCCATTAACAACAATGTTTATCTCAAAGGTAAAACTCTATTCAGTAGTGTACTAAGTGATTTTACATTTTCTGGCAGATCATAACAACTATATGTGTTTCAAGTTTGTGAAATTTTAGTGTAGGTATGGAATTATACCACTTAAATACATTTTTAACCGTAAAATCCTTTTCGGTGGTTTTTTAAAATATGCTAATGAATTCATTTTCACTTATTTAATTGATATAGGAAAAGATGCCTTGAGACAGGTTAGGTCAAATGGACATGTAAACCCAGCCACCCAATGCTATAAGCTTGTATGATGATGTTTGACTGTAATGATATTATAAATATACTTGTGCTTGTTCTGCTTCTTATATATTATCATCGCTGCCAGGCTCTGCTCCTTTAAATGATGGCCGGTTTGGCAGGGGGTACAGTCATTTAGAGCCGGTTTGATAGCAGGTTATGCCTGGCAATTTAGTGTCAAATTATTAGCTAGTTTTTCCTTTAATGCCAGCTGAGCATTAGGTTACTTTATTTAATTTTTTTGGCTTAGAATAGTTTCATGCTTTGTTTGCTGGCACTGCTGTCCTTTACAGCCAGTGACCAAGAAGAAGAGCTGGTTGATTTTCTCTGTTCTCGATTTGGCCGGTCCTTTCATGTCTCTTCAATCTTGCAGGAGGTCTTTTTCTAAGCACAAACTTTAACGCTACAAAACGTTTGTCGTTGGTTATCAGCATGTCCCAAAATCACACTTTTGGAAATAATTAATTTTTATCAAACCTAAAATTATTGAAATTGTAAAAAATGGTGAGTACACGCAACCATAAGACACAAAAAAAATTGAAAATCGGTTCATAACAATGTTTTTCAATTTTAATTACCAAGTTTAACTCAAATCTTCAAACCTATTATAAATTATGCTGTTTGTTTTAGTAAGAATGAAGGATTTAAGACGATTTCTTGAAAAAAATCACAAAAAATGTGGTCATCTCACTTGAGATATTTTTAAATTTGGGCCATTTTTCTATTTTGATATTTGGTTTTAGCATGATAATACTTGTTTATATGTCTTCAAATATCTATAAACTTTTCTGCTTATCATGCTTTTTAACTCACGTCAAATCTCATCAGGCTAAAGTTGAATTATGGAAGTTAAGCCTGGGGTTTTAACAAACTTACTACTAGCCGTCTTATATATTAAGGATTTTTGACAACTTTGTTAGATGACATGTTTTATCTATGGCAAAAAAACCATTCGGAAAAAAGGCGACACAGCATGTAGAGTGATGGTTGAAGCTATATCCAAAAATTGATGTGGCGGCACATTGATAGTGCTAAAGGCTAAAGAAGACTGTTTTTTTCTAATTTCCGGGTGGTAAGTTGAAATTTTTGTGACGAGATATTTTTGCTGGTTGATAAAATATGAAAACAGTTGAAACTCGAGACAAAGCTTATCCTGCAGTATGTAAAATCAGTCTAGATGTATGCATTAAAATGGGAAGTTAGTAGATTAATCATTATGTTAGAACTTACAGTGAAGTAAAAAGAAGTTGTCATGCTTTAAAATCAGAAGTGTCATTGGCTTAGATTATTAAAAGATTATATTGTTTCATAGCCTATTTGCATTTGAACATAAAAGAAACAGGAATTTTTCTTTAAAAAATTTAGCAGACAGAAAAAACATTTTAGCATTGACAACCTTTTTATTTACTGTTAATAATCTATACAATAATTTTTGGCAATTAAGGATTTTTCAACTCAATCATTTAAAAACACTGACCCACTTCTAAAATTACCAATGAATTTTATGCTGGTTTTTCTTTCCAATTAAAGACAAGAAAAAAATATCATAAGACTATACTAAATTTGGGTTCAATAGTATTACGCTTGTTGTGGCCACTGAGATGAATTATTAAGCACTGCACCAACATACAGACAGTAATATTATCGGTCCATAGACAGTTTGAATACATGCATCAAGAGAATTACAAAAAAGAAGTTATTCAAAGGACATATGTATTACGTTGAATAGTTTGGAAGACTGCATCAAATATGTGATTTTGCTAATTTTCTTGCCTATTCTATAAGAATCTTTCTACATAATCATTGTACTCTCTCTCTCTCTCTACCAGACTGTCAAACAATAAATATACATAGTGCAAGCCGCCAGTATATACATTTAAATAATAAATATATCAATATACTTGAACGTCATTTTATCGCAAATCATCATGCATGCAAAGAATGCGTTTAGTACGACTATGCTTAACGATAGTGTTTCTTTTCTTTATATATCAATATTTCGATGAGGGGTCTGACCACACTTCTTTGTTTTTTTTTAAATAATTTAAGGCAAGTTTGCTTCATTTGCCCATAGCGTGCTTGAAGAGAGCATATGCGTATCTTAAAACCGCAAAATGTGGTTCCCATTAGGCTTGTATAAAGTGTCTCTGTAGTCGCCAAAAAGAAACAGTCTGCTGACTATTTTTAGTAAAATTGAATGTTTAAAGCCAGTTTTAAGTTGTTCTTCACTATGCAAACATTAGAATTTTATATTGCTATTACTTATTTAATGACCAGCCAAGTCAGATACAACTGACCTACCAAAGTTCTAACAATTGTAAATCTATGGACCAGGTAATTCTCTTTAATACTACCACTGACAAGTGTTATGTTTTCTCTTATAACATTCCCGTGTTTCACAGTGACAACTACTTAGAACCAAAGAACTTTCAAACTACTAGGGCAGTGAAAGAGGATTTAAAAAAGAACTTAAGCTGCTTATCCATTGTATTCGTAGACTTGTTTTTATTGCAGCAGCTAGTAAGAACTTATACGTGCTAAATACTTTGGTATCAATATATCTTGCAAAACCTTTGGGGTAAAATTATACTTTGAAATTTTAATTTGAAACCATGGTGCTCTATTTTTTCTATTTTTTTTTTCCAAGTAATAGCACTTCATTAGATGTGATGTTCAACTAAAGAGTGAATTTGTTTTTATTTTCAAACCCCTTGTCATAGTACTGGGAATAGATAGTTTACCCATTCACTGGTGAAATTAATGTCGCCTATATTTGGCACAATTCTTTGGGCGCTGCATGATTAACCAATTTGGAGGCAATCAATTTACTAACTTATCTCCAACTTGTGAATTGTTGATCAAGTATGCAGTATGAAGTTGACCCATTGTTCACCTAATTGATGTTTAGTGCTTTAAATTTATTGATAAGGATCTTATTTGGATCTTGTCTTAGGATTTGTTGGTGTTGTCAAGTTTTTAATTTCATTTTAAATTTGGAGGAAGATTAGATTTTATAACTATAATTATCAAGGCTACATTAAATCTGATTGTGATCATTAATATGCTTGCTACAGTTTGCTGCCAACCATTATTTTTTGTGTACAATGGAACATGAGTTGTAAGCATCAGTATATTGCAAGCAGAGTTTACATGTTCATAACCATGCTATCAATTAATATGTGATAAAGGCTCAAGTTTATGTTTTAGAACAGTAATCTATCAAATGCTGCAAATATAATTTAAAAAACAAGTGATTGGAGAAACCATAATTATTATACATGCAGCGACAAAAATTAACACTTTACTTTAGAGTGATGCAATCCTATTTCTTGACTGAAAAGCTTCAATAACTGCCCGAGTATTTGAAAACACATGTTTACATATTTTGGTATACCTGAAGTCATACATTCTGACCGATGTGCACAATATTGATTGACAATTTTTGAAGCACGCTGCGAACTTCGTCATTGTGATACAACATAGACCTCTTCATACTGACCCCAGGAGAACGTGATTGTAGAAAGGATAAACAACATTGTAAGAAATTAATTGAAAGTTTTACTTGTGAGCCAAATAATGAGTACATAAGACCGACAAGTCTCTCAAATCTGTCCGGTCAACTCTCCGGTCAACTCCATAATGTTTAGCAAGTTCGGACAACTCCCTGATGCTGAGCAGAGCGATGTGACTACTACAGATGCGTTACACCCTGTTGACTGCCCTGAGTTCACAGATAATCAGTTCATCAGTGATTTAAAATAATAATCACTGAAAACAAGAAATTCACATACATCCAGGCAACTAGGGAAAAAGCTGAGAAGGGAACCAGTTGATTTATTTATAGTTAGAGACCAAATCTGGTTGAAATCATCTTTCAATGGAAAAACAATGCAACCTAAAATATAATTTTAGCGGGCTTTACTGATTAGCAAAACTTATCTGTACCAACAATACAGTATATAACAGGAACAAGAGCTCTATAGCAGGGAAAATATTGACCGAAGACAATCTAACAAACATAACGATGTAAGCTGTATGTTACTGAAGACAAACCGGTCTCAAAAGATGACCCACGACTTTTATGAAAAAGGTTTAACATCTTGAGTCTACTACCCGCCATTCCTCTGTTTGATGCTAAAAATTAAATCCTCTTATTCCATGACAATGACGTAATAACAGTTATCCTGTTCTCACAGATGTACCTGATGGTAAGGATTTTTGTTCAGTGAGTTTTCCAATAACTTTTTCTTAATAATCATTTAAAGCCTGTATTATATGGTGACGACACAAACTTATTTGTTGAGTCTAACATTTTGAATAATGACATTGATATAGTCTATAATGGTAAATATATTGAACAATGGCGTACTACAAATGAATTAACCATCAAAATTGACAAAACAATGTACATTGTAATCAGAAATCATAAAAAGAAAATTAAATTAGAAAAATCTATAAAATTATTTGATTCGGAGTTGAAAAAGACATTTTCAAATTCTCTGGAATTCATTTGGACAGTCATCTAATAGGGGACACACACATCAGTAAACTAGATAAGCGGATATAATCTATGTCAGGTCTGATTAGTAGATGTTCTAAGTTTTTACCTAGAAGTATTATAAAACTAATATATAACCAGTTAATCAACTCAAAAATTGGTTACTGTCTTGAGTCCTGGAAGATGCTCTGTTTGATTAAAAAAAATACTAATATTCCAAAGACGTGTAATGCGCATAAAATTTAATAAACCACCACTAACTTCATTTTGGTCCCATTCGTTCAGCTCTCTGTGTTGCTTGTTGATCACGTTTATCATTATAAATTTATCTTTATAGCTCATTCAAAGTTATATTCAAGTGATGAAAAATCCAACAAAGATTCACACTATAATACTAGATTTTTAGAAACCAATCTACCTTTGCCAATATTTTAAACTGCTTCAGGTTAAAAATAATTGAATACAGACTACAATTACAGTGGAACAGTCTTCCAATTATTATAGACTTACGCAAAACCTCTGCATTCCCTAGGGTTAGAGTTAATATGAAAAGTCATTTGTTACACCTAGATTCCTAGAAGAAAGTCTTGCTGTTTGGGTTTGTCAATTACTGTGGGCAAAGTGCTTCGACTAGCTGCAATGCCACTGCGCATGAGGCCTCATTACGCCAAAAAAGTTGGAACTAAGCTTCATCATTTTGTTTAACCCAATCAAGGTTATAATTATATCTTTAATTTTGCTTAATGTTGTACCTCTACTATTTGATGAAATAAAACACACACACATGCACGCACACGCATACGCACACATGCACGCACGCTCACACATGGGAAAAAGTTGGGTTCACTTCAGACCAAGACAGCTCATTCTGCTAGTCAAATAGAAGAATGAGGCAATTCTGACATTCCTGGCTACACTCTGTTGATCAGAGTAAATAGAAGCCAATGACAAAGCTGAGAACATTAAGTTGCTAATACTGTCAGATGTTTACTTGAACTGGGCGGACAGAGTTGCTGTGTAGAAGAAGGGGTTAGTGAAAAACAACCACAAAAAAGAAAGAGAAGCTGAGTGCTGTCCAGACTACAATGACCAACATTTGAATAAATTGCTCTTGTACGCAGCACAATAAATTTGTATGTATACCCAAATAGCCCTGGCTATACACATCATTTACCTGTATTCATAGACTTGGCTTCATTTTCCATGTTTATGATACATACTTTACCTATACAGAATACATTTAAACTTGCACAGACTATAGCTTATTAAAAAGTTTTATTCCCAAATTACCAAATTAATAAAATAATCATGTGTTACTGTTTGTTATTAAGTTCATCTTATATTATCATTTCTATTGATGAGCAACATCTTAAACTGCCATTCTACTAAAGCTATATGTATGAACTAAATAGTATAGTACTTTCATTGCCCCGTTAATCACTGACCAGCCTAAATTGCTAAAATCTCAGCTAGTTGATAACAAATTCTGTAAATTAGAACATTTCTTTCAGGCTCTTGAAACATTCTTATTATCGTTATATAGTTGGAACTGAACAAGAAATATTTAAGAGCTATATTATTATTACACAAAAATACAATGTGTTGTGTATTTATTATAAAAAAACAGTGTAATTTTAGAAATGTGGAGATTTTAAAAGTGATGCAACATTAAAACAAACAAATATAACATTATTGATTAGGAAACCTTTGAATGACTTGTACAAATATTGCATATACCCATTTTATTTTATTAAAATGATTGCACATTTTTGTATAAATGATCACACAACAATAAATTAAGCTGTATGAAACAAGAGACAAATCCTAACACATGTAATTAAGAAAAAGATTTTCCTAAATGGCCTACAGTTTCTATTTTAGTACTTCTATGGCTCTGGCAAAGTTTTAACTGGTTCAATTATTCTTATTTGTCTAAACTTTGGTTTCGAGTTTCATTGTAAAAATAGGTAAAACTAAAGGTGCAATGACAACAATAGCTTATGGTAAAGCTCCCTTTTCCATCTCAAGCCAAATTAGAACCATGAAAATGCGCGCAACAAGTCCTATTGTCAATCTGGCAGGTTGACAGCGTAGGATCCTTCTAGGGGTCATTATAGAGAGTTAGTTTATGAAAAGCGCAACATGGTTTTGAAAGGCTATACAGTCTCCCCATAACCAATTGTTTTATTATTTAAATATAAATTGATAATTAAATAAACTGTGTAAAGGCGTAAAAACCAAATTAACATTATAAGTAAAGTTTTTCTTTTCTACTGTGGTCTTTTCTTCTACTTTGCTTCGCCTCTGGGTGCTGCCAGGTGCTCTGGGTGCTGCCAGGCATGGTTTTTCCCAGTAGTAAATTAGGGCACCATAGAGAAAGCCGAATCTATTCACGATTGTTGGCTGTGTTGCCGAGGAGGGAGACGGGTGACAGAAATGGATGGCTCAAAAGGACACAGCCGAGCTTAAGACAAAATTGGCGTTCATTTCTACTCTGTCTCTGAGTCTCAAATAGAGACTCAGTTGTTAGTCATTGGTAATAATATCTCTCCACATGTCTTTGCACAATGACCTTTATTCTCGTGACATTGACTGTAGTCTCTGGTATTAGTAGTTCATCTTGTAGAAGATGAACTCCTTGCTGTCATATTTAGGTACAAGTAGAGTGGAGCCTACTTCTGCCTAAATAAATATGATACTTTGATTTGCCTTTGAGCTTTTGAAAGCTAGTAATCACATTTCCGCATATTTTGTACCTACAACACAACATATTAAGACATAGTGAATAGTTTGTTACTAAATAAATGCAATGTTAATTTTGTGGCAAGTCCCCCTTTAATCTTCTATCTAATATCAAATTGTTTCACTTATTGATACGGATTTGGTTAACAAGCAGTTCGTAACAAAACTTATTATTTAAAAAAAATAATATTTATTATAAAGTAATTTTTGACTGGTCTATTTTGCAGTTTAATTCAAATGGTCAATAGTTTTACTTTTCTGTAAACCAGAAGCTCTAGTCAGTTGCAAGTCATTATTATTATTATATGCTTGTAGCTGATTCTACACTAATACATTAGATGAGTGTCATTCCTCTCTAATCATATGAAACTTCAAGGCTTCTCTAGCACAATCTCTACAAACAACTACAAAAGTTAATCAAAATATCAAAGTATATTTCAGGCAGCCATCATTGGCATTCTTAGAGATACACATCTACTTCTTCTTCCGCTACTTCAAATAAATCGTTTTGAGTGCGAAAACTTCGGCTGTTTTTAGCAGAAACTAATATTAGACTAACTCCTCACTGATCTACAAAGTGTATGCATTTTAAATCACTTTGATTTTTTTGAGTTTTTTAATGCAACTTTAAAATAATAATTTCTTAAAGTTTCTATGGGTGTCTTTGCATTTCAGCCTTTTTAGACTATTTTAATTTAATGAAGCTGCTATTAACAACTGGTTATTCATAACATTTGGTGTTTGTAGTACTTAATAAATGTACAAACTAACTATTATCTTTAAAGCTCATTATCTGATTATTGACTGAATACATGACATGTATTCAGTGATATTATTGTATTCATGTGATACAAATTGTGTATCGTGCAATATTTATACGTTGTCCTGATATCCTAAGTTATTTCAAACTGTTTCTTAGATAGCCTTGATTAGAAAAACACCAACCCTTGTAATTTTATAAAGTGAAAGTAAATGGAAAAAAACTGAAAACTTTAAGAATTAACTTTTAAAATTTCTGTGTCTATCAGGTGTCACTGTTTATCAAAACTTGACTTATAGTACCCTTTGCTATGATAAAAGGCAGGTTCATTGGTCTGTCTCTTTGAAAGCAGGCTAAGAGCGTTATGACATGAGATATTTCCCTGCTCTGAAATTAAGCTTATATATCGAGACTCTAAGACAGCCACGGCATCTACTATCCCACATGACGGTACTACAGAATAGTTATGCATATTGTTATTACACATGGTTTACTTCCACATACATTGCTATTGCACTACATTTCAGACACATTTTTTTGTTGTTATGATAAGCAGACCTCTATTTAGAAGTTTCTTAAAAAAATAAAAAGGCAAAATTTTATAGTTTGAATTTTAGGAAAAGTGTTTTGTTGAAATTACATAGGAGGAAAAACAAAACCGTAATTGGGTTTAAATGTAAATGTGAAATCATTAGCAATTAATTGCTAAATATAGTCTGTTTTGCTGTGACTGCAATGAAACATATTTTGAAATTTGATTATTACCAGTTATTTTGTTTCTGTGTTGGCATCATAAAACGAAAATATCATTCAGATGTATAATAGAGTGTTATAGAAACCTATAGTAATTTACTAATGCAATAATTTCCTGGTAAAAATCATCAAAATCATCATAATTAACCAAAAGTAACAAAACAATATGATTAACTTTGTAGCTATAGTTCCCTACAATAACTTTAGTTCATATTATGGTTATGATCTGCAAGATAGTTTAAAATTATTCTCTACAACTGCATATTTTTACTATTCAGATAGTCGTGTGGCATGATTTCTGAATCAATCTTCATGGAACTTACTGTACTAAAAAAACTTTTACAAAGTTTTAGTATGCATTTTAATATATTTTTAACTGAAATTTTGTCATCCAGCCCATATTCCTTTGGGCAGCTGGCCAGCTGAGCCGCCCAAACTTTTTCGGAATTTTTAGAATAACTCCCCCTCGGATAAAATGTAAAATTTTATCACGAACACTTGGTTAACTCGAACGGATTTGTTTGGTTCGTTCTCACGCAATGATAAATTGCTTCAGATAACTCGACCTCAACAGCATTAACTCGAACAGTTATTTGCCCAACGGCTACGGGAACCGTTTTTATCGCTGTAGAGAATCACTTAATTTCAAGCCATATAGATAAACGTCAACTATTAATTGTTTCTTGGGCGTGATTATTATCATCATCGGCAAAATATTCTTGTTAATGACTTTTATAAAGGTTTGCAAACAGTGAAGTTTTAACAAACATCCGCTTGGCAATAGCCCCACGACAGATTAAAACCTTAGGATGAACTTAGAATAAAATCGGTAAAATTGATCTTTGTTGAACCCCTCAAAAGAAAAAGAACTATTTTATCTTTGTCTTTCAACTGCGGTCAAGTTAAGTCTATTTTAATCTAAAAACGTCCTGGCAGTCACAAGACCTAAAACAAACAAATCTCAAATAATAGAAAAAATGTTTATACTTTCCGATAAATTTTTTTTAAACTTTGCATGAAATGCCCGGTTGAGGCCCTACATAAAATAAGCTGTTGAGGGGGCTGACAACTGCCCCTTCAAACCCCCAGATGCTCATAACTTGTCGCCTAACATTAGCCGCCCCAACTTACTTAGCCCCCCCACCAACTTGCAACTAGGGAATACAAGCCTGCTGTCATCTATTTGCTTGCAAAACAATTTTTACCATAATGGATGACGGTGAACTTGGATGAATTTGCAAAAATTAATTTCTAAAGAATCGTTTGCTAATATTGTATGATGGAAAACTAGCTGGTTAGAGCATTGCGAGGGTAAAAAAGCATTGTGGTTCATTGAGTTAGGTGCAAAATATGTAATACTAAGTGCATTATAGCCTGTGCAAAAAATGTATCAATTAAAACATCATTTATTATGTGCAAATGAGAAGACGGTAAAGGAGGTATGGTAAGAGCAAGGAATTCTGAAAGCAGCACAGTTTGGTGGCTAAATGCATGGTTAGAAACTATTGGTTGCAATATTTGTGAAATGAAATCTTTTCGGTCGCAGGTTTTTAATAATAAGGTCCTAATAGCTATAGCTGGACAACTCTAAATACACACACCAGCTTTGATATACACGTATATATGTTTTTAAAAATTTTATTTATTACTCAAGGTTACCATGTAAGAATTTTTTTAAATTCATAAAAAGATAGTGCAAGCAAAATATGATAGTTTAAGTTTTACCAGATGTATGAAGTAGTCTAACTATTGCCACTTAGATACCTCAATTGGAAAAGACATGCTTATACGTATAGCTGAATGTTATATGAACAGAAAGGTTAGCATCACACTACAAATAAACATCAATACAACATTCAAAAGCCGAGAATTTTTTTTAACTCATACAAGTATTTTCTAAGCCTGAACAATTGGGTTTTGAGTAAGAGTTGGCAAAAAAGAGTTGTAAAACATTGAGCTTAAACTCAAGCCTTGTCTATAAACGGCATAAAAACATTGTAATTTAATTGAACCATTATGTTTAAGTAGAGATTTAAGGTTTTTATTATAGAGTCAATTTTGTTACAGTGAGTTTAAAAGTTGTAATAATAATCCCCAATTTCTGACAATAACATTAATGAGTCTTTTCTTGTCAAATATAGTGGTGAAGATCTACACAACTGACAATTGTACCTGACCAGACGCGTCAATATCAATAAACCCGAGCTTGCTTAGAGAGCACCCCACAATTCTCTTCTTCTGTCCGTATAAGGTGACCCACAGGTGACCTCCTGCACATTTGCTTCCTTCGTCAAATATCTTACTCGATAGAAAATATGTATACTAAACTTGAGTAACAATGAGAAGATAATTATTATTTAAATGCATCTATCCATGATTCAATATGCATGTTGCATTCTCAAGCTAAGTATTACCAGTATTTGGTGTTTTTTACCTGCAGTTTCAACTTATGTGTAAATTGGGGCATACATTGATTGACTTTTGATGATAGTTAGTCACCTAGTTATTGTTGGGTATTCAGTTGAGTCAGCAAGATTCTGTAAAATAAGTAGCTTATTACATTATCTTCGCTAAAATACCATATTACAACCAATAACACATTAATTACCGTAAAACCTCTACTTGAACCCAACTTGTATTTAAAAACTGCATATATTTGACTGCCACTGCAAGTGAAGGGTTCATAAATACAAGCCATTTATTTGAACACAACTTTCATTTGACCAACACTTTGACTATCTTTGATCTTGATGAAACCATAATCTTAAGTGATCAGTAAAGAAAAACTTTGCAAAATTGTTTTTAAGAATTAATCGTTTACATTAATAACAATGAGTTCTCTTGTTTTCAATCTCCGAAGCCTTTTAATTTTTTGGTAAAACTTTAAATGGTATATCATAGAATTAATTACGATCTCAGGCTAAAAGCATTTTCTGGTTCAGGGTGGTCTTGATATTTTAAAGAATATATACCTATATATGAACAGTTTAAATTTATGTTAGTAGATGAACTTTGAAAGCAACACCATATAAAATGTTATTAACCGTTTCAGTCTAATAGCAGTTTTTTATTTAATGCAGTCTGGATACTTCTAAGAACTCACAAATAAAAAATGATTTCTCAAATTTTGGGTCCACAGGTTACGTTCAGCAAGCAAACTTTTATGAGTTGCATTTGTGCTACATGCAGCGTGTAAAAAGTTTTTTCTGTCAAAAAATGGTTTGAGCGCTAAT
This sequence comes from Watersipora subatra, assembly GCF_963576615.1. Lineage (NCBI taxonomy): Eukaryota > Metazoa > Bryozoa > Gymnolaemata > Cheilostomatida > Watersiporidae > Watersipora > Watersipora subatra. The sequence goes on along the minus strand of NC_088712.1, from coordinate 25,542,995 downwards.
ATCGACTACAGTAGTTCAGCAATGGAGAAGAAGAGCTGAGGACAAAATATATTGTAAAATGTACTAGACAACTAGAACCTGTTTGTTCAATCAATATAAATAATTAGAAAGTATGTATTCTAGCGAACGATGGAAATACTTTGGTTTGAAAAACATTAGGTTTGGTGTATGCGTGTAATACAATTTTGGTTAGTTTGTGCCCCCTGTCCATGAATATATACTTGTGTCATTTATTAGACTATCATTATATAATATATGTATCAATGTGCAGATCGATATGATGTTATTTAATAGCATCATATCGATTATCTTAGCAAGACTTACAATGGGTTAATAATCATACATGTAACTCCAATTGTATTGCACATATAAAGCTAGTTGGGCTGCAAACTGTAGCAAACATATCAATGAGAGCAATGAGTTTTTATACAACATTATTAAATATAGATACAAACTAAAAATATGACTCCAAGTTTAAAATGAAATAAAATTGAAATTTAGAGGTTTTACCATTTAGAGGTTTCACGGTATATTTTGCGTAATATATATTTGTATTGTATACTTCATATACATGTATCTTAACAATGTAATATATTTCATCTATAATGCATTTCATAAACTACTAAAATAGATCATTAATTTTAGAAGCAGAATAAAAAATGAAAAAAATATATAGTTAATTGTAGGAAAGAAGATGGATCATCACCGTTTTCTTATTTAGTTAGTCGAAGGGTTGATTGGAGATTATCGCGAGCCTAGATAACTTGTAAGACAACATAGCTGTTCTCCAACTGCAAGGAAAACTGCCAGGCATTTCCTTGAAGTCATTCCAGATGGTAAAAGAAAGAAATGTACTGTATGTGCTAAACCAAGAGGTCAAGGCTACAAAAGTGCTAGAATTGGTACATGGTGCAAAGATTGTGGAGTCTGATTGTGCAAAGGTGCTTGCTTCAACTCTTTTCACAAATAGACAGTCAGGACTATAGACCACAAATAGACTGTATGGACTATGGATATGTGCTATGAACTAAGTCCAAACAGTGGCTAATATGCATTACAAAGTGTTGTTCTACATGTACTTGTAAAATGCTTTATTTGTTATATAACCACAGAATATGTTTTATTCAACAATATAACATTATCGCAACAACAATCAATTTTTTTTAAATTTACATGTGTAAGGGTAGTTTAAATAGCTCAGATAGGCACAAACGGTGTAAAACTGTTTGTAAAATGCCTTGTTATATGATACAAACCTATCATACAACCATAGTATAGCAAAAACTATAATTTCAATAAAATTTCAAAGTTTTAATTATTTTTTAACTAATTCACACAAGGTGATCGAAAATAGGCTCAAAACTCACCTGCAAAAAGGTAAAGTTTTGCAAATAGGCAAGCTGACAGCTAGAACATTTAGGCACCTTTGGTTGTTTTGGATATTTTGCAGCTTGTCAATTTAAAATCGAGAAAAAAACTTTATTCTGGTTTAGTTTACTTCTTGTAGTGTTTAAAAAAATAATGGTTAATAAAAAATAAATGTAACAATACCTATTAGAGTGACTGTTGATGTTCCTTTTAAGTAATATAACTATTAGAAACAGGTTTGGTGATTTTTCTATGATCACGCCAGGTTAGTTTCCAAGTTTCATTAGTAAATCATAATTATTATATTGCTAAATATTTTGAAAAAAGGGATCCCAACACAAAAAGCATTTTAGTTAATCACGGAAAATATGAAATTTGAATAGTTCACACTATATTGTTAGCGATTAATGATATATTGGTAGTTGTTATCTCCTGCGAAGCCAATTCTATTATGAATATATAAAAAATATCAGGTACTAAAGTGGTGTAGTAGAAGTTGTTTGAAACTTTTTTTGACATCTTTTAATTTAACGGGTCAAGTTTTCTCACACTCATCTCACACATATGAACACGCACTTATAAAGGTCCGATGTTAGCTAAACATCGGACGGTCCGACTGTTTTTCCTAGTCAAACTTGAAAAGCTTGATGACTGGTCATAACATCAAAGATTGCAGCGGTTAGATTGAATTCAATTTAACAACAGGGAGAAAAAAACAATTTTTTCAGAAACAAGGCGAGAAAGTTACTATAACTTTTAACATTTTTAATAATCAAGTTAATAAGTCTTTGTTAGAATTTACAGTTTATTACTAGTAATTGGTGATACACTGCTATAATTTACCTACAATACATATACAGTGGAACAGATAAGTATCTTAAAACATTTCGATGTTTTCTAAATATACTCAATTATTATTATTATTATATTTATTATTATTATTCCAAACTGTTTTACAGAGTCTGGTTCAAAGAGCATGTATTGCTATATATTGGAAGAAGGAACGGTGTGGTGGACACTTTCAGGTTGACTTTCTACAAAATTCACACTACAGATATTTGGTACCAAAAGATTCACCATGTCTTACTCTGCTGCGTTGTAGTTGCAAAATATGTAGAAATGTGATTGCAAGCACTTGAAAACTCAAAAAAGCTACCTGGTTCATCTAAGTCCCTTTGGAGCCGTATTGGAAAGGGATTATATTTTACAACAGTTTTGAGTTGGTGGCAATTAACTGTTTGTTTTTTAGCTTTTAAGAGCTTGTAATCACCTTTCCACATATATTGCATCTACAATGCAGCATGGTAGGACATGTTAATGTAGTAAGACATGGTGAATCTTTTGATACCAAATAACTGCAGTGGGAAGTTTGTTGCATGTCAACCTTTAGCAATTAACTCATAGAATTGATGTTTCAATCAGGTGTTACTTTCTATCAATGCTTGACTTATAGGGATCTGGACTATGATAAAATCTAGGTCCATCACTCTATATTTTTGAAGCCAGACTAACAGTGTTACAAGAAAGAATATTGCATAGCAATAAAATATAACCGATAATTCAAGATTCCAAGATGGCCAAGCTACCTACAACCCCCTCAATCATATTGATGTGTAATGCAATAGTTTTGAATATAGTTATTACAAATGATTATATTTTACACGGCACTGCTAACATGCTCTTTTTCATAGAACAAGTTTGCTATTATTTTATGATGCACCTTTTTTATAATTTACCTGAATACATAAAGAGATACTACAGTCACAATATTATATTCTGAAATATTAACTATTAAATAACCGGTGTATGTTTAAACTAAACATAGAATTTGGTCAGTAAACCTGGAATAACCAAATGTTTATTTTTCACCAGGTACACAAGGAATCTCCATGAAGATATCCACAAAGAATCTCTTTGAAATTACAGAAAAAGAATCACTATAAAAATATACACAAGGACTGTTAATGAGAATATACATAATGAACTTCTATGAAAGTAACCTTCTACAGAAGCAACTTCTATGAAAACATGCACAAGGAATCTCTATGAAAATATACACTGGAGACCTCTTTGCGAATATACATACAATTAGACTGATGAATTGGCAATGTTTACCAGAACTTTATACGGGGGAAATTATGATGAATGAATCATTTTTATTTTGATATAAACTTGCTTTAATCTTTTCAGCCTTTTTCAAACAAAAAAAATAATTTTTTTTTTTCGTTTGAAAAATAAAATATGTCAAGTTCCTGATTTCAAGTTGTAGGACATCGGTACCGTGTGACATTTAAATGTTTATTGCAAAAAGGTTACACTAATTTTTTTATTAATCATGTTGGTAGGTCACTGTTACAATTTGAAGTTTATTAGTGGCATTTGGAAATATACACTGGAATTATTCTCCTACCGTACATATACAATGCAATTCATGTGTATCTTACAATATTGCCACGTTGTCCTAATATCCTCAGTTATTATTATTGACATAATTATTCCAAACTGTTTTTAGAAAGCCTTGTTTGCTCACAAACCAAAGTATATATGTTCCCACTTTCCTGATTATGTATTTACACTACTTCTAATTCAAAGTTAATATGTAAATAAGACTGATTACTTTGAACACTAATTTGCTGATAGACCAAAGTCTGTTAAAAAATCAATAAAATGTCAGTATACAGAAATTACAATAATTCTCTCTTAACCGTTGAATACATGTAACAACACCTGATAATATAAATATTGATATTCCTTTTACATGTCAGAATTATTAATAAGTGGTTTGGAGACATTTTGACGAAAACACTAGATAGTTTAGTTCACAGGCGTCGTTTGTTGATCATAAATATTTTGTTGCTAATTATCTTTTATTGCCAAATATTTTGGAAAAGTGATTTAAAACAAATAATATAATACTGCGTACATGTGTAATAGTTTAAATTTTATATTTGATATCACTAAACAAGATATTTTAAAAGTTGTTTTCTCATGCAAAACTAAAGTAGTACAGATAGAAAAAAATTATTAGGTTGCAAAATTGTCTAACAGAAGATGTCTTTTGTTTCAAAAACTGTTCTACATACTTTAATTTCACAGGCCAAGTTTTGCCACACTGGCGCTCATAGAGGTCAGATGTCACCTTTAGCCTGCTTTTTCCTAGTCAATCTTTAAAAGCTGAATGAATGCTCAATACATCGAACAATGCAGCAGCTTTACTGAATGCAATTATATAACATGAGATGACAACTTTTTTTATATGTAAATTTCGAATCATGTTTTTGTAAGTCATTGCTTAGATTTGTCGTTTATTTTTTTTTTTGATAATAAAATGCAATTATTTCACCTGCACTATTTTCTGTTGACCATATAACTACTTCTGAAAGACCCGTGTGAGGCAAAACAACAGCTGATAAATATACAATAAAGCAACCTGCTCACTCTTCCAAAATATATTTAGTTTTAAAAGGTAATATTTCATATCTTCATTAAAACCATTTAAACTGTAATGAAAGGTTGCATGAAGCCGTAATGTCATTTGATGCATAGTAGTAATACCCAGGCCTAACTTAATTACTTATATTATAAAATTTACTACTTTAAAACTGTTGAGAGTTTCTGTCTTCTGCATCTTTATTAGCATAATTTTTTCTGCATAAACTTTGATGGTTATATAATGAAAACTAATTTAAAAAACAGATTTACCACTGACCTAAAAAGTTAGTGCATTTGTTGTAAGATAATTTCAACTAAGTTTGCTTCCATTAATAAAGTCCATAGCTAAAAACTATAAAGGTTAGCTCTGTGTGTGTGCTGTTTTTACCTTTCAGCTTTATTATGTTTATTTGTTTATGACGGCTATTTTCTAACTGATCATTTACTTATAATGTTTGACATTGGTAAAAGTTATTAAAACACAAACAATTATCTTTAAAGATTATTACCTGATTATCCACTGAATACATGTGTGTCTAGTAATACTGCTTTATTGTCTTATTGTTTTGACTCAACTAACTAACTAGTTAGTACTAACTAGTTTTTGGGGAGTTAACTATTTAAAAAGCACTGACTTTTGGGTTGCTATTATGTGGAAGAAGGAAGAGTTCTGAAGAAGTTCTGTCTGAAACCATGCAATATTGCTGTGAGAAAATAAATAGTTTTGAATCGGAATCAGACTTTGCCCTAACTGCAAATTCTAACAATAATTTAAAAACATAAACAGCCAAATGATTAAAAAAATTGATAACAGTTTCGCATTGCATATAAAAGAAGGTGTGTTCTCCTGTTATACAGATGAGTTCAATAAAACTGCTGCAATGCTCAATGTTATTAACAGTTGTACAGCATTTAAAGTTTGACTAAAAAATAAGGTTCATATGATATTGGATCTGTATGAGTCCCAGCATCTAAAACTTGGCCAAACAAATTAAAAATTGTCAAAAATTAAAAAAAAACTTTAGCTAGACAACTTCAGTATCTGATTTTTTTTCTATTCAGGTTGGTTTTGATCCTGCAAGAAATGATAACTTTTGAGAAATTTCATTTATCACTAACAAATATAAAACATGATCTATTTACACGTCATATTGTCAGTGATAAAACTCAAAGCTTCTCCTGTTTGGTTCACCTTTTCACAATTTTCAGCAACATGATATTTATGATTTACAAATGAAATATATATATCTAATATTGAACAGTTATGCTTAAATAATAACAATTTAGTTACAATATGGAAATAATTATACTGATACAATGGAAATAATGTGTAATAGAATGTGACATACATGTAAAACCAATAAAGTGTAGATAAGATCCAATAATACACTAAAGGAGGCTCATTCCGCCCCAATGGCTAAAGAAGTGTCCAAGGCTTCTTTAGCACAATCTTCCAAAAGGGAAGACAACTACTAAAATCAATTAAAATCACAATGTATTGTTCAGCTAGCAATCATTGACACTTTCACAGGTAAGTATTACAAAATTTAATAATTATATTGTGTTTGATTCAATCTATTTGCTTTCATGAGGTACTAAAAATATAACATTAACTTGAGGCACAGACTAATAAATGAAAACAATATATTATTAGTTCTATATTTGATATACTTAAAGAATTACTGCAAACCCAAACCTCAGAAATCATTTTTGAAATACACTTCACACTTTAATATGCGGAGGGTTCGAGTAAAAATAAATTTGTACATTGTAATGTACTAATTTATTTTTACTCCAACCTTCCGCATATTTATTTTTATTGTTATTCTATTATTGTATTGTTATATATTTTTTATATTTAACTAACGTTTATAATTGGCTTTTAACATCGCTAAAGTACGTAGAAGGTCTGTTTGTATCTCTGAAGCCACAGTTAGGAGGTCAAAAAAGTTGCATCCTGCAGAATTTGAACTCAGATATTATTTTTTACAAACATGCAAGCTAACCACTACAACAGTAGGCCAACTTGCATTATTATTAAAAAATTACGCAATAGTGTATTACACATATCAACCTTTTATGCAGCACTGCAGTTTCAACATGCTTATATTTCATAACAAATTGTCAAAATATAACTATTAGATGATATTTCGCAGCTTGTCAATTTAAAATAAATAAAATTCACTGGGTTTAGTTTATTTCTTACAGTGTTTTAAAGATTAAGAGTGATTAAATAAAACATGCAACAATACCATAAGATAATATAACTATTGATATCTCTCATAAGGAATAAAATTATTAAATATTGATATTTCTCATAAAGAAAAAATTTTATAAACAGAGATCTGATGATACGATTACGATTACACCAGCTTAGTTTACAAGTGTCATTTGTAAATTATAAATATTATCTTGCTAAAAATTTTAAAGGGTGAACCAAACAGAAGAAACCTCAAAGTTTTTCACTAACAATATGAAATATAAATAGTTCATGTTTTATATTTGTTAGTGATATATGTAATTTCTCTAAGTTGTCATCTCTTGCAAGACCAAAACCAGCATGAATAGAAAAAGCTATCAGCTACTGAAGTTGTCTAGCAAAACTTTTCTTTAATCTTTGACAGTTTTTAATTTGATTGGCCAAGTTTTGGCTGCTGGCACTCACAGATATCCAATATAATCGTGCAGCTGCTGTTTCTCCGTCAAACTTTAAATGCTGAATGACTGCTCATAACATCGAGCATTGCCACAGTTTTATTAAACTCAATTATATAACAGGAGAAGACAACTTCTTTCAGAAGCAAGACAAAAGTTCCAACAATTTTTTAATTTTGTTTCTGATTATGTTTATCAGTCATTAGAATTTGCAGTTTATTAGTCAAGACTTTTATCAAGCTTATCTTTTATCTCTGTACCACAAAAATTTAAATTTTAATTAATGCCATTTAATGTATATATAAAATATTTAATTTTATGTCTTTACTACAGAAATTTGAATTGTAATAGAAGGTAGTTAATTGTCGAAACGTCAGTTAATGTTTTGTTTGGATATTTAGTTGTGATTTTATTACTTATAATAGAGAAAGTTTTTAAATTCTCTATCTTTAACCTGTTGATGAGTTTTGTCTATAATTTTATTTTTAAATAAATACAATTGCTCACAGAAACTGTAGCAGATATTTAACAGAAATCAATTCACATACAGACTCCTCCCTAATTCAAAAATGCTACTGCATTTAAAGTATTTGTGATAAATTTCCTTTTTAACCCTAAATGTAGTCTAAAAAGGGTATATAACAACTTTTTATAAAAAAAATTTTCTATTATGTTAAGCAGAACCTTTTTTTTAATTTTCTCAAATAGAAAATAGAAGCAGTACATGAATATCTTATATTTTGAATTTTACTATATGGATGAGATAGTCAGACTATTTCTGCTCATATTCCTCTATTGGCTGAGAAATGCTAATAAGTGCGGCTAACTTGTTTATGAACAGTAATGTTAACATCACACTAAATTATGCATAGTACCACTCTACAGAATCAGAAAGTTTTATTTGTTTTGGTTCAGATGATAAATGTGATCCTCAAACTGATATAATTCAGTTTAGAATATTGAGTAGCTAAGATAGTTTTAATACAGCTTGAACTTAAATTTAAATTTAGCTTAAATTCAAGTTTAATAAACTAAAATATTGCAATTAAAATATTGTTTTGATGCAGCAGAATGTTTAAGTAAAGATTAAATACTTTGTTTTTATAAAAAAAACTCAACCTATTTAGATTGAAGATCAAAGTTTATATTGATGATCTCCAATATTTCACAGTCCCATTGATGTGTCTTTTCTTGTCAAAGTGTCATGATCAACAAGTGGGATGAAATGCTAGACAACTGATAAATATACATGAACTAAATCATCAATATTATTAGATCGGGGGTTGCTTGGACAGCCATCTGCAATTCTCTTATTTGGTCAGTATAAGGTGACCTATAGGTGACCTCCTACATAACTCATTAGGCACACTGTATTCTCACGCTAGGTATCAACCGCATTTGGTGTTTTATATGCATATTCAACTTATATGTAAAATGAAGCGTACATTGATTGACATTTAATGAGAATTGGTGATATAGCTATTTATTTTTTATATCTTTAGTAAAGTTTGCAAGATTATGTACAATAAGTAGACTAATACATTATCCTCTTAAATATACTATATTACCACCCATCATAGTAGTAATTAATAATATTCAATACTGAGATTAAATTATGTTGGAATTTTTAATATTGCTACAATTCTCTATTGAATATTTTAAGACAAAAAGTATAGTACATGTAGGCTATGGTGAGCTTTTAAAAAAATTCATCAGCATATATTTAGAGGCTTAGCAGGATGGTCATAATTTACTTTGAAACAACATCCTTATTATCTGCTTGCGCTTAATGACTTGAATGGGACCTTCAAAAAAAGTTTTAATTATTTGGTAGTACATTTATTATTGATTTGTAACTGTAATAAGTGTAATTCTAGCTGAAGTTTTTTAAATATTTTGCAGATTTGTCAGCAAGGCAGCGCTAGGAAGGCTGACCCATTGAATTATTTTAAAACTGGCTTAAAACTTTGAAAATGGCTGGTGGGTATTGAAATAGTCTTAATATGTTTTAACTAAACTTGGAATTTGGACAATCTGGAATATTCAATTGTCAATTTTCTATCAAATACACTATCTATAGAAATATACAAAAGGTACCTCTGTAGAAATATACACAAAACAATTTTGAAAACATACACAAGGAGTCTACATGAAATTATATGTAAGATCAAACTAATCAACTGGCAACGTTTACCAAAAAATTCAATTGGAGATATTTTACGGTCATGACTCAATTTTACTTTTAATACGAACTTGCTTTGACCCTTTCATTTCTTTCCAAACACAAAAATAGATTTCTGTTATAGCGATGCTTGTCATTATTACACTGTGTCACTCGAATTGAAAGTTTTCCTCTTTCCCATGTGACCAGCCGCTTTTCACATTACATCTTCCTTATTTGAGGTTACAAACCTGTCAAACTCACAAACTGATTCATAATAACAGGAAACAGCCATGGTAGAATAATAAGTTCATCATCCTGATTCCAAGAAAAAAAGCTGCCAGATTAATTAATGAACAACATTTCAAGTCTTGCCTCTGCCGCTTGGTCGTTCACACAGTATTTGCTCCTAAAATAAACTTCTGAGTATGAACCAATTGAACAATTGTTGACCTTCGCTGTCAGCTCAAACATCTAATCTCACACCTAAACAGTTGGGGTATCCAGTTTCCAACCTTAATTTTGAAGCCTCATATTGCTGCCCTGTTTTTTTTAAAAACAATTGAGAAACCAATGAATATGAATCAAAGATATACACTGAATGCTGGGTTTAGCAACTCACAAACTGGACAATATCTTTATTTTTAGTAGACTACCAATTCCAAATCTAAAAATTTACCAAATTCCTGCATACAAGTCATAGGTATTGGTGCCCTGTGACATGTTGAATATTGGTTGCTTTATGGGAAGTTTGGTTATGTGAATGTTATATCACAAATATAACTATTGCATCCATCTTTGCTCATCAGTCAACCAGTAGAAAGCTGCAGCTGATGCATTATTAAAATCTTAGCTTTACTGTGATAATAAATTTCATTCAGAAATATGACTGTTTTTAATACTTGCTACAGTTCACACCTTCTGCATATATTTGTTCAATATCAATATATATGTTGATTTAATTGTGAATACACCAGGCTGTAATTAAAATACGAGGAAACAAAATTTTTTCCAAATATTTTTGACTATTCTCGCTATACAATTTCTTCGAAATCACAACCGTTGAATACATAAAATTTACTGTAGGTAAATTTAGTTTATTAAGTTTAAATATTATTTTGCTACTAATTTTTTAATATTTAGATTAAATGTTTAAAAAAACTAGCTGATCTTTATTTGGGCATTTGACAAGTACTATAGGTATCCATATAGCTGTATACAACATTTTTGCTGTACAACCATTAAACAAATTAAAATATATCATATTAAACTAAATAACCTTTCATTGTAATCATATCAAAACAGGCTTTATTATGCTATTCTTTGCTAATTATTTTGAATTTAAATTTAAACACCGCTACAATTGTTTCATTTTTTCTCTTAGATTATTACAACTGCACCAAATGCTTTTCTCATGATATGAAATTAAAAAGTTGTAGTAGTAACGGTTGGTAAATGTTAACAAAAAATATGTGCAAAGACCTTTTTATTCCTAAGGCAACACCGGGATTTCAACTAGCAACTTATAAAATCGAAATAGTGATCCCAAGTAAATTGCTTTTGTATGGTTTTAAACATGATGCTACTTCTGGCCCATTGGCTGCTTACTCTAAACCTTTGTAATACGTGGGCACATGTCTATTAGCCTTCTTATTGGTTAATACTTTACAATTCTTCAAGATGTGAATAGTCAATTATAACAATTCAATAGGTCCTAGTTTATTTTAGGAACATGCTAGAAAATAGAGATTACAACATGCAGATGTGAGATGCATATACTTTTCATGAAAAAATTAATTTCACAAAGCTTCGCTCTTAGCATAGGTTTTATTGATTTAAAATATACGCTACATATAGTTCAATTTGAAATATTGATTATTCCAAATTCAAACAATATATTCAGCTTTTGTTGTCATCAGGCAATATTGATACATTCTAGACGTGAGGATGAAGAATTGTATTAATGTTCTGTGCTTACCTGACAGGCAGGCAAACTGACAAAACTCATTTGTATGAGAATGTAATTTAGTAGAGCTACTGCTTGATGTTTTAATTGAAAGAGCACAAAAACTCAACATTGTCGAAAATAATTATGCACCAAACATAATCTAATACAGTATGTTTTAAGGAAAGTATATATATAGTTATTCAAGCTTTTTTCAAGAATAAATGTTTCAGGATGCTAAAACATGATATATTGTTTGTTCCTGTTTATATAATTTTTTGAGTAACCTATCATTTGAGTATTGTCACTTTCAGCAGCTAGGGATAATATACATTAGTTATACAGTATACACAAGCTGTACAGATGCATTTATTTCACAAGAAGCATAGCTGTTCTAATCTATTGACAGCCTAGCAAATAAGTGCAGTTCCTTTTTTTACTGATAGAAGCTAAGTTGATCTGTTCCTTAGGCCCATTAAACTATAATAAGATTCAAGTTTAGTTGTAACAATTCTGGCATTTGGCTCAGCATATTTTTCAACTATTATTCTTGAACTAATTTCTCAAACAAAGTAAAACACTCTATATTACGCTTTAGAATAACTAAAAACTGATATTTTTGTACTTTATAAAGGAAATTGTGACACACATTTTAGAGAATGTTGGTTGCAGGTTTGTTTTCATATGAATTTCTCTATTAATCACAATCCTTGGTGTAACTGACACAATTGATAGTTTACGGCTATTCCTAGAATCATCATGTACAAGGAAGTATTTTATTCCAAAAAACTTATTTTATGTATTTACCATTTCACTTTGCATTTCTTCTTCTTTATTCTAACCACCAGGATCAAAGACAAAATTATGCTGATGCATATTTTGCTTTATTCAAACTGATTGAAACTGCAAGCTGCAACTACAGACTTGTAACTTTTAGTACAGTTGTCCTTGTAACTGAATTTGTCTACATGAGAGAGCAATCTGTCAGGTACTTCAGCTTGTTGCAAAAAAAAACTGTGGTTGTGAGTTTTGAGTCAGCGTATCAACCTGATAATCAGTTCTGATTAAGTATTTTATTCAAACTAATTTCCTCTGCAAAACAACTACAAGTTCTGTTATTGCCATGCAATTAAGTGACACTGATTTTAAAAAAATTGAACCTTTTTCATGCTGTCATACCATTTCTGAAACTCATTTTTATGTACAGCTTCAAGACTTTAATGCTTCAGTGCGAAATACGCATTCACAAGTAAGCAAACTTCTGTTGTTGCTATTTCGTATTTATAACTAATATAATATGTTTTAAGGAAAGTATATTTATAGTTAATCAAGCTTCTTTCAAGAATAAATGTTTTGAGATTCTAAAACATGGTATATTGTTTGTTCCTGTTTAAATCTTGTTTTGAGTAACCTATCCTTTGAATATTGGCACTCTCAGCAGCTAGAAACAATGTACACTAGTTATACAGTATAAAAAAGCTGTACAGATAGATTCATTTCACAAGAAGCATTGATGTGCTAGTTTATTGACCGCCTAGCAAATGAGTGCATTTTTATTTCTTACTGGTTAAAGCTTACGTGATCTGTGTTTTAGGACCACCAAACTATAATAAGACCAAAGTTTATTTATAACAATTCTGACATTTTGCTCAACATATTGGTTCAACTTTTAATTTTTGAACTAGCTTATTAAAATAGCAAAAAACTCTATTTATGCTTTAAAATAACTAAAAAAGTTTGACTTTCTGTACTGTATAAGGGCAAATGTTGCACACATTTTCAATAATTTTGAATGCGGGTTTGCCTTCATATGCATTTCTCAATTAGCTGACACAGTTGATAGTTTACAGATCTTCATGGAATCCTCCTATACATGTACAATGAAGTTTTCTACTCCAAGAAACTTATCTTATGTGTTTACCATGTTGCTGTACATTTTCCTTCCCCTGGGAAAATCTTCTCTTCTATTTTAACTACCAGAGTCAAGACAAAATAGTGCTGATGCATATTTTACTTTATTCAAACTGATTTAAACTGCAGGCTGTCACCACTGACTTATTGCCTTTGGTACCCTTGACCTTGTGATTGAATTTGTCTACCTGAGCGGGCAATCTGTTCATGTACTTCAGATTGTAGCAGATAACTATGGTGGTGAGTTTTGAGTCTGCGTATCAACCTGACACTCAGAGTTAATTAAGTCTTTTATTCAAACCAATTTCCTCTGCAGAACAACTAGAAGTTATGTTATTGCCATGCAAGTAAACGATACTAATTATAAAAACTTTAAACAATTTTCATGCTTTCCTATCATTTTTACAACTCATTTTTATGTACAACTTCAATACTTTGATGCTTCAGTGTGAAATACGCATTCACAAGTAAGCAAAATGCTGTTGTTGCATTTTAGTATTTATAGCTATACATAGTATGGGTGGCTGTACTAGGTTTATAGTGTTTTTTTTATTTCTTTATGTGTATAATATGCATGTTTCTGTGTTTTTGGTCATTGATTTACTCCTTGAATTTTAGTGAGTCAACTCAATAAAACCTGTTAGATTATTACAATATAACTAAAGGAACTAGAACGTAGACAATATCTAGCATTACAATTACCACCAAATCATAATTTTAATACCAAAATGCATTTGAGGGATGTACAACACTTGAATTATTATTTAAGGAAATTCTAGAAAATTTAAAGCTGTCTACTTTGTTCTTATTAATCCGGGATGGAATTTAACAAAATATGTCATATATAGTAATACTCTATGTGAGGGAGGTTATCAGGATATGTTATACCTACTAGTATACCCTATGTGAGGGAGGTTAATAAGATATGTTATACATACTTGTACCCTATGTGAGGGAGGTTAATAAGATATGTTATACATACTTGTACCCTATGCGAGGGAGGTTAGCAAAACATTTATACATACTAGTACCCTATGTGAGGGTGGTTAGTAAGATATGTTATACATACTTGTACCCTATGCGAGGGAGGTTAGCAAAACATTTATACACACTAGTACCCTATCTGAGGGAGGTTAGTAAGTTATGTTATACATACTAGTACCCTATGTGAGGGAGGTTAGTAAGATATGTTATACATACTAGTACCTTATGTGAGGGAGGTTAGTAAGATATTTTATACATACTAGTACCCTATGTGAGGGAGGTTAGTAAGATATGTTATACATACTAATACCCTATGTGAGGGTGGTTAGTAAGATATGTTATACATACTTTTACCCTATGCGAGGGAGGTTAGCAAAACATTTTTACACACTAGTACCTTATGTGAAGGAGGTTAGCAAGATATGTTATACATACTAGTACCTTATGTGAGGGAGGTTAGTAAGATATGTTATACATACTAGTACCCTATGTGAAGGAGGTTAGCAAGATATGTTATACATACTAGTATACCCTATGTGAGGGAGGTTAGTAAAATATGTTATACATACTATTACCCTATGTGAGGGAGGTTAGCAAGATATGCTATACATACTAGTACCCTATGCGAGGGAGGTTAGCAAAACATTTATACACACTAGTACCCTATCTGAGGGAGGTTAGTAAGTTATGTTATACATACTAGTACCCTATGTGAGGGAGGTTAGTAAGATATGTTATACATACTAGTACTTAATGTGAGGGAGGTTAGTAAGTTATGTTATACATACTAGTACCCTATGTGAGGGAGGTTAGTAAGATAGGTTATACATACTAGTACCTTATGTGAGGGAGGTTAATAAGATATGTTATACATACTTGTACCCTATGCGAGGGAGGTTAGCAAAACATGGTGTACATACTAGTACCTTATGTGAAGGAGGTTAGTAAGATATGTTATACATACTAGTACCTTATGTGAGGGAGGTTGCAAGATATGTTATACATACTAGTATACCCTATGTGAGGGAGGTTAGTAAGACATGCTATACATACTAGTACCCTATGTGAGGGAGGTTAGTAAGAGATGTTATACATACTGGTACCTTGTGTGATGGAGGTTAATAAGATGTGTTATACATACTAGTACTCTATGTGAGGGAGGTTAGCAAAAGATGTTATACATATTGGTACTATATGTGATAGACATACTATATGTGAGGGAGGTTAGCAAGATATGTTAAACTTAGTAGTACTCTGTAGAAGGAGGTAATCAATAGATGGCATACATACTAATACGCTGATAGGCCATTCCACTATAAGAGATCACACGAGGCATACAAATAAATTATTCTATCTGAATTGTGATGATTTACAATAAGAAACTTTCCAAACAATAGAAATATTTTTAAGTAGCTGTTGTTTGTTTATGTTTAATCTGTAAAACTAGAAATATCCTCTGTATTTGTAATTCATTTCAAAACTAACACATCAACTCATCTCTAAGAGTCATGGTTTTTTGTTGCCCTTGTTTCTTCAGATGCTTTGGCTGATAGTACCTCACCATTAAAAGTAATATATCTGAATTTCTTGTTTCATATTTTCTAGATATCCGTTAGTTTTCTCAAGTATGTAAGTATTTTGAGAGTTAATATTACAGAGATGTTTGTCAATATTTCTATGTCTCCTGTAACAGGCATCTCTGTCAGTGATTTTTATGTCCTACTCGGTTAGATAGTTAGTGGGCTGCTGACCTGCATGAAATCATCATGCATGGGGAAGTTTCTGAAGTAACTTTTTGGTTTGTAGCGTAATGATTTCATCATGACATGTCCCAGACCAGTTCCCGCTATGCTGCTAAAACTATCAAACCACACACAATATATTTGCTTTTTTCTTCAAACTTGTTTTTCCAGCAGAATATGACCTTTTGACATGTTCAGCCTGTAGGCAACTTTTTAATGTGGTTGTCTTCCAGGATCTTTCAATCACTTGTCTCTAGCAATTGCAGCTCTGACTCATTGATGAGTTTTCAGTGTGAGTGTCAGTCCGTCAACTTCACACAGTTATGTCAACCCACACATCTTATAAAATAACAGCGTGAACTGCAAAACAGCTGGAATATTTCCTCGTGAAAACAGTTTCAATGACACTTATCTTGAACAATTGAAACCATGTTAGAGTTGGTCTATAATTTGTGCATAACAAGATTAGCATGAAACACTTGTTAGTTAGCTTTTAAACTGTGTTTTATGAGCTCTAGGGCTATGCTTCTGCACAAGGTGCATTTACTGTAGCCGAGAATCTTACGTCCTAAATTAATACTAGTACTATCTCTAATTAATATTAGTACTACCTTTATTTTATTTGAGCAAATTCTAAAATTCTTATTTTATTAGTAGTTAAAAAATGAGTATTTTATTAGTATTAGATGATTTAGCCTTACAGATTAAGGCTAAATCATCCACTGAATTGTGATAAGCTCAGATCAATAACATAAAGATGTCCCTTTATAATTGGTTTACACAAAACTATATTATAATTAATTTACAAAAGCTACTTTTAAGTTTTCTACCAGACATTATAGAAACCATTGTTTAAGTTTTGTTAAGTATCAGGTGATGAATGTTGTGGTCAGTGTCCAAAAATTGAAATACTTTAGCTTGCAGTTGAAGATTTTAATGTAACATGAGATAATTCTTAGTTGTACTTTTTTTATTTATTGCACGTTTGATTTTTTAAGCAACAATCAAATGGATTTCATTGTAGAACCAACATTATAAAAAATGTATTTGACTGTCAACCTCAAATTATAGTTTTTATATTTTTTTAAATGTGAATTTTTATATTTTCATGCATCATAATCATTCAAGTTTTACCTGAACTTATATTTTAGAGTTACAAAAATATTATTTCAGAGTAAGCTAAATAGTATATAGATATTAAACAGTTTTTCAGAAACATTAGGAGTAATGGGTGTATTTTCATGGTAGTTATTAACATGGTGGGATTTGCCAACATTTTAAAAAACCTGAAAACTTATATTGCAAAGTTTAGCTGGCTGGTTAGAGTTTAATTTGAAGAGGTATTCTAATTGCTAATTTGTGATTTATCCCAATTGAATAGAACCTTAATGACAATGTTCATAAAGTTTGGAAAGTACTTTTATTACTGTTTTGAAACTGCAATAAGTAGAACTCTGGCTCATGTTGTTAGATATTTTACAGATTCTTAACAAGTCAAAGCTGGGAAGGCTGACACATAAAACAAATTTATGATTGGTTTAAAGCTTTCCGATTAGTCAGAAATTTTTGAAATAGTGTTTTTCATGTTTGAATAAAACTTAACTTTTTGTCAGCCTGGTATATTCAAATCTTTACTTTCTACCAGGTACACAGTGAATCTCTTTAAAAATATACACAAGGAATTACTTTTGAAAAATACACATTGAACCTTTTTGAAACTGTACACATAGAATCTTTATAAAAAATAATCAAGGAACCTCTATGAATATATACACAAATAATCTATACGAAAATATACAGAAGGAGTCTATGCAAAATATATACCTGAGATCAAACTATTACCAGGGAATGTTTACAAAAACGCTTAGTCAAAAACAATATGATCATGAATCATTTTTTGTTTTTGATATGAACATCATTTGACCGTTTCATTTCTTTTGGATCCCAAATATTGTTTCCTGTCATAGTGATGCATTTCATTATTGTGCCAGGTTAGTGGAGTTGAAAGTTCTCTTTTTTCTATTGAGGCCAGTTGTATTTCACATTATGTTTTCCTCTTTTTGAGGTTTCAATCCTGTCAAACTAACAATCTGATTTATAATAAGAAAAACCAACAATGGTAGAATAATCAATTTATTATCCTGATTCCAAGAACAAAAAACTGCCACACTAATTAATGAACCACAATTGAAGTCTTGCGTTTGAGGCTCGGTCATCCACACAGTTTTGGCACCCAAAAATAAGTTGCGTGGTATTCTACAATTTAACAGCCATTGATCTTTGCTATCAGGGCAAACATTTTATTTGACATTGATTTTTAGTAGCCTGGTCTGAAGGAGTTTTAGTTACAGAGTTAGTTTTAGCTACGAATTTCATGTAGCAACCTTATCTTGCTGCCTTGGATTTTCTGCAAACAATTGAAAGACCAATAAATTTGAACAATATATCTACACATAATGCTGGGTTTATCAACTCATGGACTTCACAATAATTTATTCTAACAGATAGCAAACTGGCAATTACTAATTAATACAATTATTTATATTCTTGAGTACAAATTGTAGTTTATTTGTACTTTGAGACCATATAAATATCGGTTGTGTTTATGTCAAGTTTGATTTTTTAAATATCTCTAAATTGGATTGAAACATTCAATAATTATTTGCTAAAACGATTCCTTACTGTAGTAAGATATGTGTTTGTCTGTATGTAGAAAACCAAAACTACAAGTCAGGAAAGATGTGTCACTCTAGAAGTCAACTAAGTTATCTAGCTTAGCAGTTATGCAAACATCAGCTGCATGACGATACTACCTTGCAGAATGTCAGAGTAGTTGTGCACATAGTTATTACATTGAATGATTGCGCAAATGAGAGACATTCTAATATAACTATAATTTATTATAGTCAATTCTTGGTTTTTCCAAACATTTAAGTTTTGATTTATATTTGTATCATCAGGGAAACCATTGTTAACACTTAGACTGCATGTAGCAACAATGAGCAATAGGATGATGCATCTATGATACACATAGATTAATAAAATGTTACATGTTTCATTCGGATATAACTGGAATGCTATTTTGAGCAATTCATGAACATGACAATATTTTTATTGATGGCAATTGACCACTTACCAACGATTAACAATCTCCTATATTCTCGAGTAAAAGTTTAAGGCTATTTGTACATTGTGGCACTGTAATCACTGGTTGCTTTCATGGCCAGTTCGGCTATGTAAATTTGTTCAAATTGGATTTAAACAAACACTAGCGCTTTCATAGAGTGAGTCCTTGCTATAGTGAAATACATGGTCATCTGTATGTCCAATGTTAAACTTGAAGGTCAAGAAAATTTCATCGCTCTATAATTCAACTCATACATTTTGCTTAGCAGCTAGGCAAACGCCAGCTGGGTCATTATACTACCTTGTAGCACGTCAGACTAGTCGTGTACGTTGTAATCACACCAAATCATTTTGCAGTAAACTGCAAACATAGCATAACTAAAATTAATCATTGCCAATTCATGGTTTCTTTTCCAACACTTTAGTATTGGTTATATTTGGATTACCAGGTGAACAATTGCTAACAGTTAGGCAGTAGATAGCAACACTGAGCAACAGGATGATGCCTCTATGAGTCACATAAATTGATGAAGTGTTCCATGTTATAATTGTATAGCGGTTCACAGCCTAAGTGCTAAAGATATATTTTGGTTAAATTATAGAAATGTTAGACGCTACAGATTAAGTATCACCCTAATCATTTTTCACTATATGGACAAGTAGCTGCAAACTGCCAAACAGAAATACTAAATTTATTTTTTCAGAATAATTAAATATAGTCATTTTATTTTTGTTTGTAGTTTTATTTCAAGCTAAAACAGACCCATGAAAAGATGTGTTCTCAGTTTCAATTTTTTTGTTTGATTTTGTTACATTTGGTTATTTTACACCTCAAATCTTTAGCCAAGTGAACATCTAAGTTTATTCCCTAATGAAACTACATTAGGTAAGTACATGGAGTTAGCAGAGCTCAGAGATAAGGACCAACATTTTTTTTGCTTCATCACTGAACAATTTGAAGGCTGTTGATGGAAGGATGAAACCTCCACAAAAACTTGATGATAACTTTCTTTCAGAAATTTGATTGTTTTTAATGCTTGCTACAGCTTATGCCTTTGGCATATATATTTTTGAACTGCATAATACTGATTTAACTTTAATTACACAGTGCTGTAATAAAAATGCAAGTACAAAACTATTTCGATTTTTTCTGCCACACAATAGTAACACACATTTTTCTTAAAATTAAGAAATAACATTTGCGGTACTAATTACAACACAATAACCAAAATTTTGATTCGCAGTTGGCCGAAATCCTTTCCACAATAAATGAAATAAATATGATGCTCAGTATCTCAGTTCAGCGCTAATTGTTATAAGTTATAATAAAAACGAAACCAAACACAAAGGAGTGATAAAATTTTAGCTTAAAACAAAATTGAAGCTGGGTTATGTAAAATAAATACTAAAACTCAGCTTTAAGTTAGCATAAGCTGAATTAGTTTAGAGTAAACTTATTGTTAATGTTTTATGTGTGTCTTATTGGTAAGAACTCCCCATATTACAGAGCGTATGTAATACATTGTAGTGTTACGATTTCTTCCGATCATAACCACTAAGTAAATGAAACTTACTGTTGGTAACTATAGTTACTTAGGTTAACACACTATTTAGTGACTAATCCTTTAATATGCACAATGCATATTTAAAAAATTGATGATTTTAACCATGACTTTAGACCGGTACCTTTGGTAACCAGACTACTATATACTATATTTTTACCTCACGATGCCTACTGTAACATTGGAAAGAATTAAAATTGTATAACTGTATAGCAAAAATGTTTCATCGCAATCATAACAAAACAGGCTTTATTTTGCCATTTCTTGCTAACTATTTCACACTTACATTTGAACATATTTACATTTGTTTCAGTTCTTTTTTAAATTTATTTGAACTGCACAAAACAGTCATGATATAGAGTTAGAAAGTTACAATGATAACAGATGTATGATGGAATTTGTTAGGCTCAGGCTATATTAATGGCAGAACTTAAGGAAGTACAAGTTGTCTTGGTAATTATGGTGAGTGAATAAAGCTGGGTAAAGCTAGTGGATTAGGTAGTATAAGGCAGTATAGGGGGATATAAGAAATATAGGAGAGGTGGACTTTCTTCTCGGTCTTCTTCACATCAATAAATGGAAGTACCTTAATTTATTCAACAATCACTGTGGTTATATATTTAAAAAATAATTTGTTGGAAGTACTTTTGAATACCTGGAAAACGCTGGAATTTTTTCTACCAATGTATTAACTTAATAAGAGATGGTTTTGTATGGTTTTCTACATGCTGCTACATCTGACTTATTGGCTGTTTATTTTAAAACTTTCAAATACATAGAAATGTTTTTTATTAGCCTCCTTATTGGTTAACATTTTACAATTTTCCAAGAGGTGAATAGTCAAGCATAGCCCTTAAATAGTTCATTGTTCATTTGTAAAAACGTGCTAGAACATGAAAATTAGAACTTAGAAATGTGGCCAGAATGTGTTTTACATAAACATTTGTTGCACAATGTTTTGCTCTTAGCAATCAGGAGTGTTATTCAAGCATTGGTTAGGAAAAACTTAGAATAATTTTTACAGTTTTAATGGTCATCAGGCATCATTGATGCATGACCAATATAAAAATGTAAGTTTGTATTAATGCCCTGTGCCTACCTGACAGCAGGCAAACTGACAAAACCAACTTGTATGGCAAGGCATTTTAGTAGAGCTACTGCTTGCTGTTTTTGTTGTGAACACACAGCTCAAGATTGTAGAGAATAGTTGTGCACGGAGCAGAAACTAATGCAGTATGTTTTGAGGAAAATAATTTTACAGTTAATCTAGTTTTTTTTTAGAACAAATGTTTTAGGATCCTAAAGACGCCATAAATGGTTTGTTCCTGTTTACATAATGTTTGGAGTAACCTCTTCTTTGAGTATTTATACTTTCAGAAGCTAGAGTTAGTATACTCCAGTTATACAGTCTACACCAGTTATACAGTCTAAACCAGTTATACAGTATACTCCAGTTATACAGTTTACTCCAATTATACAGTATACACCAGTTATACAGTATACTCCAGTTATACGGTAAACACCAGCTATACAGTATACTCCAGTTATACTGTATACACCAGTTATACAGTATTTACCAGTTACACAGTGTACACCAGTTATACAGTATACACCAGTTACACAGTATACATCTGCTATACAGTATACTCCAGTTATATAGTATACACCGATTTCACAGTATACATCAGTGTTTTGATATACACCATTTATGCAGTATACTCAAGTTAAACAGCATTCACCAGTTTTGGAGTATACAGCTGCTATACAGTATACATCAGTTAGACAATATACACCAGTTATACAGTATACACCAGTTATTCAGTGTACTCCAGTTATAAGGGATACTCCAGTTTTATGATATACTCCAGTTATACAGTATACACAAGTTATACAGTATACACATGTTATACAGTATACTCCAGTTATACAGTACACACCTGTTATACATTGTACATCAGTTATGCAATATACAACAGTTATACAGTATACAACTGCTATACAGTGTTCACCAGTTATATGGTTTACACCAGTTATACAGAAAACACCAGGTCGGATTTTTTCTGCTTTCTGTGCTATGTAAGGGTGAGTGTTACTCACATTTTTGAGAAATCTGACTGCTGGTTTGTTTCAAATATACATGTATCTCTCAATTAATCACACAGTTTATTGCGACTGCCAGAGTCCGAAGTTTGCGGATGATCATAGAATCATTATGCATGAGCAATTTCACTGTTCTAAATACTTATCTTATGTATTTACCATGTGTTTACCATGTTGCTGTGCAATTCACCTCCTCTATTCTAATCTCCGGAATTGATGTGAAATTGCGGTGATGCATATTTTACTTTATTCAAACTGATTCAAACTGCAGACTGCAACTACTGACTTACTACATTTTGTACCTTGTCCTTGTAGTTGAATTTGACTGTCTGAGAGGGCAATATGTTCAGGTACTTCAGATTGTAGCAGAGAATTCTGGTGGTGAGTTTTGAGTCTGCGTATCATCCTGACGCTCAGTTTTACTTATATCTCCTATACAAACCAATTTGTTCTGCAAAGCAACTAATGGTTTGTTATTGCCACATGTGCTTAAATGATACTAATTTTGAAAGTTTGGAGCATTTTTCAAGCTGTCATATTGTTCAAGTCATATATATAAAATATTTTTAAGTACATATTTACGACTTTGACACTTTGGCTTAAATAAACACATTCACAAATGAGCAGAATACAGTCGTTGCCTTTTTGGCATTTAAAACTACACAAAGTACAGGTGGCTGCACTATGTACATATGGTTATGCAATGTATGAACTACATTCTTCTGTGCTTTTTGTTCATTGATTTACCCCTTGATGGGTAATGAGTCAATTCAATGGAACCTTGTTATTATTAACAATATAACTGAAGGGAACTGGAAGGTGACCAATACCAAGCATTATAAGCATTACCAAACAACATAACTACCAGATGTTTATAATGGCTTCCATAACAGAAACAGGCTAGTGCATAGCTAGCTTATAGAACCGTTTGGTTTGGCATGTAGTGCTAAATAAGCATTCATTAAAATTGGATTACGCATTGGGTAATCCAGTTAGCGAAAGATATCAAACAACAACAATATTTTAGATTGTTTACAGCCCCAAGTTTTATCAAAATATGGTACAGCTCATTTTACCCAGTTTATTCACAGTTAATTAAATGGGTGCATTTTGTGGTTAGATTTAATGATGAACTTAACTTTGTAATTGTTGCTGATAAATTTTTATCAACTACATATAAAAGTCAGTATTATAGCAGGCAATTTTTTTTCATATTACCCAAAAGTGGTTGAGCAGTGTACAGAAATATTTGACATAAATTTCAAGGAAATGTTTGAAAAATTACAGCTGTCTACTCTGTACCATTTATTTATGTGAGGGAGATTAGCAAGATATGTTATGCATACTTGTATGATGATAGGCCCATATATGGTGGGAGATCCCATGAGGCATACAACTCAAATATTCTAATTGTTTAGAGAATATTTATGTCGATAAATGGACCAAGCTATGGCAACCCTTTTAGCTAGCTGTTGTTTTCTATTTATTGGGTAAAAGAAGAAATATCCTTGATATTTGTAATGTCTCCTACTACTAACACTTTAACTCCTCTGTAAGAGTCGTTCTTTTATGTTCCCTTTGTTTCTTCAGATGCTTTGACTAATATTACCTCACCATAAAAAAGTCTCCGAAATTCCGATATTATATGTCCTAGAGATCTGCAGTTTTTTTCACTATGTGAGCATTTCAAGAGCTCATATCACAGAGATGTTTGGAAATCTTTCTATGTCTCCTGTAACATGCATCTGTCAGCTAATCATATGCTCTATTTGGTTAGATAGTTGATGAGTTGCTCATATTTATGATATCATCATGCATGAAGAAGTTTCCAACATTCTTTTTTCACTTGAAGCATAATCAGCATATCATAGTGCATTTTCCTTTTCCCTTCCAACATCTATGATTGTATTCTGACATCTGTCAGGTTTGTTTCAGCTATGCTGCTAAAACAATTAAATCATTTACAAAATGTGTATTTTTTCCTCATGTCAATTTGGCTGCAGGTTATGACCCTTTGACACTTGTGGCATGTTTGGTAATTTTCAATGTGGCTGTCTTCTAGAATCTTCCAATTATTTGTCTTTAGCAAGTGTCTAATATGATTCATCAATGAATTTCTCGTGTGAGTGTCATTCTGTCAGCCCCACACATTTATGTCAGCCCTCACATGTTATAAAAATAATAGCCTGAACTGCAAACGAACTGGAATATTTCGTAATGAAACTATATAAGCGGTGCTGATTGTGAATAATTGAAAGCATGTTTTTCTTAGGTTATTATTTTGGCATAACACATCTAGCATGAATAAGTTGGTAATTATCTGTTAAACTGTGTTACACGAGTTCTAGGGTTATGATCCCACACAAATTGCATATAGCTGAGCATTTCATCTACTGACTTTTTTCTTTAACTTCCGTGAGCTGATTCTGAAAATATAGTTCAAATAATAATATAACTGATGAAGGTTAAATCATGAACTAAATTGTTACAAACTCATCTGCACACTTATTAACAGAAATAAGCCAATTTATAATTGACCTACACAAACCTACATGTAAGTTATAAGTACTTTACAAGAGCCTCTTTTAACTTTTTTGCTAGACTTTGTAGAAGCTAATGTTTAAGTTTTATTAAGCATCAGGGATTAATGTTGTAGTCAGTGTCAAAAAATCAAATTATTTCAGCTTATGTACTTGCAGCTCAAGATTCCACTAAAAATGATATAAATATTTGTTTATGTTTTGGGGTTCACCCCAAGTTCAATTTTTCATAAATTAAATTAGTGGATTTTGTAGTCAAACCAAAGTTATAATTGTTGCATTGAACTGTCAACCTTAAATATTGGTTTTTATACTTGATTAAAATGTGAATTTTTATATTTTTATGCAACACATTATAATACTTCAGGTTTTTTTGAACATAAATGCAAGAGTTGCAGAAAAACCATTGGTTGGTGTAAACTAAATGGTATATAGATGGTAAACCAATGTTCTGGGCATCTCTGAAGAATAATGGGCAATCCCCAACTAGTAGTTTATGTTATATTTAGTAGAGATGATTTAGCTTTTAGTAGATTGCTTCAAAAGTTGAACTTAGCTTCATAGAGGCTTTAGAATGCAAACTGATTAGAATTATTTTAGGATGCTAAACGTATATGGTTTCCATTGCCTGTCATGACTCAACTTTTGTTTTCCTAAAATAGACTATTTTGAACAAATTTGCTTTCTATAATACAACAAAACCGACATATGAGACACTGATCATACATGCATTACTTTATTAGTTATTTGCTGAATAGCACCTCGCAGCTGTCTCGTTTCTTTTGAATCAGTTGGCTGCTGAGAACTCATGCTGGAAATAGAGGCTCTATTTTGTTGGCTGTCAAGGAAACAAGACGGGAGAAGATGAAGGAGCAAAAATCTACATAGAAGTTAGAAAAGTCATGACTTACATAGTAACAAGTAACAATATTGATCTGATGTTTTGATATTGTTTGTTTGGAAGATCTCTTTTGCTGCAATCTTGAAATTTTCATCAATTAGACTCACGCTGATTGAGATTGTCATTGTATGAGTAAATTAGTTATTTCTAAAGTTAGCAGTAATTCCCTGTTTGATTACAGAGATGCCATTCAGATGTACTGAAGAGCATAAAACAATTTATTTGTTCATTTTGCGGGGACAAACTACTATATCAGAGTTTTATTGTATTCAATTGACATCAAGTTTAAGACAAAAAGTACACCTTTGTGACATCACGTTGGGTAACTTTTTCGTCTTTGAATGATTTTTATAACCCTAATTTTTGTAATCATTCGTAATTATCCCGGTTGTGACTTCTCTGTGTGGTTCCATAAAAAAATGTTATTATTGACTTTGTATCTGCTTATTTTAACACTTGAGGTTGCATTATCAAGTCTTTGTATTGGCCAACCTTTTAGGACTAGTACTTATAAAAAGAGTAATTATTGTGTCTGAGAAACACAAATTGGTCGCTTTTCAAAACATACAAAAACACATTACAAAGCCGAGTTTAGAAATCTCTTCAACCTTGATTACAACAAAAAATACATGCATACTAAAAAGTCATGCCATACTGATACAGAATATTAAATAGATAGAGAAGTGAAACTTGTTATTATTGTTACACCAGTCAACTGTTAAACTGTTGCTGAGCTGTAATTTAAATGCCTAGTTCCTCCAGACATAATCAGTAAAAGGAGTGACTGTCTGCTGCCTAATATTGTAAAATATTGGAGAAATAAAGTATTTAAACTCACTTCTTTAGTCACCATGTTGCTTTTAGTGTTTTTATATTATAAACAAAGTTTTAATAGATTAAGCCTGCAAACAACTATTGCCAACATTAATTAAACATTCAAATGACAAGACACAATAGATCTGTTCTAAACTTTCAAAGCTTACACTTTTTTTAAGATATCTGTTTGCTATATGAGCTTTTTGCAAACTATCCATGGTGATCATTATATATAAATCTTTAAAACTATTAAGTTTCTGAGCTGATCATTCCTTACATTCTTTTTCACTACAAATTTTAGTCAATGTTTGGTTTTTCACCTTACCGATGAAAACAAACTAAACTAAAATATAGAATAGAATGGAGAATATAGAATAAAATATAGAATATAGAATATAAACTGGCACTAGAAAAGCAGCCTTAATCTAAAGAAAGTTATAACGTTTTGCATATAAACTGACACTATAAATCATATTGTGTTGCACAAACCTAATAAAACAAATGCTGCCAAAATATTGCGACTTTTACAGGCTCAGTAAAAAGTGTTTCTTCTTAGTAAGTTGTTATATAAATAGCAAGTCGATTTTCTTTTAATCAAAAGTCACAGTCACTTGTTTGTGTTGAGCCATTAAAAAACATGTTTACATATCACGCTGATGTTAGTTTGTAAGTGCTAGATGTGCTAGAAGTGTAAGATGTTAGTAAATGCTCGAGTCGTAGATGATGAATTTAAGTTAGCATAATGTTATTATGTTTGCTTTCATTTAGAGTAGAAGTGTGTTTAAGCGAGATCCCTTAAAGTGATAAACAATTTTGCATTATTGAATCGGCATAAATGCAGGAATATACAGTACACATAGTTTTCTTACTTTTAAATTTTAATGCATTTGATAGGCTGAGATAAACATAATCTAAGCTTTTGAACAAGTCAGAAGCAGTTTTAAAGCCAATGCAATGCTAAAATACAAGTTGTGCTTGGTACTGAGTGTTAAATTTTGTGGACGTGGCTTACCAAGGAACCTATATTAATGATTCCCAATGACTGGTATCTTCATTCTGAGCCAAGCTTCACAAAATGGGCTTCCTTTTGAGTCTTGTACTATCCGTTCTCTTAGTTACTGCTTCAAACGCTCGTCTCGTCGGGCTGAATGAAAAAGGTCAAGAATTGTTCCAATTGCGACAAAGTATCTACGCAGCTCGTAAACTTTTGCAAAATGAGTGTCCAACAATTTTAACACTAAATCATGGAATTTTTGACGACAGTGCATTTCCGTTCCATCTTGAAGTCACTACCATGTTTCATCGCCAACTGCTTGACAGCCTGGCTGAGTGTCTGGCGAGTCGAACGACAGCTGAAAACCTGACAGCCTCGACTCCATCAAACCAAAGTTCAGCAGCAGACGAAGAGTCTTCAACACCACCATCAAGTCAACAGCTGTTGACAGAGCTGCCTACAACTGAACGATCTGTGACTAGTGAGATGCCGCTACCCCAAGGTAAAAATGTGGTATAACCATAATCAAGTGTGTATAGCAATGGTTTCTTTGTACTGAGAGGCTGTTGTACACTTGTACATATCTTAACATCAACTGTAATTCAACTATTTTATATTATTTTGTGGTTGAAAGTTTTTTAAATTTTGAAACTTGTAAAAAACTAAATGAGTTCTTATGCAAGGTTTGTCATAAAAAAGTAGACATTGTAAACCATTTATAATTGATTAAAGAGCAATATTTAAAGTAAATTTAAGAAACTTTGATGATTTTATCTATATAATCCTATTAATCAACCTATTAGTTTTTATTTATTTAATTTAAAAAACTAATACAAAAAAATGAATCATTGACTTTAGACAAATTAAATGGTTTTCTTTTCTGATCTTTAGAAAGCTATTTGTTGGGTTAATTTTAACCATTGCGCTACCATGAGCCCCATAGTTTGGCTGGGCAAAGAGTTTGCATGTGGTCAAGAGCCATCATGTGTGGTTTAGTAAGCATCCTACAACATTTTTCAGGTTGGTTAGTAGCTAACTAACTAGCCTATCATACGTGTACTCGAGAAGAAAAAACAAATAAATGCATGTGGTGAGCCGAGAGAATAAATGTTTGGGCCTACAGGTTATCCAAAGCCGCGTATTGATTTTCAAAACATTTTGTTGTTCATTGCACTTTCTTCTTGGCAATGACCGGTTGTGTCAAGCGCATACAAGTGCAAGGGTTCCATTAGATACAGATCTATAAATTTTGCAATATTTTTACGGAAAAACAGTACGAATGAGAAAGATTTTTGTTGCTATAATAATAATAATTTCGTGAGCTCCAATAATATTGATAAGTCATCTGACTTGTCAGCTCACAGTTGTAGCTAAACAAGTCAAAAAGTGTTTGAGCTATTTTTGAATAAATTTGTTGCTTTTTTGAAAGGTCAGCTGATTTATAATTTTCTCTTGGTTATTTTGACATTAAATCTTTTTTTTACTAAGTAGTTCAAAGGTTATGACAATTTGTACCCGCCCTTGACAAATGTGAGGTTTCACCACATTCGCTTTTATGTGCCGGTAAATATATTAATTTTTTAGCAAAATATTTAAATAAAATATCATAAGCTTTTTATTAATACAGATTGTCAAGAGCTGTATGACCAAGGAAATAGATGTTCCGGTGTTTATCAAGTCAACCCACCACATAGCGATGGTGAACCATTTCCTGTCTGGTTTGACTTTTTTGATGGCCGAGGGTGGACTGTGTTTCAAAGGAGAGGAAATGGATCAGTCAGTTTTAATAAAAATTGGACAGATTACCAAGCAGGATTTGGCGAGATAACTGGAGAATATTGGTTGGGTGAGTTGAAAAATATGTTTTGTGGAAAATATAAATTAGTGTGAAAAATATGTTTTTAAAAACCTTTTAACACATTGCATTTTATTTCACATTCGAAAATCTCTTAGACAAGTTTACTGTGGATGTATCTACATGTTCTAACTTCTATGATACTGTAAGTATGTTAAACTGCTATTTTTTATCTTACCAAAAATACCAACAGAAACCAAAACAACTTTCATACCTATATGCTAGATGTTTATTAGACAAACACAAAAACATATTATCATAATTAATTTTGTGTTGTTGCAGTAATAAATGCCCAAACTGGTCCTATGATATGATCTGGGAATTGTTTAAATCTGCTTTCACAATACAGCAGTTTTGCCTATACGGCATATGAATTACTTGTATCAGAATTACACATAAAAATAATTTATCTCTGAAAAAATTTGTCACGTATGAAGTAGTTTAGAGCTGACAATACAGCATGTTTCAATTTCTGAAGTACTACCTTGCTATATTTACTTGTTTGTTCACATAGACAAGTTGTTAAAAGTATTCTACTATTGCCTTGTAGCTTCAAAAAATTATTATTTATCATCTATTTACCTCCCTTGTTAAGGTTGTGATAGATATACTGTAAAATTTAAATAATCTGAGCTGTCTGCAAGTGGCAACAAAAGCATTATTAGATATTAGAAATACTATTAACTATCTTTTATTTCCTTTTGTATATATCTTATGGAACCTTTTCAGGTTTAGATAAAATCCATGCTTTGACAAGATCAAGCACCAAACTGTCAATTTTTCTCAGAGCAGCCAATGGAACTACTGAGTCTGGAGTCTGGCCGGGTTTTTATATAAATGGTTTGGCAGATGGTTACAAATTAACAGTAAGTATTTACATTGCATTAGATTATATCAATTTTACTTTTTCAGCTAAATATTTAAACAGTTCTGATAGTATAAAATATAAATTATTTTCTGTGTATTTACCTCCCTTGTTAAGGTGGTGATGGCGATATTGTAAAATTTGAATAGATTTAGCTGACTACACCTGGCAACAAAAGCATTAGATATTAGAAAACTACTTAACTCTATTTTATTTCCTTTTTTATATATCTTTTGAAAATTTTTCAGGTTTAAATAAAATCCATGCTTTGACCAGATCAAACACCAAACTGCCCATTTTCCTCAGAGCAGCCACTTGAACTACTGAGTCTGGAGTCTGGTCGGGTTTTTATATAAATGGTTTGGCAGATGGTTACAAATTAATAGTAAGTATTTACATTGCATTAGAAAATATCAACTTTACTGATTCAGCCAAAATTTTAAACTTTCAATTTATGTTAATATTGAAAATATTTTTTAAGAAGCTACAAAAGTTGATCCGAATCACAATTTTACCAAAAAATGTTAATTACTTTATTTATTTGACGAAGTGGTTTTTTTATTAAAATCCTTTTTTCAGTTCATTTTTCCTCAAAGTTCTACAATCTACTAATAATACTAATCATATATGTAAATACTATGATTTTCCCATAAAAAATTGTGTCACATTAAATTTAGTTTTAAAAAGAAATTAAATTTAATGTGATACGTTATATCATTTCATAAAAAACTAGTCAATGAGGAGTTGTCTTCTTGTGACTAATTCGCCTTAACAGTTATTTTTTAAGAAATTTGCCAATCAAGTTTTTAAAAAAAATTCAAAAACATGAAATGGCAAGAGCTCGCTTTAAAAGTTTAGACTTTTGAAGTAAAAAATAAAATGTTTCACAGATTTGTGGCTTCAAGACATTAATACCAAAAACAACAGAAAAACTTTAAAAGAAAACTTTAGGTTTATTGTGAGTGATTCAGATTTCCACAAAATTTACTGGATAATCTGCTGATGTCTTTAGATGTGGCTATTATTGCATAATGGTAAATGACTGAGCAGTTTGTTAAAATTTTACGCAGAAACTTTCACAGTTTTTTTTTATAAATTAGAAGAAATAAAGATCATATGTATTAATTTGTTTTTGTCTCTACAGCATATAGCCCAGACATTTATTAACCACTTTCCCTGTCCTGAATATTGACCCTAGTCGAAACGATGATAGTAGCATGTCTTTAGATTACTACATGAATTAGAGTTTAGCGATACTTGAATGTGGCCATTTTAACAAAAATCATGAAAACAGAAACAGACACAGGTACTTATTATTTAAAAGACAGTTTTTACTTATCTTCACTAACAGATAAGTGATGATGGATATTGTGGGAGTTTAGATAGCTCTAGACTGGTCCACCATAATGGTATGAGATTTAGCACTCCTGACCGAGATCAAGACACCGAATCAAGCAACTGCGCTCAAAGCAATAAAGGTTAGTCAGTTTTCGCAAAAGATAAATATATATATATACTACTATAAATATGCACGTGGAAGCTTTTGGTTTTGCAACATACTAAAATTTTGCACCAAAGTTTTTATGTTTCCCTAGTAAAGTCAGGTTCAGTAATAATAGCCAACTACATGATCAAGTTATTTTAGACTATGTCACATAATGGTTATTCAACCTTTGGAGTTGTCATTTCAATCAGCTTTTCTGAGGTAATTGTTTGGTTGCGCGAATGAGTTCGTTGTCATGTCCAAAGCTAGAAGCATTGCCAGAAATAGGCTACATACAGTGTTAGGATCACTAGATTCTGCATTTGCTATTCAGTGATTCCAACCAGCAACTGATCAGCTCAAACTTAAAGGTTGACTTGCAACAAAATTCACATTACAGTTATTTGGTATCAAAAGATTCACCATGTCTTACTCTGTTGTGTGGTAGGTGCCAAATATGTGGAAATGTGATTAAAAGCTCTTAAAAGCTCAAAAACAAAAAGCCGCCGTAGATTGGAATCTCTTGATTTCGATGACGTATCCGCGCTGTATGGTTATTGTCTTGTCACGTGATGTTCTCGCGTGAATTGAAAGGCCAATAAAAAACTCAATATCAAACTTATCGTAGCAATAGTTTATGATAAACACTTCGGGTTTTACCTAAGACCCCGTATCAAATATAGATGCTCGCTACTTTACAGTTTCGGCTTGGCCATTCCGTTCGACTATTCATGTCCGAGTTGCGATCATAAAAAATGTCAAATTCTGAAAAGTTAAGACCCTGGCGTTTCGAGCCTGACGCTCTATCTGAAGAAGATCCTCAACAGAATCAACTCTCCCAGCAAGTAAGCATCGCCACTAGCCAGCTCTTATGTGCCAAGCTAGCTAGTAGTAAGTTTTAGCTTGAGAGTGATAGAACGAATATTATTATATATGATTTTAAAGATGATAATTATCGCTTCAATATTGCGAAAAAATAATTACAGATTTTTCTCGAATGACAACATTAACAATTTTAATATTTAAATCTAGCGCTGCACTGATATACTGTTGGATAACATCGACCTGATGTATTAGCTATGGTTGCATAGACATATCTGTTCATTTCTTTAGGAGCTAATACCAACGGATACAGAGTGGTGTGCCTGCAAGCGTTGTCAAGACATGCCATCTCTTCCTGAATGTTTGTGCTGCCATTATGCTGAGTTTGCGCATTGTCTCCTTGACCGAGGGGAGCATGAATGCCTGTGTATGCATCGGGGTGTAAACGAATTTGTGGCGTCGGCACCCCTTGAGTTGAGGTGGAATAATTACCTACGATATCATAGTGAGTTGGGTATTCATTTAATGCCAACAACACCAAGGCTATGCTAATGTGTCAAGCATTATCTAAAATTCTTGTGTTACACATTTAATGCATCAGTTGAACACACACATATTCTGAACTCGTGGAACACAAGGAGAACTGGTATATTTGGCTTGTACACTTACTACAGTAGAGAGTGTATTAGTTTCATGATTTTATTATATAAAGATTGAGATTATTTTGATGATCAGCAATTATTGTTTTTCAATAATTGTTTTGGTAGATAATCTATTCCCATTTGGAGAGCCATAGCCAAATGCTCGGAAAAGGTTGTGTGCATACCACAATCTTGTGTTTTGGTTTATGCCGCAAATCTTGTTTGCAAGTCTGCAAACTCTTCTTCATCATCCGTTGGTGGGAAAAGAGCCCGAATCTTAGACACCAAGCAGGCAGGTAGAGGCCGTCGCTCACGGCGACAAATTTGCGGCATAAGCCAAAACACAAGCTTGCGGTATGCACACAACCTTTGTAACAACATCCGTTGTAATGGACCTCTCTCAGGCCGTGGGAAATTAGATCGGACTGGCATCGCTTGAAGCCTTCCAGCTCCATGGTGTTAGAGCTGGTGGTCTCTGTTGACTGCAAAGTAAAGAAAGTTACGACCAACAATTACTTTCACATTATTTGAATGAACTATTTAGCTAGATGAGCAACTTCATGTTTATGTATTGATAACTACTAAAAAATTTGGGTTTTTGTCAGGCTGTGAAGTAAAAACTGTCAAAGTTTTACCTTGACAAGATGGCTGCTGACTATTAAACCGCAGCTCTGATCCATCATAGTGTAGGCTCTGTATAGTGCGCAATGCCCCAGACTATCGCATCTACCATCACCTGCCAAATCAAGCTCCCAATCGATTGCTGCCATCAATCCCTCGTTATGCAGGGTGTACTGCTCAGCAATACACTGTAAAATATTGTAAAACTTCATTATACAAGATTAATTTGTATCATTATCATTAGTCTAAGAATGTAGAATCCTCTTCCCCCTTTTTGTGCTATATTATGATGAGGAATCAGAATTTTGAATTATAATATATTTTGCTTGAAGGATGACATATTTTCATTTCAAGAAAAAAATTGTTTCTAAATGTCGTTATTCAATTAGTGTGCCAAGCTTTTACTCACATTTTCCAAGTTTATGAGTAAATATTAACACTCACACCATGTAAGTATTCTCTTTGTTGGTAGAGGCAAACGCTGTGGCTTGGTATTGCGATGTTCAGGAGCGACAGAAAACGGAGGTTCTGCGTAAGGCATCCGCCAGAAAAGAGTGATGTAGCTGCCAGCAGGGGGTTGATGACGTGAGCTCTGTTCACCCTGGCAGTTGTTTCCCAAGTGTACGATCGGTGACAGGAGGCACATGTAACCTTGAACTCTACCCATCCGCCTTCTCGCACCATCGTGAATGAGCAGGGGAGGGCGCAGGTGTGACAGTGAAATAGTCGCTAGAGTGCTGTCACACTTACTATTATTTTCTCCTCTTTGAAGGAGGATTCGGGTCTGAAATCACAACACAATAGTTGACTTGTAATAAGATTTGTACAACATCATTTCCTGTTATTATATCATATTTGCTTGATCAGAAAAAGAATAAATATATAGCCATGCAATCATGACACAGATTTTACAAAACCCTATCAGAATCCATGATATTGTAAACATAAAATGTGAGTAATAACTCTATGGATATTTTTTATATTTTGTCAAGTTTGGTTTAGTTCAGCTCTATCTTACATGTAATTGGAGAGCGTTTGACGCTGGCCAACATAGCGCTCAAACTCTTCCCAGTCTTCAGTGGTTGGCACAAATTCTTCATCTAATACTAATAATAATCAACTAATAATATTAATATGCTATTAACGATGATACCAGAAAATGACAATAACTATTTTATATAACATATCTATAAGTGAGTGGGGTTAAGAAATTTGGCAAAATTAATCGTGAAACAACATTATTTTATCAATTATATATTAATATATTACGTTTTACAGATAGATATGCAGTATGAATTAGTTTTGTTATTATAATAAGAATAATACACGTAATTAAAAAGATAAAATACTAATAATATAATATTACAATTAAATGACATTAATATTGTTATATTAAATATAGATTAATACAGTACTATTAGGAGAATACTAGAAAATAACCCGAGTTACAACTACTAATACAAGTAGTTCATAAATTAAATTACTCACGTGCTTTGGTGACATGTGGAGTAAGCAAACAGGTTAGAAAACATGTCGTCTTTGAACTGGCGAAAACAAAGGTAAGAGTAAGCAGGCGAATAAATAAAGTTTGTCACATCCAGCTTCACCCAGTTGCTCCACGCCCGGTGGAGGTCTGGTCTTTTCTCAGCTCTTGGCCAAAAAAAAGGTGCTTCTCAGCTTGGCAGCTGCACAAACACTATGTGGCGCGTTAGACATTATGACGAATTGAAATAAACAAGTTGAATATGAGAAGCGTGTTTGCTATTTGCGATAGATCAAACTTGAACTGAAACTAACATTATCTAGTCACGTGACTTACAATTCCCGCTATATGGCGCGAAAAGTTTCTACAGCATTTTTCAACCACCATAGCGGACCAAAAGGCTCATCATTTTTATCAGAGGATGATATGCAATCGTTCACACTAAGCTTAAAAAATTAAACATATTTTTATGCTATGTTTTGAGATATCAGTGCTCAAAGTTGCAGCATTACGATGCCGATAAAATAGACGCGTAAGAACAATAGACATGGTTTTTATCGCAAGCGTGAAGTATATTTGTGAAAATAGTTCGACGAATAAGGATGCATGAAAGTGTAAACATAAACTATCGCGCACACATTTTAGCCGTTTTAGCACACATACGTCACATTTTAGCCGTTTTGGAAAACGAATCCAAACTAGGGCGGTCTCGTGTGGCTGCGATTTTTTGTTCGTTTTTTAGCTTTTACGAGCTTTTAATCACATTCCCACATATTTGGCACCTACAACACAATAGAGTAAAACATGGCGAATCTTTTGATACCAAATAACTGTAATGTGAATTTTGTTGCAAGTCAACCTTTAAGGTTCAGAACAAATGCAATCACTGGCTTGAACACCTCATTCACTGTGATTCTGCACGGCCAATCAAAGTCCAAACTCATTTGTAAGTTTTTTAATTATTTTTTAATGTTTATATGTATATATATATATATATATACATATACATATATACATATTATAATATACCTATATATATATATGTACATATATACATAAATACATATATACATATATATATATATATATACATACATATTAACTAAAAGCAAGTGCAAAAGCATATAAAAAGAGAACTCTACACTAAAAACCTAAAAGATTATTAGTGGAGTATGAAATATTTGAAAAAATTATTGCGAAAAAAGTAAACTTTTAGTATTTGCGTTACAAATTTGTTTCGTGCGAAGCACTCCTCAGACGCAATTGTACTAAAATGAAAAGCTTTACCGAATGTGCCAAAATATCAGAAATGGGCTCGCTGTGTTAATCATGTAATTTAGTGCTAAGTGTAACCGAGAAGATAACTCCTAGCATGTCTGCAATTAGAAGTCAATTCATTTCTTTTATTTAATGTGCCTAAGTGTGGTTTGCATATTATGAAGTATTTTTCAAGTAAACATAATTTGCATCGTTTTGTTTTGTTTGTATATGGTTGTGCTTGAGGTAATATTTTCCATGTTATGCTGTATGTTGAGTTGTTTTCTTTCAACTTCCAAATGTGTTTGCTCAATTCTGTGTGGTGTTGTTTGTTTTTGTGGTTAAATGAGGCTTTATGGTTGCTGTATCTAGTTTTAAATTCGGTTGAGCAAAGTCCTATGTAGGTCGCTACGTGGTTGTTTGTATTGTTGCTTACTGTTGCTTGATATATCACTTTTTTGGCTCTGCATTTTCCTTCCAAAGGGCAGTTGTTCTTTTGTCTGCAATTGCAACTTTTTTCATTGTCTTCTTTTTGTAGTGTACTGGTTTTATTAAGGGTTTTGTTGCTCCCATCAATGATTGTTTTCATGTTTGGCATTACTGAGTAGCTCAGTTTTAAGGTTTGTCTATTAAATATTGCTTGGAGTGGGTGTTTCTTTGGAAAACATGTTGTAACTATGCTGAAGAATTTTTGTCCAATATTGGTTGCAACATTGGCGCTGAATGGTGGGTTGTACCAACAACTCAAACATACAACATAACATGGAAAATATTAGCTCAAGCACAACCATATACAAACAAAACAAAACGATGCAAATTATGTTTACTTGAAAAATACTTCATAATATGCAAACCACACTTAGGCACATTAAATAAAAGAAATGAATTGACTTCTAATTGCAGACATGCTAGGAGTTATCTTCTCGGTTACACTTAGCACTAAATTACATGATTAACACAGCGAGCCCATTTCTGATATTTTGGCACATTCGGTAAAGCTTTTCATTTTAGTACAATTGCGTCTGAGGAGTGCTTCGCACGAAACAAATTTGTAACGCAAATACTAAAAGTTTACTTTTTTCGCAATAATTTTTCAAATATATACATATATATATATATATATATATATTGCGTAATCTTTCAAGGATTCAATGATTCATACGCTATTAGTAACTCAACCGAAAAACCTAGTGTAATATCACTAAACAAAAACAGAAAGCTTGCTATACATGCAATAAAATCGTTCACTCCAGACTCCCTGATAGCCCAGGCAGGCCTAATTGAACGTTACATATATTTATATATAAATATATTTATAGCCTGTAAGTATATTTAAAGCCTGTAAGTAACCAGTTTCAGAACGTTAAGAGCGTACCGGCATTGAGTGGAGCAGGGAGGCTCTTGTCTTGCTGTGCGACCACATGCTTCATTGTGTGTCTCAGCTCATATTCTTCTATGTATGCTTGAAGACTATCTAAAGTACTGAGCGTATGTAGCCTACTGTGTAGCCTACATGGTAATGGAGTAACAACCGTGTTCAAGCTGTAAACAAACAGAATGGGTACTGTAACAGTAGTTTAGGAAATAATACCAGCATTTAGCTCAGACTACTACCAACAAACATCAAAGCTTATTGCATATCTACTGGCAAATGCAACATTAATCTAAAGAGTGATGCTGACAGATAAAAAAGGTACAGATGCAGTCGTTTAAAGTGGGTATTGTTGTGCAAAGTATAATTACTGTTACATTGCACCCACTTTTGCCAGGGCCGGTACTGATTATTGATTGACTGTGATTTATGTTAACCTTTAGTCCTAATAAGTCTACACAGTCACGATCAAAGGTTTGTCACCACAATTAGTCTGTCACACAACAAGTGATAATATTAACAAGAAAAAAGAGGGTGGGTGTTTGGGATGTTGACGTAAATGTTTCGTAATATAAAAATTCTCAAAAACAAATAAGCCTAGTAAACAATAAGACCACTCAGGAGAACCTACCTATCACAGAAGAAGAGCACCAAGCTCAATAACAATTGTTGCTGAACTTTCTGCTTTACTTCTGTGGATGGTTTATTGGTCTAGCCTGTATGCAAGCCAGACTTGGTGTTGGTTTATTATTTTACAACAAATCTCCACTCACTAACTACTTATCTCACCTCGAGCTAGTAGCAAAATAAAGATGATACACTATTCTGGAAAAATTACGGTTATTTATCACTTCCTATATCAATTACACACAGGATTGGAGTGAGAGAGATTAAGCGGGTTGTTGCGGGACATTTAGGGTAATGAATTCTTCTACCGTATATACCGTATTCCGTGCACCGGGATCGCAGGACTTTTTTGATAGGAACCAGATTTTTCCCTATTTAAGCTCGGTTGTAGGATCTTCTAAAAGAACCCTGCTTAAAAGTAGAGCAGCTACACATAAGCCCTGAAGTTTGCTAGAGCAATACTAAAGATTGTTTCGACTCCACTACATTTTTTTGTTTTCAATATTAGGCGTTTCCTGCGTAGCAGATATCATTACCTGAATATTATGGTAGGCGAGACTGTGTACTGCTCACCTTACTGCGTTTTTCATAACGTGATGTTCGGAAAATATCAACGGCTAAACAATACCTCCCTTGATTTTCATACAACGCATCTTCTATTCAAAAAGTACTCGGTTTGAATGACGATATTTTTAAATTTGCAGTTGTCTGCTCTTTTCAAATATCAACTGTTTCCGCTTGACAGATTTTACAACGCTTCATTACTGTTACTAAGCGCGTAATCGAAACATATTTTACCGGATGTTGCGAGTGCGCAGTGAAATGCGCGCGCATAAGGGGGCGGCGCACCGGTAACTTCCTAGTTCGCGAACAGTAGCGTATTCATCGTAATTATATCACTTTGGAGAATTTTATAGTGAGTATCATGTTCCATTGTGTGTTAAGCTGCTAAATTTAATTGTATGCAGTTAATGGAGCTTGTTTACTCAGTAAAACGTGCTTTAAGCTAATTTGGCTACACATGCTCATGTCTAATCTGTGCTAATGCAGGCCAATCACTTACGATAACTTCTGCTCACTGACAATGTTGGCGTACGACCATGCTCGATTCTTCACACTGCACAATCAAGAAGATATGATCTATTGGAGCCTATTTATTTAATATATTAAGAGCATTTAAACTGCTAATTAATTATTATTATTAGGTAGAACTGATTGTATCTGAACCGATGACTAGCTTTGGTGTGCTCTGCTTTAAGTTATCCTGAGTTGCTTGATCGCTTAATGTAATAGGTGATACTCGCGATGAGTTGCGTGAGAGCATAGATATGTGGTTAATATCTGGATAAACTATTGTTGATCTCAAGATGTTAACGATGTGTGATTCGAAGTGTAGTAAGATATTATAGCAGTTCTCTTTGCTATATTGCTCTTTATTACAACATTCTATGTTAGGAGCTGATACCGACTTTTATGCTATTTAAGCAGTAAAAGTGTCAAGTATAAAATATGTTATGATGACATTTCTATCAACATATCCATCTAGCATAGTTCTATAGTAAGGGATACTATAAAACTATGCTAACTAAAGTTATCTTTGGCAGTAAAACTTGGTTTTACCAATAAACCACTTCCTCCGCTCTAGGGGTATATAACAGTATTATGTAGGAGAATATGACCAAGGAAGTTGAAGTTTTAATTCAGCCTCATGCTAGAGACAGTGAGGAGTTGAAATTTTTGAAGACTGCTTTTTAAGCCTATTACTTTGTTTTGTCATGTGGTGAACCAATCATGAATCTCTTAGCTACAGAATGGAAAGTCATCACTTGGATCTTTTTATTTACATGATATAATAATAATGTTGCATGTAACAATCTTATTTTTAAATGTAAACTTTATGACTTCATTTATTTAGGTGCTTTAGAAATGCTTCATCCGATGTATTGTACATAATAAGTGGCAATAAATAATGTTCCTAACAACTAAGCATTAGCTGGTCTACAGCATTCATACCATTATCATCTTTTAATGTATTTGTTACTGTGTAGTTCTGTAGGTTCAATAGAAATTTTCAAATTGTATTATTATATATTTTTGTCATTTAATTTTAGCAATGGCTTCTGCTTCTCATGATATTGAATGTGAATTTTGTGGATTGAGAAATGAAAAAATTGTTGATCCTAAACAACTACCTTGTGGCCACATACACTGTATGCCATGTCTTACATCACACTATGGAAAGAACAAGATTTGCTGGTGCGGGCTTCAAAGCTGCGGGTAGGTCATACTCAAAGGTACTGTGATGCTAACATTGTACATATTTAATACGCTTGGAAACAAGCTATTTAGAATGATTGATTGGGCCCTGCTATTGTTCTAGAAGGCCGTTCTTATTAAAGTTGTCTCTCAGATATTTTAATATTAGGCCTAAGTGACGGGTATATTAATTCCATGCGATCACACACCTTTATAATTGACCATTAAGAAACGATGTTTGTACATTAATTGAAATGATTTGTGTACATTTAATTCACGGAGAGAGTGATCATCGTTGGACAGACTACAATTTCCATTGGAACTCTTGTCTCTAGTTGCTTATTAGCTCAACTCTCAAACCATTCACGTCTTTAAAGGTTGACTTGCAACGAAATTTAAGTCTTTAAAGATGTAGTTGCGTCAAAATTTAAGTTGATCTTAAAAGAAAGCATTTTTTTTTCTCTATCAGTTGATATGTTGTTTGTTGTGTTACGCGATCGCATTGCCAAGATATTTGAAGATTAAAACCGAAAAAATCTGATCGCCGTAAAAACGCTCAGGCCACAAAAACGTGCCCAGCCTCGCCAAAAATGATGTCACGCGTTTGGCAACCTGTCTCTATCCCTCGTATTCACATCGGCTATTTGCGATAAAAGTCTAGTCTTACGCGGCTCTATTGGCATATATCTTATTTTGTATTTGCTCATGTTAGCTAGAATAAAATTTTAAATCCTGCTACAGATGCATTATTATGAATGTTTCAAAGGCCTCAAATAACGAAAATTGAAAATTTGTTCTACTCACTTTCTCCAAATGTTGTTTAAACATTTGGGTACCGACTACCAATTCTACCGGTCTACGGTAATTCTGTCAAGTCACTTTATGTAGGACGCGGTCTTTGTATCAGCAGTTTTGCAGCTACGCTATACAGCCTCCCATAAGCCCCGCCCACATTATGTCGCCTATTACATATTGCCTGCGTACTAGTTTCTTGCTAGTAGCAATGATATACATTGCTGTATATCATTGCTAGTAGTATTCTTACCGAATACTAAATTAATGAAATAAGCAAGCCACCTCTTTGAAAAGAATATAGACAGGGATAGAGTTTTAAGGATGAGAAGTCTGCTGCAAACTGGATTTGAACTCACATTCTTCAGTTCTGCGGACACCCATATACCATATCCGATTCACTACAATATTCTGCAAATCATGTTTTGCATTATCTTTAACAATATTATTTTATTATATAATTTTTACAAGCAAAAATATTTTCATCTCGGCATAAAGCTTTTATTAAAGATATTCATCAAGTCGTGGCCACTCACATAGTATTAGCTGATACAATAAGACAAATTCATCTACTGCAACAAACTCAACAAAACATCATCCAGCACGCATTCAATTCTCGCTTTCTCCTTTATGGCAGTTTCCACACTGACAAAGCTTCTTCGGCTGGTGGGACGACATAAACATTCTGTAATCAGTAAAACAAGTAAATGTAAACAAAGTAGATGCAATAAATATGTCATTCATAGATATGTCATTCTAAAGCGTATCTATTGACAGCTTCCAAATTGGGAGTTGAATAGATTGCGAGTGTAATTTTAAAAACGAATAAACATTTAATAAAGGCGCAAGTACGCCAAGCCAACGATTCGAAGCTTTGGTTCTGGAAATTAAAGATTTGCAATGATCAATCGATTTTACCCACTTCCTACGAGTGAAAATAATTTGTAATCATGACTCTAATTTACCAAAGAAAATTCGAAAAAAATATTATAGCTAGGTAAAACGGCAGATAAGCTATGAAACGATGATTGGAGATAGCAAAGAATTATCATTTTATTAATTAGTACATGTATTTATGACTATAAAAAATATTACATTTACTAAAGTATAGAAGACTCTAAGTTAATTTACCTCCATTCTGTCTTCTTCTGCAGCAAAACGCTGCTGACGCCTGTCAGCTTTGGCCATAGGCTGTCTACTCTAATATTTTACTTAAAGTTGCTCAGAAAACTCTGAGTAGCGGTCGCTCGAACTTGAAGCCATTTTAAAACTATGTATAACTTAGTAATTGTTGAAACGCGTTGAATCAGAAACAACGATGAGAATCTTCGAGACCACAGACAACGCGTTTTACGAGTGATAACCTTTATTACGGCCTATATAAAAATTTCGCACGCATGATTGGCTAACGAATCGACCTCATTTTTATCGCTCGTGGTTTCGTTTCAGATAACAAGCTTGTTACGTCACGAAATTGGCACCCGCTGGAACGTGAGCTTTTTAACAGAGGGCCTCATTCAAACGCATATATCTCTGGACAGGGTTGGTCTACAAAGACAAAAATGGCATCAAATTGTAGCTGATGTTTTAGCCTTTTATGGGTCCTAATTTCATTTTTGACGCAACTACATCTTTAATAATTAACTTTATATAATTGAGAATAGTTCATTATGTAATGATATTATGGTACGTGTAAACCATGATTTTTTAGGAAGGTGTATAAGATGTCACCCGAATCATTGGACGACTATGATGTTGATGATGCAAGGCTCTGTGACACTTGCATCAAGATACAACAACACAAACGCCAAGCCACATCTTACTGCACCGATTGTTCAAGGAAATTCTGCAAAGAGCACCTTGAGGTATGTCAAAAATATATTTGATTTGAATGTTGCTGCTACAATTCATAGCTTCAGAGTTCAGCTTGTCATGTGCATGTTTATTTCACATGGTAGCATAGTTACTGCTGTTTACCTCCGTTATTCATTAAATATAAATAGAATAGTCCAGTCGTTTACTTGTCTCAACCTGCTGCATTGCCTCTCTCTTTAAATATTTACTTAGCGTATATATAGCATTATGGTAATTGAGGGTGGGTAGCGGTTCTAAATGCTTATCATTTAGCACTAGAGCTTCAGAGCTCAGGCTAAGCATTTTACGCTTAGTTATAACTTTGAATGCATTAGGTGACAATCGGATGCATATTGGATCACCAGAGGTTTATTATTAATATAGTCTTTTCTCATTTGTCATTTTTGTGAATTTGTTAATCTTGTTGTCTGAGATTGCCCTGATTTGTGGTCGCTGGAGAGTTGATTTGAAATGCATGCCCATGCATTCCATATTACAGGAAGTATAGTATGCAGCCATTAGCCTTTATGTAGGCAGATCTTGCCCTAATTGCATCAAATAGGTAAAAGTCAGTTTAAAACTGTTGCTCACTAATCAGGCTCATGTGAGGGTGAGGCTCATGGAGTTCTGTCTTCTGTTAAGAACAATCGTATTCTATATGATCATCATTCTCTTTAGCAGTTTAGAAATTGTATTATTTATAACGCTACATTATGCTGAGCCTCGTGCTGCAATGGATTGCTGTACAGTATCATGATGGCTTTCAAGGATGCAGCAACATTCA
The DNA here is from genome assembly GCF_963576615.1 of Watersipora subatra. Classification (NCBI taxonomy): domain Eukaryota; kingdom Metazoa; phylum Bryozoa; class Gymnolaemata; order Cheilostomatida; family Watersiporidae; genus Watersipora; species Watersipora subatra. The sequence continues at coordinate 25,498,046 of NC_088712.1, read as the reverse complement.
TGCTGTTATGTACTTTACACCAATCATATTTAACTTGTTTATTACCTCATATGATTCCCAACTACTTCCCTTCCAGGTGTAGAAAATCTAAAAGCTTGCATCTTATTCTTAGATGGTAATTGTTGATAAGCAAGGCCTGTTTTCAAATATTGATTCTTTTTTATTTCTAGATCAACTACTTCAGCAGATATATCATTGTGACAGTGACTTCCCTTGTTTAAATAACACTGTAGCTATGTTTTGCTTTGTTTCAGTACCATGATGTTGCACTAGGTGATCATCATACGGTCTCCATGACCCAGTATCTGTCAAAGGAGAGCCAACATAAGCCAGATATCTGTACAAAACATGAGAATCAGCCGCTAGCGTTAGGATGTAAGGTCTGCCATACCATCAGCTGTATGAAATGTGTAACAGATTCAACCAAGTGCGAGAAAGGTAAGTTTTGAGTTACCTTTGTACATACATTAGATAGCAGGATGACATTTAATTACTGAAGTAGACTGGATAAATATGGAAGCAATTAGTAGTAAAATTCACAGGCAGTAATATCACAGCTGATGCTAGTTATAAACACTGACATGTTCCAGCTCGTCAGACTTTAGAGAAGATTATTTAAACCTTTTTTATTGGTGAAGTGGATCTTGCTTATATTCTGCACTTTCCTTCAGGCAATAAATTTGCTAACTTACCTCCAACTTGTCATAGTCTCTTAATAAATATTCATTCGGAGTCTGGGAAATTTCTGTACTAATTGACATATATTGCTTACAATATATCCCGATGATAATATAGCCTGTGGCCTGCTGTGCATTTTGTTGGGGCCTTTAGTTGCTTATTTCATTCTAAATTTGAGGGCATATTACTGTTATATAACCACATTTAACAGTTTTGCATAAAAACCCATTGCATCTGTTGATATGTTTGCTACGGTTAGCAGCAACAACTATCTTTTTATGTGCAATAGAAGAGAAGTTAGGAGTGTTGACCCATTTTACCCTAGTTAGATAACCACAAGGATGCTATCAAATAAAATTGTATATATCTACAAGTTCCTGCGTTGTATAATAATAATAATCTATCAAACACTACAAACATATTCAAAAACAAGCGACATAAGTGAGTCTTACTTCTAATACACTCAGAAACCAAATGAGCTTTTTTTAAATTGTTATTTGCATCGTTTGCTCGGATAGATGCCTTCTGTTTGGTGCTTCCGATGAAATGAACATTTTATTTTGGCTGTCCAACACTTTCCACAATTTTTCTAACCTCAGTTCTTCTGCACTGCTGAAACTGTAAAATGTAAACCGTTTGCATCATGCATTGAAGTCACAAGACCACATTGAACAATCAACTTCTATTAGGTTGATTAATTACTAATTATTTCTATGGTGTATTTGAAATTTTACCGAAAAAGATGTAAAGCTTTTAAGTTGAAAACGGGTCTTTGATATGGACTGAAGCAATGTAAAAATTAACTGTTATTGATTTAATTTATTCATTATTAGTACGATTCTGTGGACACGTTTCTACTGATCACTCGCTATTATTGGTTCATGAATTTCTTCCATAGTAACAATCAAGGTAATCTTGTACAGGCGGACCACATGACTTCCTATTGCTGGATGATTTGGCAACCTCCCTGCTGAACACCATAATAACAGAAGATAGTACGACTAAGGATGAAGAATATGAGAAACTCTTCAAGGAAGTATCTAAAGTACAGGCAGACTTTGATGATGAAACACAAGCCATGCTTCTACTTATTCATAATACAAGAGATAGTCAGGTTTGTAATTATTATTCATGTTGAAATACCTCGACGGCCTTCTTTCCTTTGTTATACCTAACTAGTGGCTGTGACATAATGGTATTTCCTGTGATATGAGAATGAGGCTACAATTTGAGGTAATATAGAAGGAGGCCACATCAACTTACCATAGATATTGTTCTTCCTAATGTTATATTCAAATAGTTGCTCTGATATTGAAGCAGTAGTTTTAGCAAGAGAAAGAGACTACAACTCCTGAATGTTGGCATTTATATTTCTATATTTCTATTTCCTTTACAATTTCCTGTTACAGCTAAATGAGATTAAACTTAAATATGACACCCTAGAGAAACGTTTGCTGGAAAACCGACAACAGTCACGGACTAAAATTGCTGACTTCATTGAAGACGAGCTGCTCAAGCAGTGGAATAGCCTGAGGACCAAAAAGGAATTGTTGGAAACTGGGACTAAGAGCCTTCCTCCGGTAAGATATTGGCTAGGATTGTTCCTCAGGTGTTTGATAATGTTCAGGATTTCTTGTATGTGAGGGTATTATGGGTACATGGGTATACCTGTGTATACTAGTGCTTGCGTTGTATATATTTCTTGGTACCGTGTACTGGTGCTTGTCTAGTGTATATTTTTTGGTATACTTTTGTGCACTAGTGCTTGTGTAGTGTATACATTTGTATATTCTGATATACCTGTGTGTACTAGTGCTTGTGTATACTATATATGTTACAATACCCATGTGTACTAGTGCTTGTGTAGAGTATATATGTTAGAATACCCATGTGTACTAGTGTTTGTGTAGAGTATATATGTTAGAATTCCCACGTGTACTAGTGTTTGTTTAGAGTACATATGTTAGAATACCCCTGTGTACTAGTGCTTGTGTAGAGTATATATGTTAGAATACCCATGTGTACTAGTGCTTGTGTAGAGTATATATGTTAGAATACCCATGTGTACCAGTGCTTGTGTAGATTATATATGTTGGATTACCCATGTGTACTAGTGTTTGTGTAGAGTATATATGTTAGAATTCCCATGTGTACTAGTGTTTGTTTAGAGTACATATGTTAGAATACCCATGTGTACCAGTGCTTGTGTAGAGTATATATGTTAGAATACCCATGTGTACCAGTGCTTGTGTAGAGTATATATGTTAGAATACCCATGTGTACCAGTGCTTGTGTTGAGTATATATGTTAGAATACCCATGTGTACCAGTGCTTGTGTAGATTATATATGTTGGATTACCCATGTGTACTAGTGTTTGTGTAGAGTATATATGTTAGAATTCCCATGTGTACTAATCTTTGTTTAGAGTACATATGTTAGAATACCCATGTGTACCAGTGCTTGTGTAGAGTATATATGTTAGAATACCCATGTGTACCAGTGCTTGTGTAGATTATATATGTTGGATTACCCATGTGTACTAGTGTTTGTGTAGAGTATATATGTTAGAATTCCCATGTGTACTAGTCTTTGTTTAGAGTACATATGTTAGAATACCCATGTGTACCGGTGCTTGTGTAGAGTATATATGTTAGAATACCCATGTGTACTAGTGCTTGTGTAGAGTATATATGTTAGATTACCCATGTGTACTAGTGCTTGTGTAGAGTATATATGTTAGAATACCCGTGCGTACCAGTGCTTGTGTCGAGTATATATGTTTGAATACCACTGTGTACCAGTGCTTGTGTAGAGTAAATATGTTAGAATATCCATGTGTACAATACTGCTTGTGTAGAGTATATATGTTAGAATACCCATGTGTACTAGTGTTTGTGTAGAGGATTTATGTTAGAATACCCATGTGTACTATTGCTTGTGTAGAGTATATATGTTAGAATACCCATGTGTACTATTGCTTGTGTAGAGTATATATGTTAGAATACCCATGTGTACTATGGCTTGTGTAGAGTATATATGTTAGAATACCCATGTGTACTATACTGCTTGTGTAGAGTATATATGTTAGAATACTCATGTGTAGTAGTGTTTGTGTAGAGGATTTATGTTAGAATACCCATGTGTACTATTGCTTGTGTAGAGTATATATGTTAGAATACCCATGTGTACTATTGCTTGTGTAGAGTATATATGTTAGAATACCCATGTGTACTATTGCTTGTGTAGAGTATATATGTTAGAATACACATGTGTACTATTGCTTGTGTAGAGTATATATGGTTGTATACCACTGTGTGTACTAGTGTTTGTGTAGAGTATATATGTTAGAATACCCATGTGTACTATGGCTTGTGTAGAGTATATATGTTAGAATACCCATGTGTACTAGGGCTTGTGTAGAGTAAATGTGTTAGAATACCCATGTTTACCAGTGTTTGTGTAGAGTATATTTGTTAGAATACCCATGTGTACTAGTGCTTGTGTAGAGTATATATGTTAGATTACCCATGTGTACCAGTGATTGTGTAGTGTATATATGTTAGAATACCCATGTGTACCGGTGCTTGTGTAGAGTATATATGTTAGAATACCCATGTGTACTAGTGCTTGTGTAGAGTATATATGTTAGAATACCCATGTGTACTAGTGCTTGTGTAGAGTATATATGTTAGATTACCCATGTGTACTAGTGCTTGTGTAGAGTACATATGTTAGAATACCCATGTGTACCAGTGCTTGTGTAGAGTATATATGTTAGAATACCCATGTGTACCAGTGCTTGTGTAGATTATATATGTTGGATTACCCATGTGTACTAGTGTTTGTGTAGAGTATATATGTTAGAATTCCCATGTGTACTAGTCTTTGTTTAGAGTACATATGTTAGAATACCCATGTGTACCGGTGCTTGTGTAGAGTATATATGTTAGAATACCCATGTGTACTAGTGCTTGTGTAGAGTATATATGTTAGATTACCCATGTGTACTAGTGCTTGTGTAGAGTATATATGTTAGAATACCCGTGCGTACCAGTGCTTGTGTCGAGTATATATGTTTGAATACCACTGTGTACCAGTGCTTGTGTAGAGTAAATATGTTAGAATATCCATGTGTACTATACTGCTTGTGTAGAGTATATATGTTAGAATACCCATGTGTACTAGTGTTTGTGTAGAGGATTTATGTTAGAATACCCATGTGTACTATTGCTTGTGTAGAGTATATATGTTAGAATACCCATGTGTACTATTGCTTGTGTAGAGTATATATGTTAGAATACCCATGTGTACTATGGCTTGTGTAGAGTATATATGTTAGAATACCCATGTGTACTATACTGCTTGTGTAGAGTATATATGTTAGAATACTCATGTGTAGTAGTGTTTGTGTAGAGGATTTATGTTAGAATACCCATGTGTACTATTGCTTGTGTAGAGTATATATGTTAGAATACCCATGTGTACTATTGCTTGTGTAGAGTATATATGTTAGAATACCCATGTGTACTATTGCTTGTGTAGAGTATATATGTTAGAATACACATGTGTACTATTGCTTGTGTAGAGTATATATGGTTGTATACCACTGTGTGTACTAGTGTTTGTGTAGAGTATATATGTTAGAATACCCATGTGTACTATGGCTTGTGTAGAGTATATATGTTAGAATACCCATGTGTACTAGGGCTTGTGTAGAGTAAATGTGTTAGAATACCCATGTTTACCAGTGTTTGTGTAGAGGATATATGTTAGAATACCCATGTGTACTAGTGTTTGTGTAGAGGATTTATGTTAGAATACCCATGTTTACCAGTGTTTGTGTAGAGTATATATGTTAGATTACCCATGTGTATTAGTGCTTGTGCAGAGTATATATCTTAGAATACCCATGTGTACCCAGTGTTTGTGTAGAGTATAAATGTTAGAATACCCATGTGTACCAGTGCTTGTGTAGAGTATATATGTTAGAATACCCATGGGTACTAGTGCTTGTGTAGAGTATATATGTTTGTATACCACTGTGTATACTAGTGTTTGTGTAGTGTATATATTTTAGTTAAACCATTTAGCAAGAGAGAGACTATATAAACAGGATATTATTGGGGAAAACATGTATTTACCTTTTTGTTTTGTTTCTCAGTAACTTAAAGCTTATAATGTGGTTTTTTTTCAATGGTTTGAAATACTTAGTCCGTCAAGTGTTGGAATAACATTAGTAGTTTATTCATAGTTTGGGATCAGACTGATGAGTACAGAATGTGATTTCATTTAGTATTTCATATAGCAGTTTGTTAGCTTTATAGCTAGAAAAAGCACAAGTATCAAAAAGCTTGATAAAAGTAAAGCCTTTGCTTTCCAATAATAAAATGATTGATTTTTTGCTCTCAAGTATCTCAACACTTTTAATAATTCAGTCCATGCAATAAGGAAGTAGTAAATACCTATTTAGTTGGTAAAATCTACAATAAAATGTAACATCACTGTGAACTCTACTGTATGATTCTATATAGTTGCTAACGAAGGTCGGAGAGACTTGGCAGCGATGTGTTCGATACAGAAAACTTTCCCACGCTATGTAACAGAAACTTAATTTAACTTGTATAAATTTAGTTTTTTAAATACACAATTGAAGCTATGTTTCATTATTTTACTACGATTACTCTAATTTTGTCATTTTAACTTTTTATTAGCTCTTTCCTGTTTGGTGATTCCTGCCACGCGTTCGCTATAACTTTTAGCCCATATTTTAAATACTTCAAACTGGTTCGAGGAGAAAGACTGGGTGATGCTGTTCTCAAACACAGTCTCTCATGTACAGCCATACTTTGGCGTACGATCTTAATGCTGTTATTGAGCTTGTATGTTGATTTACTCGCGTGTTGGTGCATTTTATTTATATATAAACAATTAAATATATATTGATTGGTTTCCATACTCTGAAAGACACAAACAAAAACACTTGAAATAAAATATTGTAACAGAAAAAAACATGTTGGGTATTGTCCTAACCCATGACATGCTTTCAAAAAGCAACAAATAAAAAATAATGCAATGAAATGGAATTAATTAAAATGTAAAATTAAATACATACAATAGCAGCTAATGCTGGCATTTTTCAAGAAAGAAGAAAAAAATTATACCTCGCTACAATAGTTGACGTTAATGGTTTTGGAATCTGATCCACAGACGTGGAAGCAAACTTTCATTTTGAACTTAGCGTAGTTAAAACTTCGTCGGCGTTCATAATTTTAAGTTTCTTTCAGCTTAGCTAATTATTCCTTTGTTTCGCTCTCCCGATCAGTCGGTCGTTCGACAAGAAACCTATCGAATTGCAGATTGCCTTTGTCGCCCTTTCAACATGTTGCAATAAGGACGAACACAGGTGTCGTCACAAAGGGCTAATGCACGACCACTAGCCAACTTGTCCGAATGTCTATTTTTCATAGTTTTCCTAGATGGCACCGGCCTTTTCACATAGCATCGTCTCAGTTACACTGTCACCGGCCAATTGTTTGTCTTATATTCAAAGCCTGAGCAGCCTATCCATCAGCTATCATGAAAATTGCTGCCGATCTTGAAGATCGCTGCGATGTTTATAAACGATGGTTACTCTTTTTGCAAACTAAATGTCTTCTGTTTAATATTTGTGAAGGTATTTCTGTCATATTGCTGAGCTAGCTCAATCATAAATTTTGCATGTTTTTCAATAGTTTCATGCTTGATATTAATTGTTATTATTCGCTTCAGTTTGCATTATCCCTCATTGTACAAGTTAACTTTCGGTCTGCCCACAGTACTTTTAATTCACATAGTTCTGCACTGAAAAATGCAGTTGAAAAATACTGACTGATGTTGTTCTCATAAAACACCTTTCGACATACTTGGCCATCGACTCATGTACTCGTATCTCAAACATGGCTTGTATGTTAGTGCTGAAACTCGCCTTAAAGCTGGAATGTATCTCAAGTTTCTCATATGTTGGGCACTCGTCAGTTGAAGTATGACTGTACTTGGTTATAGATTGGCCTTTGAGAAATGGGTCATATGCTTGTATGTGGAAGATTACTCGTATCTACAAGAAGAAACTTTTTTTGAAATGCTGATTACATCTCTATTATCTCATATGCTGGGGCACTCCTATCTAAAGACATGACTGTGTACAATCAAATTACCCTTAGTTATTAACACAACACTCAAATTTTAATAGTCATTTGTCATGAGTTTTTCTGTTAAACTCACTCTATGTTTAGGCTGCAATTGTGAGGGGATTCAAAGAATTGAAGGCAGAGTTGGACAGAATTGCTCAAGAAGATTTACCAAAACTCAAACTCACAGATCAGCTACAGTTAAAGCAGACGGGTATGACTAACTATAAATGAATATGTTTTTCACACTCATAAAGGGTTGGATACACTGTATCTCTCCTAATAAGTTTGACACCACTTTAGTTAGCAGATGACATATGGAGTCAGCATTTTAGGGTTTGTTGGAAGCTAAGTGATTGTAATGCTAGATCTTTGATTGAAGGTAGTTTTATTTCAGAAGGTTGTGATTTCCTATTGCTATTACCACCTTTCTACCTTGATATAAGAAATTCCTCTTATCACCAAAAAGACTTTTGGTCAATAGTAGCCAAATAACTTGCCATTTCATTCAATCGAATATCAAAGCAATACAAGCAATTATTTGCCTTTTTTCCCTTCAAGATGAACTTACATGAATGTTTAATAAGTTTTATAAGAAAGTATCAGTATTTGCCTATAATTTGCCACTAGAACTAATTGAATGTGTATGTTGGGGGTTCACTGTACAGTAGTACAAGTACAGTATGTACAAGTAGCTCAGGTATTATTTACTAATATTGATTCTACATAAGGTGTTGACAAACAGTATTAGAAAAATTTTATTCAGTGTACTGCTGAAGGTGATGCTTTTGTAGCATGGCTACTAGTACATTGAAGGGATAACACGGGGCTATACAGCCGTCCCTTTACCCAAGCTTTTTGTTAAACTTTCTGGTTACTCCAGAGATCAGCTGTTATCAAGTGGCATTCAGTGATGGTATCATGTGAAGACTAGCTACTCATATGCCATCAAAATGAATTGCTTACATTGTTAATGCCAATGCGTTTGCAATGTGTTGGTGATGCCTGGTGGATGCGTCGTTTATAAACAGAAATTTTGGTTAAAATCAGTGGAGGAAGAACTGGTGTGTCTGTATTTGGTTGAAATAATAAATTTTCCGTCTCCATTCTACTTAATTAATTTCCAATGCATGCTGGTTGCATTCATGATTGGCTTTTGATTGATGAAGACAAAAGGGTTTCATTGACACAAACAGCTTTTCCTATACGTACAAACATATTTATTTGAGTAAATATATACAGAAGTCATTAATATAAATTGGAATCTATTAAAAGTCATTCAGAATAATTTATTTGGTAGATTCGTGTGTGAAAGCCCGAACACACTATCACTCAAATCAACATTTAGCTGTTCGATGGACTACAACGATTAGCTGTTTGTATGTCATCACCAACAATAAGGTGTACAAACTTTGAGCGATGAGCTGTAGGTGATAGCTGACCAACAGCCAATTAGAAATTACTAAATTGTATCAGTGATATTGCTGGTCCTTTTGTTATCTTTAATTATCTGATTACGCAATTCATCCTGAGTGTAGTTCTTCACCATGCTTACAACTATTAATTGACACAAATCTTCATAACTGTTGAGATTGGATCTGATGCCAATCGAGATGCTAATAGTTGCTGTCATCGGTGTCAAAGTTCAACGTGTTGAAACTCCATTGCATCGTTACCAGCAACGATTGCGTACGCCGCTCATCGCAAAATGACATCATATCAGTTCATTGCTGCGGTCAATAGCAACCCTGATTGTTGATTTGAGTGATAGTGCGTACGGGCCTTAAATCCTTGAGAAAAATCTATTTTTGGCACCGTAAATCCCGTGCAAATGCTGCCATCATGTATCAGCCTTTACCACACTTTGGAAGTAATTTTTGAGTTACAGGAAAACAGCATATATAAGCCACACCTATCATCTTTGCAGTCATTTAGTTTAACTTAGCCGCAATAGTTGTTTGCCGAATGTACTATGTGTGTCCCTCGTTAGACTCATGCTTTGGCTGACTAAAAGACGATTGGCCAATGAATGTTTTCACCTTGGAGTGGGATGTAGTGTTTTTACAGTACATTAAACAAGTACCAAATCAGCAAGCACATTTTGTAGCACATGTCATTGAGAATGAAAAATATGTTTTATTTTTTGTCTTCAACCCCTTGTTTTAATTTGAAACTTAAATTTTTTTAAAAACTGTCTTAACTTCTATAGTTTCAACCCAAATAATGGCGAGGTACTGTTTTTTCTGTATGATGAAATTTACTGCGGGTTGCTCGACTTTTCTTCACTAGTGTTTTGCCAAATACCATTGTATTATGAGTACATTTAGATATACTTAATAAAAGTTTAATAACTCCGGATAGTTGGAAACATTTCCCATGGTTACTGACATGCATTGACAAGAACAGCCGGGGTTCAAAGGGTTAAAGCTGCAAGTGTAGCATTGGAAATTACTAACTGAAATGCTGCTGCAGTTTATCCATTGAGAAAAAATGACCTGGCGAATGTAGTCAAGCAGTGCGTTACTTTGACAACAAGAAAGTTTATATCGCTGCCTTACCAACATGTAATATAGCAGTGATAAATTTCTATGATTTTGCTATCTTGAAGCTATTTGGTTGAATAATATTAGTTATTGACTTAACGTCATCAATTCTGTACCCAGCCACACTTCACTGTTTAGCTCTCATTGATCTCGAAAGGTTGGTTCACACTGTATCACAGTATGTCTGTGTTAATCCTACACTACATGGTGATTCACACTTTCTCTAGCACTTCAGTATTTACATCAACATGAATATTCCCTGACATAATGTTCATATTACACAATGTAGTGGCTGAAGTGATGAAATACTAGTCCTACAGCAACTATACTGTAGACTACACAATCCGTGACAGTCAATCACTGTTAATGCATAGTGAACAGTGATTGTTGCAGGCTGTCATAGATGTTTAGCAAAACATGGGGCAACTTTGACAGCTGCATCTGTTCCCCACATATCCTTAGTAAATGCATCAGTATATGCATTTTACTATACAAGTGTACTGCATGTACAATGAGGGACGCGTACATGTATTTATATGTATAGTAATTGTGAGAGTTTAGGAAGCAGTTTAAATGTTCTGAAGTGTTGAAATTATAGCTCTAACTTAACAAAACTCTATTTTCAATTTTGATGTAAATTCCTGTTTTATAAGGGTCGGCAACATAATCTCTGGGAAATAGGGTCAATTACTGGGTGTGATGAACCACTCCTTAAAGTCTATTATTTAAAGATTCTTACATCATAAACTGTATTAATAAAAAATAACTGTGTGCTTTGGTTGGAAATTGATTGAAAAGGTAATTGGTTTGGTAAAACTGATCAGTTAGCCTCGGATCCAGTGTTTAAAATATAGCGTACATAGGAGTTAACTAAGCTATGTGATTTTATTGTCAATAATGTGCAGTCTCAGTGTATTTTATACTCTATGTTGCCTAACCAGGTCCTGCTGTATGAGCTGCCATCAACATATTCACATAATAATTATCATTGTTACATGGAATGATAGAGCACGTTTAGCCATATCAATAGTTAACAGTCTGGTGTTTAGGTGAGAAATAACTGGTAAAAATAGCCAGGTTGGCACACTTCCAAGTAATCATTATAACAATGCTTAATATTGTACACTGCTGATAGCAGTTGATATTAGTATTATATAACTAATTATTAGTTTATAGTTGTACATCATTGTATGGCAGCGCTGTCATATTGACTGAGTCTGTGTTTTCTTATTTTGTGAAATAACCTACAGAGGAATGTGAAGATGATGATATAACAGGAATCCTGACTTCTATGAGCTAATATCTTTTTCAACTGCAATATTTCTGTGTAAAATATTTAATAACTGTTGTTATTCACATGTACACTCTATATTCTACAGGTGAGAGAAGAGATATTGAGGTAGAAGTTGTCTCATCTCGTGATATTATCGTTGAAGAACAAGAAGCTCCACCTGTTCAACTCCCCAAGTCCCTCACCAGACTGTCCAGCATACAACTGCCATCCAGTCCCCTCTCCATCTGCCACTATAAGGGTAACACTTATATTGGACTACGGAATAGCACAGTCAGCAGAGTAGACATTGATAATAACATCACCAACAAGTTCATCTCAACCTCCGGTCAAGTAGAGTCTGTCACTTGCTACAAGGACAGGCTCTACATTCTGTCTCATACTAGTCCTCGTACAGTCAGTGTCTACAGCATGCAAGGGGAACTCATCACCAGCTGGAAGCATCCATATCATGGCTACTACTCTGACATGCTGGTGATAGTTAAAGACAAGGTTCTTATCGCTGACCCACCCAACAGCAGGATCACTACCTACTCCCTAGATGGTCAAGTTTTACATCATATTCCCTGTCCTCCTCTCACTAATAGCAGCAATGTCACCATGTGCGCCCCTGATAACTCATCTCTCATCTTAACATCCTTCGGACATTCCAAAGTATTTAAAATAGACACGGCCACCAATGAAGTCCTGTGGACTCTCACTGAAGTGGAGTACCCTCAAGGGCTGGTCAGCTACGGTGAATATGTTCTACTGGCTGCATTCAGCAACAAGACTATATGCATTATTAATTCTACTACAGGTTAGTTATTAGCATGCTGCAGGGTTATTATAATATGTGTTGCTATTATGCAGGAATACATTATAGTTAAATTGTGTACAGGGTTATAAGGAAGCATGCCAAATATTTGTACAGTTGAAATATGACTAGCAAAATTGGTTGATAGACTGAGCTCTCGCAAAAGGTAGTCTGAGTTCATTTTGTAGGCAAATTTGAATGAAACTGTTTTAAAAAATTTTTGGTTGGCTCATATCACATAACTGAAATTTTACAGAATTTGTCATAATTTTTAATGAAAAATAAGTTGAAAACTACTAAAGCAGTGAGTTATATTAACAACAAGAAAGTGTGTATCAGTACCTTACCATTGTGTAAGATAGCAGTGATGAATTTTATTGTCCTGTAGAAATCCTGTACTCTGTTCTTCCTAATCAAGTACTACTGAGTGCACTTGTGAGTGTACTGTGTGTTATAAAATAGCATTCCCAGCTCTTATCACACCTGAGATAAATATAGAGATGCTCGTACCATTCTAGGGGAGGACTTGCTACCCTGCCATTGTGTCATTCCATGGCACAGTGGTTATTATTGGTTTATGAGAGAGCCAAGCATCTACAGCTTAGAAATTTTCCATAAGATTTTGTGCCAGCTTTGGTGGTGCTTCCATGTTTATTTTATGTTTCTATCAAGAAGAGCTGCCTGACAGCAGTGTCCATGTAGAGCTAATATTTATATGTGGAAGTCTGACTGTGTATTTATTATTATATTTTGTAGGGAGTATAGTCTCTCAGATGGCACATGATGATATAGCTGGAGGTAGAGTGCTCTCCTTGGAAGTGTCTGGCTCCACCCTACTCCTTCCTAAATATGAGAGCAAGGAGGTCATCTTCTACAATATGTACTCATAATACCAGATACTACAGTCAATGTCACGAGAATAAAGGTCGTTGTGTAAAGACATGTGGAGAGACATTACTACAAATGACTAGCAGCTGAGTTACTATTTGAGACTGAGTAACACAAGGCATAGTTACTATAAAAAGACAAGCCGTAAGTTCCCGTAACAGAGTTGATATGAAATCAAAGTTCTCATGGTCTTCAGCGTGGTCGTGTCCCTCTGAGCCATCCACTTCTATCGCTCCCTGGCAACGCAGCCAACATTCGTAGAGATCCAGCTTTCTCCATGGAACTGCCATGTACTACCGAGTAATACCGTGCTCGAGAGCTTCTCGAAGAGACGCCAACTGGAAGAAAAGACAAACATTAGAAAAGAAAAACTATGTTCAACCTATAATGTTAGTTTTGATTCTTAGGCTTTCCTTACATTTTGCTTTAGAAATATTTTATATATGAATAATAAATCAATGGATTAGGTTGCCAGGAGTTGACTGTAGCCTTTCTAAGCCATGTTGCTGTTATAATAAAAGCTATGGCGCCTTACAGTGCCTCGCGTTGCGTGTTCGCAACTCGAGTTGTACAACTCGAGTTGCACAACTCGAGTTGTGAACACGCAACGCGACTTTTCAAAAGTAAGGTGCAATATACTGGTATTACGGTAGCATAACCGTAGATCTGGTTATATTAACAATGGTATATTAATAGGCACCCGTTAGCTAATAGAAATTAAACTATGTATGTACTGTAAAACTAAAACTAATAGCGAATTATTAGAATTATACTGTGCCGAGTTTGCAACTCGAGTTGTACAACTCGAGTTGCACAACTCGAGTTGTACAACTCGAGTTTGTAAATATAACTCGAGTTGCACAACTCGAGTTGCACAACTCGAGTTGTGTAACTCGAGTTGTACAACTCGAGTTACACAACTCGAGTTCATCAAAACCCAAGCCGAGTTCCTTCCAACAACAACTCGGCTTGAGAACATGGAACGCGAAGCACTTTTTTGGTACATCATTGACATAATTTCTATGTTTGATCATTTCCGGTGTTAATTCAGTTCTTGTCAGGTTCTAGAAAGGTATCTCTTTTTGTCATTTGAAAAAGAAGTAGCCCGACTACGAAATTGGTTTTCCAAAAAGGTGTACATACGGCAGTAAAATATCGGCTCCTGATTGGTTTTAGTAATTGAGTTTTAGTAACCAAAACTCACATCATTACATTAAAAATCAATATATACATATATATAATTAGAAAGGAACACAAAATTCTTAAAAACGTAGTAAAAACTGTGTTATCATTCAAAAAGTGCTGTTAAAAGGTAAGAGGGCGTTCACTTGAAACTAATTAATTGACGCCTTTTTGAATAAAATTCAGGAATTTTGTGTTCCTTTTTAATTGTAACTAATGATGTACGTTTTGATTACTAAAACTCAATTACTAAAACCAATCGAGCCAAAATTTTACTGCCGTATGTAAACTTATTTGAGAAAAAGAATTTCGCAGACCGGCCCGAACATGGATGGTTTTTAGTTTGCTTTTCACATTCTACAATAGTTTTTGTCTCTTTATATTTATATATAATACTTTTTATTGTGCTGATCAGTATTAATGTGCTAATCAGTATCATTAGTGCGAAATTTTTGATATTGAAAGTAAATAACACACTAGCTACTCGTACTAATACCTCAAAGATTTAATACCTCAAATATTTTAGAACACTTATGAACATGCCATGGGGCACAAATGGCGAGCGCTTCATTTGTTATTTGTATGCTAGTGAGTGATCGACTGGTAATTACAAGCTTCTTTTGAACCCTTCTTGTCAACGGGAGTGATGATGGCAGTTTCCCAGACTGTGGGCGATTTCTCTGGTTTTAATGAGACTTGATATATATGTTTGAGACAACGAGCTATCAAGGATGCACTAATAGTTCACATTTCCTAATATTATCAGGTCTTGAGAACTTGTTGTTTTTCAAGTCGTAGATCATTTTGGTCACACCATTTTCATTAATATCTATGGGTTCAGCAATTATTTTGTTAGCTACGGGTTAATCGGATGCGCCTGCTGGTGCTGACATGAAATGGATAGATATTTCGTATTATTCAGTTACCTCAAAATTAACATTATGCTGGCAATGATATAGAATATTTATGTACATAATAAAACAATTATAACATTACTACTATTAAATAAAACATTTATAACATACATATACTACTGGTAAAAAACAGCAACTGTATTTGTACCAGTTCGTAACCTACAAACTACTTATATTATATAGAGTTTATATAACAAATCAAAAACTAGCCATGAACATTTTAATAATACAACTGATGGTAGTTTTGTTAGATCATTTATTGGTTCATCAGTGCAGAATTGTTTATTAAAATATGTGTTGAGAAGATCTGCGCACTTGTTGTCTTGAGTTGCTACTACGTAGGTATATGTAGAATGGTTTGCTATTACCTTTGAACAGAGGTTTGCCTATTTTATCATTGATGAATGTCTTTTTTAACATGTGGAATGTTTTTGTTGTTTCGTCTTTCTTGCTAATATTTGTTTATTAAAAATAAACCACTGTCTTTTTTGTATTTTGTTAGGGTCTTATGCTGATTATCAATAGGTTTCTTAGTTCTTTGATTGAACCATGGATGTTGGTTTGGTGCTGGTAAGGTAATAGACTTTACTGGTACAGATGCATCAATTGCTTTTCTGAAAGAACTTGCAAATATGAGCCACATCTCTTCAACATCGTTCATATTAGACAGCTGTCGCTCTGTATTTGCCATATGTTTATAAAATTATTTTATGTCTGCTTCTCTGTAGACTTGGTACCACTATTTCAGCTGTAATCACAGAGTGGTCTCTCAAATCTGGCGTTATAAATTTAGTAGCCTTGACCAGTGATGGATCATTAACACAGATCAGATCCAAGGTATTGCCATGAATTTGTGTTGGCTCAAAAATAATTTGCATCAAGTTTTCTGGTAAAATATTGAGAAACTAGGGTGATTGTGTTTATATGTGGCCTGATTCAAAACTTGAAGATTTTTTCAATTGATGCCAGGAACGTTTAGCCAGGACCGGCTTTAGTGGGGGAGAATGAGGCAGGGTCAACAAGACAAATCAGCAGTGAGAAGTGTTACATATTGCGCTGCCGCATATCAGGTCTAATATCTATTACATCAGCAATGTACAAGGTCATTACATTGCATTTTGTAATGAGCACAAATTTCGACATCAAGGAAACCCTTTGGGGGCTTGGTTTGGTTGACATAGCTCATTCTAGGGATCAGCTAATTTTTATTAGCGAACATTTCTTCCATGCCTATATGCTAGCAAAAATTGTTGTTTTCTAGTGTTCATAAATATTCAAATTTATGAAACAGTTAAAATCCTCAATAACTCAACATTTACATTAAAGGGGTATTGCTTTGATAATATAGTTTTATTTGTCTATAGAGTTGAAAAAGAATTGATACCTATTGTTGCAAACAAACAGGAAGTTGGATGACTCCCTGTTGGCACTGTTGATATTAAACGGAAGGGATGCTTTCCTTTTTGTCCATTATCCTATACATAGAAGCCAAAGCACCTCGAGGAATGCATCCTAGCAGTACTAATTTCTCACTCACTTTTGAATTGAAAAACAAAAGATAAAGCAAAAAAAGAAATTACTATTCATCTCACATACACACTCGAACCAATTTTATGTGTGGGGCAATTCCAATGTTTTAAAATGCTGTTCTTTGAGACCTGTTTCTATCAGCAGTTGAAAACTGACTGTATTTTACAATGGAAGTTTTTGCTTAACATAGTTGACTGTGAAGATATGGGAAACCTATACCTGTAATGTCTTGTACAAATGGCTAGCATCTTTTAATGACACAAAATCTTTTTAGTACACGAAATGGTTCTATGACAACTTGTGGAAAAAATAATCTTGACAAATGTTATTGGATTTTTTTTTAATTTCTAGGCTCAACCAAGTTTATTTCAAAAAATTAAGTTAGAATTGGTTCTCTAATGCACTTTTTCTGCGGTAATTGCTAAACACTTTTTATTACATTATACAGAAATAGTTGTTACATACGTGCAGCCAAATGTAATGTAGGTACATTGAAAAGTAGTAATTTGTAATTCTTTGAAAGATTGTTTACATTATTTAAAGAAAGTGTTTGGTATATAATTCTTTTGATGTAATTTTGTATTGCAGATATATAAGAAATGGCTAATTTTCTCAGTGCGAGCTATTTGCAACGTCATGGGACATTATCATTGGAAGAATTGAAACATGTTGTTGTTGCAGAACATGGAGTACATTTGTCGTAAGTTTCACGTCTATGCCAGATTCTATAACATAAGGTTCACACCACAGCTTTTAGTTTTTGGAGAAACCTAGCTTATTGTTAATCTCAGATATAAAAATATGTAAAACTGTTTAAGGTGGGTTATTCTCTAACGTTAAATGCAAAGAGTACATATTGTTAACATATATTCAAAACAAATTTAGAAAAATAAACATTTAGAATATATCCTAGTTTTTTCATCAGCACCAGATACATCTTTGAGTACATCTTTGAGTACATATTGAAACGATTTCTTCTGTATACGCAAAATGTAGTCACATTGCTTGATCAGTGTGCAGCAGATAATTATTAAGACTATTGAAATACCTGGAATTATTTATTTGTTCTCTTTATTTCACTTTTTTTGATAACTGGATCTCGGAGACTGTTGAAGTTATAGCAACAAATTTTTATACAGATAAAGCGGCCCTTGACGAGTTTGCGGTATTTACTGAAAATGTCAGCAGGGTTACATTTGGCAGCGCATTGTGTGTTTCTTAATGTTCTAAAACTGTTAGTTAGGTTGAAATTTTGTAGGCAGATAGATAATATTAAACTAAGTAACTTTCAGTTTGACACCTAAGACGTCAGGTCAACAGGTGCTGCCGTAAATGCTGCCAAACATTTCCGTTTTCAAGCTTATAACATTAACAATTTAGAAGTAGGCCTACTTGACATTCGTTGTAATTAATCAACATAGCTCACATGTAGTGTGTAGGTTTGACAAGTAACAAGTTACTGGCTCTTGTCCTATTTGAAGTCTTTGTTCTTTTGCGGTGGAGTAACCAGTTCTAGTTCATAATGAAATACTAATGACAGGTTCAAGCTTAGCTAGTGACTCGAATTGTATTACATCGTTATCTCGACATTTTAGGACAAGCCAGCTAAGTAAATTGTCATTAAGGAAAGGTATTTGTCGTCGAGGATACAATCTGACAGCTGATATTGAAACTATCTTAGAAAAGCTATTGGTAAGTTTAATTTGCTGGACCTTATTAAGAAATATGTAGCTTTTTTACATTTTACTGGCGTCTTATCTTCTTTCTGCGTAAGTCCACACAAATCTTTAACATAGCACATAGTGCAGTTTACAGTGCTATTGTTGCCTCGTTGTAAATTACAAGGATTTAAAGTGTCTTGAAACTATTTTCGTACAGGAGCGAGCATGTATAGGGAACATTGCGAAATGGTTTTCACTCCTTCAATTAATCAATCGTTCAGTGGACTAACCTCTTTTTTCTAGTAGTGATCCTTTCAATTACAGACAATAATAAAAATGAAAATTTGTGTTTAAATAATGGATGCAAATCTTTCTTTTATGTATAATACAAGTTTTCTTTTAACATTTTAGGAATTGATCAACAGCTCTTCTGGTCTAATTGGTTACAGAACAGTTTGGCAGATCCTCAACAACGAATATGGATTGAATGTGAGGCAGTGAGTTAATGTACTACGCTACGTTTGGCTGATATACCAGTTTTTACCAATGGTTTTAATTGGCAACATAGACAATTATTTGATAGATTAGTTGCTTTAACAATAAATCTTTTAATTTGAAACTAATTTGAATTGTGATTGGTAGTATAGAATATTCAATTGTTCATATGCAGGTATTCTAATTGTGCTGGTGTACTAAATATGTAGTGTGTTTAGTTTTAGAACTGATGTGTCTAGGGCTGGGGTGCTCAACCTTTGTCAGTTTTGGGCCACTTCTACCAGATTACAGGCTGCTTCACCCAAGAGATTTAGTACAAAATAGTACAAAATATCAAGCATGTTTGATATTTAATCCTCTAGAGGTTAAAAGGTGCCTGGGAATCTAATAAACAGCCCGCAATCGCTGTGAATAACATTCGTGCCGAGTAAGCTTCAAGTGTTCCACTCTGTCAGGTCCAAAAGCGCTATTGTTGTTCAACTTGAGGAATTTTGCTATTATTGTGATGTAAAATATCCCAATCTGAGTATATAATCAGAGTATGTTTTACTTAGCTCAGCTCTAGCCCAATTTCACAGGCTTTCCTGATACTTGGGGGAAGAAGAAGAAAGAACGCTTAATACTTTTCGTAATGCTTGAGGAGTTGTCTGATCTGCAATCTTCACATTCAAACATATACAGATATCAATTGATTTTGCATTGATAAGTTTTATCCGGCGTTTTATAACTTACGCGAGTATTACTATTATATTACTATTTAACTGTTTTAGAGAATGTAATTCTTATTTCAATTTAACCTATAATGTTATTTTATTCCTGTGAAATAGCTGAAATCTTCGGCACGGCTTGCATCAAGGAATTAACTCCTTGCTTGCATGCTACTTTATTGGATTATGTGTGGTTTATCTTTAGGCGGGATGTCATGCTGCTAATGAAAATTGTTGACTTTGAAGGTGTTCAGATGAGGAAATGCCGTACACTAAAACGTCGTGTCTATCAGTAAGTGTCTAATTATTTAATTTTAATTACAACCATTATAGCTGCTTCGCTTATCGTCTTTTAATTATTTTTATTAACTAAAAACAAATTTGTTTTCTTTACAAGAAATTTTATGCTAGTTTGGTAACACCCAATTAGGGCGGCCCATTTATCAACTATATCGATATGAACTTTAATATCAGTTCTGAAAGTAAGCCGGAATTCATGGAATGATTTACTTTGAATCTTTCTTACTAAATAACATGCAGTTCTTCCAACATAATTTGCAGACTGAGTACTAACTAATATTTAAACCATGTCAAGGTCACAGTTAATTTACTTTAATTCTAGTGTAAAAAACATGGTTTTGGCATCTCCATTTGAAAGCAATGTACTTATTTGTACTTATGTTTAGAAGAACTGTAAAAAATGTGTGCTAGACTATTGCATTACAATTTTTTGCAAACAGAGTTAAAGTAGTTTGTGTATATTTTTTTAATTATATTTTAATTGTTAGTCACTCCTATTTGTACTTTCGTTGAATCAATAACATAGCATATTCTATATCATTGGTTGAATATTCTGGATTTCCATGTTGTTACAGTGCACCAGGCCCGAATTATGTATGGCATATAGATGGCTGGGACAAACTCAAAAAATTTGGATTTGCTGTACATGGCTGCATTGATGGGTAAGAAAAGCAAACTTATGCCTCATTCACGCTAATTATTTCAACATTTTTTTTGTTTGACTTGCACAGTCAACATGAGCCATTCTTTTTTGGAATCTGTTTTAAGATTTGCTGGTAATTTTTATGACCATTTCTTATAAGTTGTGCAGTTGAATCTAGAACAACATTAATCCTATAGCCCATGAATATTTTCAAAAATAGAGACTTACCTCTACAATTATCCTACAAAATATTATTAAAAGTCCAAAGGTTTGAATAAAAAATGCACCGGGAAGAGCAGACATTTGCCTACAAACTAAACTATTTTTGTATGTACCTAGTGTGAAGATTTTAGCAGCGACAACGTTTTGAAACTCACTATTCCCAGGCCGACTGAGGGTATTTTAAGAGCTATACAGTTAATAAAGCAGACAGAATTTTCCCAAAACCTGGGCATAGTCAATGTAATTTAACTCACAAAATATGATTAGAGCAAATAATTCTCATGTCTCGGTCTAAACATTTGATATTAATGAAGCATTTTAAAATTCACTAAATAATTGGCTTTTCAATGAAACAATTAATGGCTACAACATGAAATTTCATAATCGATATAGATTAATATGTATCATTAGTTGGATAAAAGTTTGTTTTAGAAAGAATATTAATAGTCATTCATTGATAAGTTATGACAATGTCAAAACAAAATTTACCAGCAATGATAATGGGATAAAAAATTACAGCATGAAACTCCGGGATGAAACTCAAGACTAATCAGAAGCGTGAAGTTGAGTAAGCTGACTACCATTTTTCCACAATGACCATCTGCTTTGTAGATAATTAGTATCCAAATAATAAATCTTTTGAATATCTCTTGTAACACTGGCCTAACAGCTCAGTAAACAACAAGCCTCATTAAGTGTTAAAATTTTGTCCGTATATTGTTAAACAGAAAATAACCAATGACTCTCCCACTGCAATGAAGATCTTAGGTCACAAAGATTATACTGCGGAGTTTCGGAAACTCTAAACATGTGCAAAATCTGATAACGGTCGTTAAAATATAGTACAGTTTTTATGCTTTGGTGTTCACCAGTCATCTGTATAAAAATTAAAAAATGTCAAGCTTCAATGTACGATGTACTAGCTATGAACACTTGTCAAGCTTCAATGTACAATGCACTAGCTATGAACACTTGTCAAGCTTCAATGTACGATGTACTAGCTATGAACACTTGTCAAGCTTCAATGTACAATGCACTAGCTATGAACATTTGAAATTCAAAGAATGTTGATCTGGTTTGTTCTGATATCCTAAAGACAAAAGCTTTATTAAATAAAAAAAAACAAAGAAAATAGAATTCTGACAAAAACAATTAATTTCCACATATAATATGGAAGCCTATTTGAGGTTTGTGTGAAATGAACCTCTTTTTAAATTTACTATTGATCATTGGTAAAAAAAACTGACATGAACTATGAAATTAAATGAAAAATATATTTATGGAGTGAAGCGCCTAATATTGAGTTTAAAAACATTACCATTTCAGGTTCTCTCGATATGTTCTGTGGTTGGAAGTGGGTGTAACCAACAATGATCCTGCTGTTATCGCTAAATATTTTTTGGATCAAGTTGAGAAGATTAAAGGTAGGTTAGTGATAGGTTTGCATTGTTTAAATGCTAGTTTTCTATTCAAGTTGGATGTTGGTAAACTTTGTACTTTTGTTGATATTTTGTTTGTAAGCAAATCAGAGGTTATAGGACTTTTACCTGGGCATGTTCGATATAAGGTTAATCTTTTGACCAACTTGTCCCATTCTTCGAAATCATCTAGGAAAGAGTGTGTTCCGGGGTTATTTGACTGCAAATATGTTCATCACATATGACACTTTGAAGAAATCATTTGTTGCAAATCTGCACTAGGCTGTTCAACCTATTCAATTTGCGGGCCGGATGTGACGTTTTGGTTGGATTCAAGATAAAGGTCTTTCCCCCCCCCCCATTGCATCCATTCCAATTATAAATATTGTACTACATGACAGCTGGGGAAAGGTGAAATATTAGGTTGATCTCACCCGCTACATGACTGTATCAAGTAGTTGAAGGCCCCATGAAATAATGGTTGAAGATCGTCTGCTGGACACTACTGAACTAATTAAACAAATATGTTGGCTTCAGTGACTGACAAATGCATTATTCCATTGCCATCAATTATTTTTATTGCACAATTGCCAGGTAGTAAGCTTGTCTCCTTACTTTTTTAATTCTCACTGCGTTTGGCCTATAATTCTGCCAACATTTCTTCTTGTCATCACAAAGTAAATCTATTTTAGCTTTGCCAAAAATTGTACGTGCCGATCGAGGAACAGAGAATGTTAATGTTGAAAGGATTCAAAGTGAACTCAGGACTGTTCATAGTGATAGCATGAGTGGGAAGGCTTTTCTCTATGGAAAGTCTACCAGAAATCAAGTAATTTTATTCTATCATTAACACTGTAGAAGAGTTATTATTACAAGAGGGTTTCTATGTTTTAACGACAAAAGTGTCGGTTTGAAGGAACATAATCTAGCAAAACAAAGCTGCAAAAAAATTTGGCTCTTAGTTGAGCAATTGTTTGCTTCAGCAGCATGTCAAGTGTCATATAATCCGGCCCTATTTGTAAATGAAAGTTCATAACAGCCTGATTCAAAATTGATTGTTTCGTAATAGAATATCACCCCTTTCTTAGTGGTGGAAACGTAAACATACCTGAGGCTATACAAAGATCATAGTGTTTTCTATTTGTAATAATAGCGAATATTTGGCTATCACTATGTAATAGGTGAAATGCAATAAAAATGCTCTTGTACAGTATCTGACATGACTTAAAATCTCACTTATGTTATTGTTGCTAGTAGCCAAGTTCGAATGCTAATAGACTTTATGTGATTAACCTTGGTTTGTCTAGTCTGCTTTGGACAACCTAGCCTGTTTTTACAAGCTTTTTCCGGAGTGGCGGAAAGCGGAAAAAAACTTGTCACATATTGCAGAAAACAGCTCTGTCCTGTGAAGTTGTCCTCTCACATGTTTAGAAACTGTCCAGTCACCTAGTTTATGTACAATACAAGCATTGTAAAACTCTTGTTGACAAAACAGTTATACTACTAGATTATGTATATTATATAATATTATATATATATAGTTATGTAAAACAGTTGCACTTAACTTTCAGCTACTGGCAGTTTTATGACTTCTGTTAATCTTCAGGCTGCTAATAAAATTCAAGATGGTCACTGATATTCACGCCTTTTTCTCTGATGGGCTCATGATCGGCTTGATTGGTTAGTGGTGGTTCTTTTTGATGATTGGTTGACTCTAAAATGAGCGGGGAGATAATTCTTAGATTGAGGGCAAGTTGATGTAATTTCTGATCATTTGTTAAATGTAGAGGTTTCTAGTTTTTTAGCAGAGAAGTTTTGTATTATTGACAAGCCAGAAACCTCTACATTTAACAAATGATCAGAAATCACATCAACTTGCCCTCATTCTAAGAATTCTCTCCCCGCTCATTTTAGAGTCAACCAATCATCAAAAAGAACCACCGCTCACCAACCAAGCGGAACATCAACCAATCAGAGGAAAGGGCGGAAATATCAGTCACCAGCTTGAATTTTAGTAGCAGCCTGAAGATTGACAGAAGAAGTCATGAAACTGCTAGTAGCTGAAAGTTAAGTGCAACTGTTTTACATAACTATATACATATCTATAGAATAATGTCACTCTTCTCTAGTATAGTGCTCTATTACTGGAAGTAAGTGCTAAAATATAAAAGAAGTAAGAGATGACTAAAAATGAGTTTTTATTACTAATAGTTTCATGTACAGAGTACAATCATCAGACAATAACTGTGCTAAAAAATTTTAAGATCATCAGACAATCATCAGACAATAAACTCATGCTAAAAAATTTTAAGCATGAGTTATTGTCTGATGATTGTATTAATGAGTTAATGTCTGATGAAGCTATTAGTAATAAAAACTCATTTTTAATCATCTCTTAGTTTTTTTATATATATATAAAATATATATATATAACCAGGATCATCAAACCACATTTTTCAATAAAATAAATAAATGAAACCAATTCAGAATTTGATGTCATAGGTTTCCGCTGGCTATGAATTAGTTAAAAAGTTTCTAGATTTGCAGTGTGATCCTCTAGAATGCTGCTGAGAGCAAAGCGAGCACCAGAATTCTAGTATACTATAAAAGTGTAGTACATCTCATGATCATTGTGTTTGCAAAACAAAATATTTCCAAAAAGGTGTTCTCTCGTAGGATGATTGCGTGGACATGCTCAACCATATAAAGTGTACAATGAAGAAAAAAATTCTAGCTGTAAATATGAATAAATATAGATACAAAATTTTATCTTATACTTTCGAATATTTATTTTTAAAAAGTTTTATCTGTAACCACATTGCAAAGTATCAATCTAATTTTCCTCATCTTTGTAAAACAAATTTTTTTCATTGTACAAAATAACTGGGCACTGAGTCATGCAGACTGTCATATATATATATATATATAATATATATGAATTTTATAGCCAGGCAGACATACAATGTTAAATTTACAGTATAGATTTACAGATAACACACTAGAAAATCAATTATAGTAAATAAAACGCAAAATTATATCGATGTTTATTTCTATTCACACTTTTCTTCAGCACTGATTGTGGCAAATACACACAAGTTACTACTGTGTAGTAGTCAGAGGACTACCATCAGACTACATACAAACGATGATTGGTCAGTTTTGAATTTTTAGGAGATTACTAGAATAAAGAGAACAACTTTGATTTTTAGATTCAGTTTGTTTAAGCAATATGTGACGAGCTGTTTTTCATCTCCCCTTCCGAAAAAAGCTTGTAAATACAGGCTATAGACAACCATGCTTGTAGCAAAGCTCCGAAAAATCTTTGCTCTTTGCTGGTCATTCATACCTTTTGATTTATACACACTTTAGAATAGACCTACAATTATATGTAGTTGCAGCATAGTATCATCTAGAGCTGGTGCAATTATTAAATACTGGAATAATTGAATCAAAGGGTTGTCCAATTACCAATTATTTGGGCCATTTAATTATTAAGGTTTTTTTTCATTTAATTATTCGGGTTCAATTATTCCAATTATTTTGTTATGTAGCTCCAATTAAATGAAAAGTTTTGTGGTGCTAGACTCAACAAGAGAACCAATAACCTAAACATCAAATAAATGGAATAATTAAAGCTCAACAGTTGAAGGTCAAATTAATTGGAGCAATTATCCATTTAATTGGACTCCCATACCGAAAAACAGAAACCATCAAACCAAAAACTATAATCAAACAATTGAATATTAGTGAAATAATTGTACCAGCGCTTACTGTTATATTGATTTCAGTTTGGTCCCTGTTTCCAATTATTTTTTTTGCAATCTTTATGTCTGTGTTATATAAACAATATTTATTGTGTTATATTATGTGAAATGTAATGTAAAATATTTCAGCGGATAGAAAGGTTTTGGCGAAGTTTGAGGGAAGGTTGCCTTCAGCCATTTATACACTTGTTTGATGACTTGGAATCTAAAGGACAGATATCTACAGCTAACGAAACCCATATGTATGTGTGTAGAAGTAACAGTTGATTTTGGTGTTTGCTTCCTATTGTTAGCCACAGTGGCACAAGTTAGTCAGCAGTGGCACAAGCTATCAACTACCACAGTTGGCAGTTGATAGCTTCTGCCACTACTACCCCTAGCACAATGTTTGTGTTTTAAAGAAGCGTAGTTTCCATACATGTGTTAACAGGTCGCTATGTGTGATCAATTGTCTTGTTGTCACAACTAATTTATTACGAAAGTATGGAGCTTATTAATAGGTCATATTATAGTTCAGAAACTATGTCTTGTGGGCAGGCATTACCTTACATTACATTCAAGATGAACAAATTGTTGTGTAAATTACTATATTAATAGTATTACAAATGATCAACTGTCATTTCTTTTCTAGCGAAGCAATAAGATTTTCCTTCATGGACATAATTCGAGAACAGCTGAAAATCTTTAAAGAGCGATGGAATACACACAGAATAAGACCAAAAAAGGATGGAGATGCTTATGGTGTACCTAAAGTTTTGTATTTAACAGGTGCGATGATCTACTATGTCATTTGCACACTATACAAGTTATTGAGACTTATGGCGGATTAGAGTGTCCCGGGTTTGCAATCCGAGTTGATAAACAGAGTTGTAAGCCCAGTATTACAACCTGAGTTCACAAACTCGAGTTTGTAAAAATATGGTGCAATATACTGGTATTACATGGTATTACGGTAGCATAACCGTGGATCTGGTTATATTAACAATGGTACATCAATAGGCACCGGTTAGCTAATAGAAATTAAACTATGTATGTACTGTAAAACTATGTATGTAACCATGTTGTCAACCCAAGTTCAACAACTCGGGTTGAGAACATGGAACATGAGGCACTAAAAGGCTCCATAGAGACTGGTAATGGTTTTATTTTCTACTGCAAAAACCAGTTTCTATTGTGTTGCATTGAGATATTCACGCTTGCATGATAATGGAAAAAATAACCATCAATTACAAAACCACTACAGAGCGTAGGGCCGTTCCGCCAGGTTTTTATTTCCATTATAGTCTCCGAGAGCCCCAGATTTGTAAGCCCTTCTCTACGTAGATCGGCAATGCTTATAGGAAGAAATCAGCCAGGATAAGACCCAAGCGCACCTAATAACTCCCAATTTAAGAGTATTGCACTATAATAGAATGACGCAACACTAAGCAGCATGATGTTATATATGTGATTGTGATTTTTTCCATTACCGTGCCAGTGTGAATATATCAATGCAAATCAATGCAGTCCGATTATTACAGTGCAAAGTAAAACCATTACCGGTCTCCATTACCTGTGTAGTGTGCAGGTAATGGAGCCCTTTGTGCTTTTGGTTTAGTCTGCGAATTTAACTTTGTAAACCTGTTAGGAAATTCAATTACAACATTTGGAGTTATCGGGTCCGCTTGGGTTTTTGTTCTGGTTGAATTTTTACTTTATGCATCGCCGGTCTATATAGAGAAGCGTTTCCCAATCTGTGGCAAGAGCCTTTATTGGACAGTGTTGCTCGGTTGACACCTTGCTGATAGTTCTTTTTTTAGAAGTTATCTATTTGATGTCATTTATTATCTATTAATCCGTTATGAGTTTGAAAATTATGTCAATATTTGTGAATATACCTTTTAATCTAAAACCAACATATGGAATTTGAATTTGCTTCTAGATCCTCAAATATTAACAATCTTGTTTCAAACGATACCTGTAAATCTATTTTGGGATTTTGTGAATAATTTAATCAATTGTTGTGTTTTCGTTGGACCAGACTATTTGTCAGTCCGGAAAGCAAGGATGGTTCAATGATAATATAAGAGATTTAGTGTTTGTGCTTGTATATGAACTATGTTTTTACACCAAATCATTCTTGACTCATACATAAAATTTTCTATATACAGTCAAACATGAATAACCTGAACTTCGCGGGACCGAGCGAAAGTTTGGTCAAATCAAATTTCACCAAACCTTTAGAAAAGTCGTTGACAAAAATATTTTGCCGATGGTAGTAATAACGATGCCTATGAATTGCGAAAAGTTGAGGTTCACCTCTATGACTTGGAATAAAGTGATTTTCTAAAGCGATGAAAACCGTTTCGGTAGCCGTTGGGCAAAAAACTGTTCGAGTTAACAGAGTTGAGGTTGAGTTATCTATAGCAATTTATCATTGCGTGGGAACGGACCAAAGAAACCGTTCAAGTTAACCATGTGTTTGAGCTATCCGAGGCCGAGTTATCCATGTTTGACTGTACATGTAGTTTATTTGGATTTTAGAAAGTCATCAAATAGGTAGGTATTCTGGTTCACCTATTTCAATTTCTATTTATAGATTGCCATTGATATCTATATTCTGTCTCATCGGTTCAGCTAGAGATGGCAAAAGAATATACTGAGACAGTGCCAGATGTATACTCATCATTTAAAACCTTGGCAACTAAAATACTACAGGACTGCTCCTTTTCCTGTAGCTCTCCCATGGAAAAACAGCGCATGGAGCTAGAAATGCTGCTGTCGGAAATAAACCGAGTATCATATCTGTTATGATTTTTGACACACTCTTTCTCTTATACTATAGTGATTATTTTATAAAACTATGGGCATTAGTCTTTTCAAGAAAAGATAGACTCTGATATAGTGTCTTTTAATGTGTGCATTATTGTGCAGTACTCGAGAATCAACTGCTGACTTTGGTAGAAATAAGACTTATTATGTAAATTTAGTTTCTTGAAAAGTATTGTATTTTTATTAAGTTTTTGGTTACCATAGAAGACAAGAAAAAATGGCATTAGTTCTTGAAAAATGATGAATGCTTTTGTCAATTTGTCCAAGTGATCGTATACTATTCTATTAGGCTAATAAGTTCTGTATTGTAAGGAAATTCATGCTTCGTATGAAAGTGAACTGGTTCATTTATGGCTATTCTGTAATTATAGTATACATGACTGTTTACTTTTACGAGCATGTCATAGAAATCGGTTTTTTCAGTTGAATGTAATATCCTTACCCATAGATATAGTAAACCATAGATTGGTGAATAGCTATCATTACAATGGAGCAAAATTGAGGCACATAATTGGCTGTTGTTCTAATAACGTTACGTCGCAGTGATGTGGGTCAGAGCCTTCCATTGACCAATGAGTTTAGTAGTGAAAGCATGCTTGTCATACTAGTTTTTAAGTCATAAACATAACAATAAGACCAAATTCTTAGTGAAATGTCATCAGGGGTGACTACAACGCCCCAGGTATTTCATGAATTGCCTATAACAATACAGAACTTGCACTCAAAACAAGAAGTTCTCAACGACATCATAAGCTATCTATGCCAATTAAAGACACCGAGCGGAAAGCTGCTTGTGGAAAATAATAGGAAAACTTTCATCATCAGTTTTGAGACAGCAGCCAAATCTTTACATGGTATTGCTCAATATCTTTTCAGCAACTACCCTTACATCAACTACTTCCTAACCTTTAAAGGTTGACATGCAACAAAATTCACATTACAGTTATTTGATATCAAAAGATTCACCATGTCTTACTCTGTTGTGTTGTAGGTGCAAAATATGTAGAAATGTGATTACAAGCTCTTAAAAGCTAAAAACGAGCATCACCGATATCACGGAACTGCGTAGATTAGAATCCCTTTCCA
The DNA here is from genome assembly GCF_963576615.1 of Watersipora subatra. NCBI lineage: Eukaryota > Metazoa > Bryozoa > Gymnolaemata > Cheilostomatida > Watersiporidae > Watersipora > Watersipora subatra. The sequence continues at coordinate 25,467,950 of NC_088712.1, read as the reverse complement.
AAACTGATCAAATGAGACGTAGCTGAACAAGATGGCTTCTGTTTACACTTTCATGCAACCTCATTCGTCGAAATATTTTCACAACTATACTTCACGTGAAAATACTATACTATACTACACTTCGCATTCAATGAAACCATGTCTATTCGCCTTTATTGTCTTTACGCGTCTATTTCATCATCATTGTAATGCTGTCATTTTGAGCACTGATATCTCAAAACCAACCGTAAAACTTTGTTTATTTTTTAACCTTAGCTCGAAAGAGTGCATATCATCCTCTGATAAACATGACGAGCCTGTTTGTCACCTGTGATAGTCGAAAAATGCTGCAGAAATTATTCGCGCTGTTTTGCAGGAAGTATGGGTCACATGATCAGATAACGACTAGACCAAGCCGAACTGCAACTGTAAACTAGTGAGCATCTATATTTGGTAAGGGCTCTTCGGTAAAACCAGAAGTGTTTGTCATAAACTAGTGCTACGAGAAGTTTTATATTGAGTCTTTTATTGGCCTTTCAATTCACGTGAGAACATCACATGTCAAAACAATAACGAAATCGTTTGACTACGTCAGATAAATTGATTCCAATCTACGGCGGTTTCGTGATGGCGGCGATTAACTGTTTGTTTTTGAGCTTTCAAGAGCTTGTAATCACATTTCCACATATTTTGCACCTACAACACAGCAGAGTGAGACATGGTGAATCCTCTGATATCAAATAACTGTGTAATATGAATTTTGTTGCAAGTCAACCTTTAAGATCAACCAGGATCACATTGAGATTCTGTTTTCCAAGATACGATCCAAGGGTGGCTATAACAATAACTCGGATGTGCAGTGTTTTAGATCTGCACTTCGAGCACTTCTCATAAAAGCAGATATCACACCAAGTCCTAATGCTAACTGTAATGATTTGGATATAATCGCTATATTAAAATCAGAATACATATGCCGCTTCAAAGCAGGAATCTAGTTCAAGCAACCTTAGACAAAACTATCTGGTCTAGTTATTTTCAGTCATGTCTAATGGGTGTTTAATACAGTGATCCAGCTTAACTGCTCCTAAATCTCATTTGATTCATTAGTTTGTTATTGGTTTAATTTCTATTTGGTCACTCTTTGTATTATCAATGATATAGAAGCTTCTAAATCATTGGTATTATTCATTACCATGTGTGTAAGATTCTTGTCTTTCTCATCCAAAGTCAGTTTTATATATTTTCAATAAAATATGCAGTCTTAGATGCACAAACTGTGGAATAATTGTGCAGTTTTTAGTGCTGAGTCAATTATTATAGGAATTCATAGATCACCTGATTCACTTTACACATCACCGTGATGTTGCGTCGTCCTATTTATAGGCCTCACTTATTTTGATTATTCTCATATTTACGGTTTACTATATCTATGACCTTCCTAAAAAAAAGACAGAGCATGATCAAGTATTATTACCCTGCTATATTGTTTAGAGGTTATTATCTCATTTAAAAATAAAAAATATGAAATAACAACTTCATTCATCTTACTCAAGCAACTTAGATTTTTTGGGTTAGCTTAAAGTAGCAAATATTGCAGAATTGTGACAAAACGAAATGCGAACCAAGTTTGAAGACATAATCAAACTCTAAATTATGTGGGTGAGTCGTCCTCTCTCATAAAGAAGATACAGGCGATGCCGAATATTAATTATTTACTGTACTCTTCACTAACATTTTATTGTCTGTGTTATCAATAATTGGCCATAATCCCAATTACTTGATCATGGTAAATATAGATTTATGTCAAATTCATATGTAATATCGTGGTAATATATTAAATAATACAGTATATCGGAACCAGTGCTGTGCACTTAATTCATTTTGATTGCCCACTTTTTGACTTGATCAAGAAATTTCAGTAGATTATAATATGACTTGACACTTGATCAATTCACTTCTCTAAAGAATTGAAGTGAATAGAGTTATTATTGCAAGAAATGAAAATTATTTGAGACTTGATGAATTCTTTCAAGAAATAGACTTGAAAATGTTTAAGGCCTTTATGAATGTTTATAAATTGCTAAATTAATGACCAAAATTACATGAAAAATGCTATCTATTTCAATAATCAATGTTATTACTACTCATTTATTTCTTTTTAAATTATGTTGTTCACAATTTATTAAAGAAATAATGAAAACTAGCATGACTAAAACTTGATCAATTTAACGACGAGAAAAATTGAATCAAATAAAGTTTATGATGGAAAATCTGAATTCATATCAGGACATGATGAAGACAGAAATTTTCAAGTCTTTTGAAATTAATTTGAAATTTCCTTTATTAATTTTCTAAAGCTTTGAAACACCAAAAAATGAAAATGCTAGTAAACCTAATCAAAAAGTATCGGCTAAGGCACTAACCATCCATTTCCTGAAGGAATTGTGACTTTATAGCCAACAGGAAAGCCTTCTCGTCTCCGCCCCTCTTGGCAAATACCGAGTCACACTCGTCTATAAAGATAATTGATGGTGCTACTCGTCTGGCCTAAAAAACAGAATATTATAGGTGAATAATTCAGTTGTCATTATACATAAATGACAACTGAATTCTAGGAAGTCCTATAATCAGCATAATAAATAAACTCAATATCCATGCAATTTTTAATAGTGTAAGGCTTTCTAATAATATGGTGCAGCAACACAATAGGCTAATATACATGTAGTAATACAATACCTCCAGAGTTGATGTCACGTGGCAAGATTTTACTTACAAGAATACGATTTTAACTTACCGCAGTAAATAGTGCTGCAATCAATGCCTCTGTTTCTCCGACGTACCTCCTGTTTATGGAACTTGGTGTCACAAGAAACAGTTGGGCATTGCACCTTTCAGCTAGTGCTCTTGCAATTAGGGTTTTCCCTGTGCCAGGAGGTCCATACATAAGTATGTTCTATCAAATAAATCAAAGATTGTGTGATTTACTTATCGTGGCACATGAGCTACCAAGTCTCACTACCACTCTTCACACACTGACAGTCATTAATCTAGCGCGAAGCAAAGCTGCAAGGCTGGGAACTGACAACTTTGATCTTTCACGAGCCCAGCCACGTGGCTACTCTTCTATCGCTGAGGGCAGAAGTGAATCTTTAGCCTGCATGCTGATGTTATGCACACAGAGGGCCTCTATTATTTTAAGTCCTGAACCGCAGCTACTGAGCGGTTAGCCTAAGCCTGAAAGGCTTGTCATCAGCAGGAGTCCAACTTGTCAGCCGGGGAGTCAAACCGGCCGGGCAAGTTGTAATAATATATAATAATAATAAAACAATATGTATATCACCATGAAACCAACATTTAAATGGTGCTCTAGACCAGTAAACCTCATACTTCAACGCAATAAATAAAAAATAAGCGTATATCATTAACAGTTAAGAAATACAGTAAACCAAAGATCCCTTGAGGTAAAATAATAACTGTGTTCAGAATTTTTTTCTCCATTTTTTTCAACATCAGGCTAAATAAAAATAAAAAAAATTCAAGGGAACTGGACAGATCAGATGATTAATTTTTAATTGCGATTAATGGCCATCAATACTTTTAATCGAGCTAATATTCATTTTTAATCAATCATACATGTATATAAGCAGTTTGATTAACTGAGGGAGAATAATTTACAGCACTATTTTAATCAAATAACTTCCAGTGCATGATTTTAACATTCTATTATTCATCGTAAAAAGGTTAAAACACATGTTGATAATGAGCATAGACCTCAATATTATACATAAATTATAAAATAAGAATAATATTTACTGATGTTAATTTTGAATAGAAGGGCCCAACATACAACTCCGGATTCTGCAAAGGTGAGATGAAGTTATCAGTAATTCGTCTTTGAACGTCTTCAAGTCCAACAACATCGTCTCTAAAAATGGTACCGAATCAATTCTTAGCCTATCATTTGTCTTTCTTGATATATTTATTATTTGTTTTTACTAAATTAGTGAAACATTTAGCATTTAATTCGCAAAAAAAATTCCTTTCAAATGTGAAATGTTTTAACACAAAGTGAAACAAGCTTACACTATTGAGGTGTAGTTTGTCATATCTCACAAGAACAACTTTAATGAGCAAGAAACTTCAAATTAGAGTCTAATTTTTCTACTGTTGCAATGCGATAACAATTACAAATAGATTAATACACTGTTTAATAAAGAACTTGCAGTGTTATTCCTGAACTGGTTTGAACCATGCTCTTTACAGCCATCCTTGTCTCCATATCAAACTCCTCAAGAACTGTTAAGAGTGTATTTCCTGAATTCGTAACATCCTGCATTCAAGAAAAATAACTTGACTTTTAAAAAAATTTTTTAATACTACTCGAATGAGTGGATCAAATGGTAATCCGAGAACCAAACACAATGTAGTGAGTGTTTGAAAGATACACAGTAATGAGAATATGAGCCCATAACTCAAAAATATACAACACTAATTCCCCTCAAAAGACTTAATTTTTATTGTTTCCCCAGACCCCCTTGTTTGGTTCCTAATTTTCTTACATACTTAACACTAACACATCTACTAAAAAGAACAACAAGAAAAAACATCCTTACGGTTAAAAAAACTTTTGGAACACACCAAACAATGTTGGGTCAAGACAGACATTGAAATGCATTTGAATTGTGTCCAGTTCTGTTGAGGCATCTTTATTGCTTTTCCTGACCTGATGAAAGAAAAGCTAAACTGATAGATATGCATATCTAAATAAGAAGCAGCCCAACTGCAGCCTGTCGGCTGGAAAGTAATTTTTGTAGTATAACCCACTTCAGTACAAATATGATTGTTGACTATTGTTGATCAATTATACACGCTGTCAAATTCAATATCAGCAGCAACCATCCCGTTTGGATGGACTGGGATTCCAACCTAATACCTACCAGCTCTCAAGCAAGCAACTCTACCACTGACCTATCAGTTCTTCATGCACCACAAACTTTCAATTACCTATATAATTCCATATGGCACTGTACAATAAAATATATGTTTCTGTAATATATTTATATGTATCAGGCATATAATTTTGAAATATAGATAATAACGTAACTTGGATCATTAAATTTCCATTGGTACCACTTTCATTCCGATCAACAAATTTGGGACGAAAAACAAGTGTGTGTCACAAACACACACACTACCCAAATTTATATATAGATCTATCTATCTAGCCTAGATAGATACTTGCCATTCTTTTGATTAGGAACATTAAAATAAACTAGCGGTGTGACTCTACAATGTATAGAACGTTCATAGATCAACGCAACCACTTTATTGCACCAAGAATCAACCAATGATGAGTCACACATGCAAATATATATCAGAAAAAAATTATGCAGAGTTGCGTTTAAAGGAGTAATTTTTGGAGTTGTGAATGGGTTTGTCAATATTATCAAACTATTAATTATATTATTAAATAATACAACGACATCTTTGAGATAATGCAGCAATTTCTTTTGGCAAATTTGGCGTAATTATCACCAATTAGAAATGAGCTCTCATTGCGTAGGTGTCCAATAAGTTTCTTTGTGTAATGTTGCAGCAATGAAAAATAAAGGAAAGGAGTTTGTTTCAAACGGTGTGCTCCCATTAGAGTACAGCATGCACCAAATAACAAGTTATTAGTAACTTACACCAACTTTCTTCAGAACAACAGCTATTGCCTTGTTCCTAGCTTGGTCCATCACTTCTGACGTTGTAACCCGCCATTGATGGTCATCTCTTCGACAGAAGTACTGAGTACCATATGTGTATACTTCATAATTGCTGTAACCATTACGAACAACCAGTCCGTATATCTCAGTCCCCGAAAATGCTGGAATATCATATGACTGCCCCTAGAAATCATACATCATGATGCGATTAGAATGTTCTTTGATATCCATAAAAGTAAGAAAATACGGTAAGATGCTGACTGAATGTCCAACTGCAATGTTATAAGCCTTTTCAAAAAATGTCAGGCTTGGGCACAAGAGTAGCTTGACTTTCCTTGACTAAAAATGCTTTTTTCACTGCTCTGACTTGACTCTTAGTTTTGTAATAATATAAGCTGAAGACTGGACTCTGCTCTTACTCTTAATTGTTCTTTACTCTGCTCTTCATTTGCTCTATTTATTTATATTTCAAAAGACTCTTTCAACTTGTCACTTATATGTATGTTATTTATATGTCCACATTTAGTTAAAATACATCCAAAAGTAGTATTAGTAACCAAAAAGTCACTAAATTCAGAAGAGAAAATACTGTTTGTTGAGTTCATGGTAATTTAGGCTATTATTTTTCCCATGAGACATAAGCAGAGAAGTTATTCTAACACGTACATTCTATACTTGGCTACTCTTGGATACCTTCAGACTTGACTCTAACTCTGCTCTTACAAAATTGTCATTCACAATGTCACTTGACTTTACTCTTATTACTGACTTTTGATGATGACTTGTACTTCACTCTTTTACAATAGAATTTTATTTACTCTAACTTGACTCTGGACTCTTTGAAATCTCTACTCTGCACAAGTCTGATAAATATGGTTTAGTGCTACTATGAAACAAACAGTACACTGTTTTGTTCGATGGTCAGAGAATCAAACGTTATAAACTAATATATCTCAGTAATATTGTTAATTACCTGTTCGCGATCAAGGAGGATGAAGAAATAATATCCTGTTTCAATACTTGAAGACTCTATGTAATGTTTGCATTGCTCATTGCTGGTACACAACACAACTAAAACATGATAAAGCAATGATATAGATTACTTCTCTAACCTATATCATTGGACAAAGTGTGACAATGTGTTGAACATTTAATGCAACTCTATGATTGATCAGACAGGACAAGCAAACAGACAAATAAGCAAAGAACAGTCAACTACAAGGAAGGGTGTCACTAGTGACGGCGCGAGACAAGATCCATCTGGAGAGACGAGAATAGGGTTGGCAAGGCAGTGTCTCGTCGGGAATGTGTTTCGATAAAAAAAGAATAATTAAATTGTGAATTATCTCCTTATTAAACAGACAACTCCTTTCTTTTGTTGGTGAGAATGAAATAAAAACATGTTTTTATCTATATTATGTCAGGTAATTTTTCTTTTTGGTGGCTCATTGCTGTTTTGTTCTCGTCTCCAAATTTGAAAAGCATTTTGTCTCGCTTTGTTTTGCTATCACTAGGTGTTGAGTCAATGAATCACTGAATGAGGCTAATATAAAACTAACAGCAACTATAGAGTACCAAGCATAAAAATACAACTTTCTATAGGATCTGCCAAAATATGAATCCAAACGAATGTTGCACTGTATTTTGATGCTCGCACTAATGCTTATTCAGACTAAAACAAAGCAATACAACTCACCCCCATCAGGAATTTGACATTTAAGAGATGACTGTGAAATAATAACAGACCAAATGTTCGTATAACACCAAATTACGACACATTGCTGTACTAGGTAAATACATAATTTATGCACTCATATGAATTACCGAGACAGCCTCTTAGCTAGCCCACGACATCATGCAATAAGCCGGGAGATAGTGAGAGCATCATCTCTCAGGTGGCAGACAGTGAAGTTGGTTCAAAATCTGACGGTGCTAGAGAATAAAGATTTAATGCAATTTGTAACTAATGGAATGCCGCACCAGCAACTTTCCAAATCCAAGGATATTTTCTAAAAAAAAGTGTGAGACAGTCACTTTAGATGCGACATTACTATAATATTTTGCAGGATTTTACTTGCGTAATGTTATGAAAAATTGAAACACACTAACAGTAAAGTTCAGTAAAAATATCTTGCATAACAACATTCGACTTTTTCATTGTGGCAATATATTGTAGAATATACCTGCTGAGAAACTTTGTTTTTGGCATATTGTCTCCATCTTTCTACAGAATCTGCATCACAGATGCCTCTGAACTCCCCCTGAAAATGCATAGAAACACATTTATAATGATGGCATAAAGAATGAGAGACTAAAGCGGAAAGAATCTTTTACCACTATACTCTTAACCAGGCCTACCTGGACTCGGTACCACTATACTCTTAACCAGGCCTACCTGGACTCAGTACCACTATACTCTTAACCAGGCCTACCTGGACTCGGTACATAACTTTTGGATTTTGTTTAGGTAGAAGCCTACTGAACTGCGGATAAAATAACTTTTTTAAACTGAAAGTAATTTCAGACATGTTAACAGCAACTTCAAGCAGTCATTGACCATAATGTAAGTGCTTCAGTGTGCAAATTGGTCATATTTGCTAGCATATTTGGGTATTGACATATTATTATATTGACTGAGATTCTTCAAACTCCATTTCAAATTCAAGAGAACATGGATAATATTGGAACAAATGTCTGGTTTATGGGCTCTTTTTTTCTGACCTGCATTATGCCATTTGAGTGTAAATAAAGCAGCACTAACCATTTGCTGCAACTCAAAACACATTGAATGAAATGGCTGCACATAGTTTAGATAGATGACTTGCAGGATTTAGTCTACACATTTTTATCACTCTTGCGAACGAATGAGACAATGTTAAAAGTAAAGTAGATAATATTGGTTTTCTTGCAAAAAACCAAAAGGCTTCCAGATGTTCAATAATATGTCTGTTTAAAGTAAAAAATGAAGATGCTAGCTTTTCTACGAAAAATCAAATGATTTGAAATAAAGAAAAAATTAACGAACAATAAAAAAATGCTAAATTTTTAACGATATTTCTTTGCAATAACATTGTGAAAATTATTAACATTAATTAACATTATTAAAAGATAAAAAATGGTGTCAAATGCCGAGGATCGACCTTCAGACTTTTAAATTCACTGACAAACACAATACCCATTGCCCCACAGTAGAAATTGTGCTTCATGTGGTATGCCCTGAGTTGCAAAACTAGCTCACTTGTCTTATTAACCTGCACTGTAAGATCTAGACAGAAAAAAATTGTAATAAACTATTATACCAAAAGACATTATTGGCTTGTTTGTTAGAAATCTCGTTTGTCGAAGACACTTCTCACAACACATAAATTAACCCAAAAGAGACAAATTTAATTGTAATTGTTAAAAATGCACTTACCTCCATGATATCTACTGTTGACAGTAAGTTCTTCAGAGCTTGTCCAGCATTCACATCTGGCAACCTTAGCTGACACCTTGCACTCACTGCCTTTTTGTTCTTTCTTAAATCCTTTGACTAAAACAAACAATCAATATATTTGGCTCGAAGAATCTACAACTCTTTCAGTAGACACAGAAGTGAAACTTCCTGTTGTGTATTAGCATTTGACTCAATTGAAGGAAATTTCTTTAAAATCGATTATGAATAAAACAAGAGTTGAATAACGAAATATAATAACCTTATCATTGCTTTCTGAGATGACAGAAAGAGAATCCTCGTCTTGAGTTATACTAGTAGATCGTCCATGTTTTTTTCGCTTAAGTTTCTCTCTGCTTTCAGATCTTTGCTTTCTTTTATGTTTCTTACTCTCCTGACCATCATCTTCAGACATTCTTTCCTGCTCTTCATCTCTGCCCCTGTTATCTGACCTTATCTGCTCGTCATCTCCATATCTGCTCTCTGCCCTTTCACTCTGCCCGTCATCTTCCCACATGCTTTCAGACATTCTTTCCTGCTCTTCATCTCTGCCCCTGCTATCTGATCGTTTCTGCTCATCATCTCCATATCTGCTCTCTGACCTTTCACTCTGCCCGTCATCTTCCCACATGCGCTCAGACATTCTTTCCTGCTCTTCATCTCTGCCCCTGTTATCTGATCTTTTCTGCTCATCATCTCCATATCTGCTCTCTGCCCTTTCACTCTGCCCGTCATCTTCTATCCTGCTCATTGATCTTCCCTCCTGCCTGTCCTTGCCTTCTGATTTTTTCTTTTGCCTACACTCTCTGCCCCTGCTCTCAGATTGATCCGACCCATACCCTCTGCTCCTACTCTCCAATCCCATCTCCTGCTCAAATCGTGGGCTCCTACTCGCAGATCTTTGTCTTCTTTCCGGGTTCATTCTGTTTTTACTACGATCTTCTCCTTTGCTAAAAAGTGCTTATATCTAGTTAAATAGTTTGAAAGATATACAAACAAATCAGAATTAATTCATAAAAGCTGAAAAACTTCAATTATACAGACTATATAACATTAAACAATTGTTGTAGTTTGAACATACTGTGATTTTTAGTTATATCCTATTACAGGAATTCATCTATAGTATTTAGTTATATCCTATTACAGGAATTCATCTATAGTATTTAGTTATATCCTATTACCAGAATTCATCTATAGTATTTCGGAATTTTCAAAATTATAACTTTCCTAATCAACAACAATGAAACGAAAGCTGAAAGCCTATCCTAAGACCCAACCTATAAGCCAAGAAACTGGTCAATTTAATTGCGAAACAGATAAATAATTGCTATAGCCGCCTCTGTGTACTTAACTTTACATTGAACCACATAATTTATAGAAAGTTTCATGTAGATATGGTTTGCATTGCAAATTAAAAAAAAATAATAGGGTATGACATCCGCAACAAAAAGATTTCCAAAATTGGTTTTTTGAAGTAATAAAAAGTTAGAACATGTTACACATTTTTGCAATTTAAAGATCAGATATTTTCATGTTCCTAGTGAGTACAAGAACATAGACCAATATGCTTTAAAAAAAACATTAAACTTTATCATTGTAAAACTTAATCATATTGAAGCTCTTTCCAATCAAACCAGTCTTCATTTTTTTCACATTTAAAAGAAAAACCTAAAAAGGAAGTTTTATGCATTTTATATTTCTGTCTAATTTTCACAAAAATCAATGTTTCCCAAATTTCTTTTCAGTAAAATATTAAGTTTCCATTTCTTAACTATCGAAAACCAGGGCTCCAGGTTTTTAACATCATCTGAAGGAAACCTCTATATTTGTGAAACCTTACTACAGTAATACATTTAATGGATGATAATTTACTCACATATAGGAAAACATATTACTAACGTTTCAATGTAAATATAAAGGCGGATGTGGGTTGATTTCCGCTTTATAGCTTTAATAATCTCTCCCATGGACTCGGATGGTTGGAAATACGGTCCCGTGTTCCTTCCAAGATGTACGGTTGTGCGTGTTGGAGTAACAAAACTTTCCATTTCAAACTCCTTCATTAATTTAGATATTAAGTCTTCCACGCTATCTTCTAAATTAATGGAGTAATTCTCCAGTCTCTTACCAGGTGTTTTACACTGCAAAATAAGACACAATAGATTAGAAAGAAAAACATCATAGAGCAATGCCCTCTATCTGGAATGTCTCAAAAAGCTGAGATAAAAATTACCTCAAACTCACAATTGTAATTGCCAAAGATCAAACTTTCCAAAAAGCACAATTGTACCATGTAAATTCAATACTGGGCCAATAGTTGTTCGCAAAATATATTTGCTAAAGGGTATACAGGAATTTTACTGCTTTTATATGTATTTTTAGATTAGCCAAAACAATTGGGACTTTGAATTGACGTTGTTACACTGATATATAATGATTTTAAATAGAGGTTTTAATATCTGTTTGGAGCCGCCTTTATGATCTGAGTATGGCGCCTTACAGTGCCTCGCGTTGCGTGTTCGCAACTCGAGTTGTACAACTCGAGTTGTATAACTCGAGTTGCCGTGTTGTCCAACTCGAGTTGCCGAATTGTACAACTCGGCCTGGGTTTATGACCTCGAGTTGTGTTACCTATACGCAAAACTAACACAGGTTCGTAAAGAAAGCAAAGTGAGTAATTGGGGTGTCTCATTTACAGAAATTTAATAATAATTTAAATATGTATACATATTTAAATTATATATATTGGCGAGATTTGCGCATATTCATTTCTATAAATATAAAGAGACAAAAACAATTGTAGAATGTAAAAAGCAAACTAAAAAACAATCTATATGAGAGCCGAGCAGCGAAATTTTTTTCCCAAACAGGTTTACATACGGCAGTAAAATTTTGGTTCATGATTGGCTTTAGTAATTGAGTTTTAGTAATCAAAACCTACATCATTACATTGAAAGTCACTAGTTATAATTAGAGAGGAACACAAAATTCTAAATAACGTAGCAAAACTGATGTTATCATTCAAAAAGTGCTGTTAAAACGTAAGAGGCGCTCACTTAAAACTCATTAACTTAAGCCATTTTGAATAATATTTTGGAATTTTGTGTTCCTTTCTAATTATAACTATTGATTTCTAATGTAATGATGTAAGTTTTGGTTACTAAAACTCAATTACTAAAGCCAATCATGAGCCAAAATTTTACTGCCGTATGTAAACCTGTTTGGGAAAAAGAAATTCGCAGCCAGCCGGGCAACTTCTTTTTCAAATAAAAAAAGAGTCATCTCTCTAGAATCTGACAAGAAACTGAATGAACACCAAAATGAACATAGAAATTATTTCAACGGCGTTTAATGATGCACAAAAAATTCCATATAGCTAGAGAAAATGAAACGATGAGATGTTCTCAAGCCGAGTTGTTGAACTCGAGTTGCTGTTTAAAGAACTCGGCTTGGGTTTTGATGAACTCGAGTTGTACAACTCGAGTTATATTTACAAACTCGAGTTGTACAACTCGAGTTGTGCAACTCGAGTTGTACAACTCGAGTTGCAAACTCGGCACAGTATAATTCTAATAATTCGCTATTAGCTCTAGTTTTACAGTACATACATAGTTTAATTTCTATTAGCTAACGGGTGTCTATTGATATACCATTGTTAATATAACCAGATCTACGGTTATTCTACCGTAATACCAATATACTGCGCCTTACTTTTGAAAAGTCGTGTTGCGCGTTCACAACTCGAGTTGTGCAACTCGAGTTGATCAACTCGAGTTGTGAACGCGCAACGCGAGGCACTGCAAGGCGCCATATCTGAGTGATTCCAGTCGGTAATAGATAAAATTTGAAAAAGCATGAGCTACCAGTTTTTAGTACACCAAAAAGCCAAAGAGCCTCTTTGTTTCTGCAACAGTTCTAACCTACTAATGGCACAACTATTAAATGCAACTTGCAATTCCTTAGTCATTCAATACACCATCTACAATATTGATTTAGTTTCATATGCTTTTCTCTAATCAGAACATTCATATTTCAAATAATAAAAAAACAAATTATTAGTTAAAAAATATTACTATTTAAATAATAACACATCAATATTGTTAAATATGTATATAAGTTACTGATACTCACTTGCACAAACTTTCCATTTCTCTGTAGTTTCATACCAATCGTAGCTTTGTATTCCTGCTTTCTAAGACTTTGTCCCTACAAGTTGAAAAATAAACTAGATAATTGATTTTCAAGCAAAAAATCGAAAAGGCTTCCAGATATAAACCTGCTGTTTTAACCCTAAAATATTGATATTGTCTTTCCTATAAAAATCCAATGATTTTAGATGAAAACAAATTAAGTAAAAAGGAAAACTGATAAATTTGAACTGACACTCTTCTGCAATAATATTGTGAGCCATCAAAAAAGGAGATATGTATATATGCAATACAGCTATATTGAGAATTGAACACCAGACACCAGTCATCACAAGTGGCAAGTGCAGTATCCACTGCACCACAGTGGACACTGTATTGGAATATAATATCGGATATGAATCAAAGCTTTAAGTTTCAGGGTGGTCTAACATGTTATTGATATACAAACTTATTTGTTCAAGCTAGGCAAAGCCAAGTTGATCCAGTATACCTATTTGGCTAATGTATAAGTTTTATTTATTCAAAAGTAGCAACTTCCCCGGAAATGCAAGTAATGGAGTGACAACGAAAACTTTGGAACAAAGTCTTGAGAAAATGATTGATGACACAGTTTAGGTCATAAATAATGATCCATAAAATATTACAATGTCTATTCTTTTACAAAATTTGTTGCCCCTAACTTCAAAGGTTCTTTAGATATTCATAATTAAGAGAGAGAACATAGTTTTGGCTGCCAATGTTGCCACAGAGACCCCCTAGGTGTATAAAAGAAATCATTATCAAGGTTTGAGGTACTATCTACCAACGCTCAAATTTTCAAGCTCTTAGCTCTGGCCAGTTCTGAGATCACCAAGTGAGAATATTTAGGAAATAAAAAGACAGAAGATGAAATAACAAAAACAATAGTCTTCCAAATATAATCCGGAACCCTAATAACACACTAGTCTTCCAAATGAAATATGGAAGATTAGTCACTTGGATTCTTAAAAATAACTATATTATCATATTGTAATCAATACATACCCTATCAGATATGTATGTCGAAAGCAGAGTCGCGACCGCAACATCCTTTTTCAAGGCGTCGAACTTTTTCTTATCGGCGGAGCATAGGTGTATATCTTTGGAAGTAAGATTACTTAATTGATTTATTGTGTTTATCTGTAGCAAAAGCGAAACAAGAAGGTAAAACAAACTGATGTGATTAAAATTAATTACAACTCTAAAACAATGACATGAATTGTTAGGGTTTGCTTTTCATCATATCTTACACTTACATACACTTGCGTAAATTTTTATTAACTTTTACCAGTCAAAGTATCAAACTGTAAAAGTTAACTGAAGTTGCCTTTTTCCAAAATAAGCAAAATAACTTTTTTGTGCATGATGCTCAGTACAGTATAAGGTAGTGAAAGAACAAATTTCTATTTTCCACCTTTTCAACTTTAGGCCTACTATGGAATGTTTGTCAAGAGCACTCTCCTAGATAGTGATGCCACCAGACAAGATCTATTCTTGAAAAATGAGAATGGGGTTGACAAGACAGTGTCTCGTCAGGAATGTGTTTTAATAAATATGACGATGAAATTGTGAATTATCTCTTCTTTAAACAGACAACTCATTTTTTGTTAGTCAGAATGAAATAAAAAGCATATTTTTGTCGATGTCAGTTCAGTTTTCTTTTTGGTGTCTCATTTCTCATCTTGAAATTTTAAAGGCATCTTGTCTCGCCTTATCATGCAATGCTTGCCCAGTTTTGCCTTCACTATCACTATGCCTAGACAGTGTAAACATCCTAGATAGATGCCTTAGGATGTCTTACGCAACTATTTTCCACACTGTTCACATAAATCCCAGATGCTCAGCAACTAGTTGTGACCATGATATCATTGATATAATCCATATCAATGCTTACACAGAGGAACTTTTCCTTATAGGACATGTATGTGAATGTGAACCAGGCTTAAAGCGCAAGCTTTACGCAGCTGATAAGTTAGAAATGCTTTAGACAGACCCTTGTTCAATAGCAATATGCTAAAAATTGTTTTTTTTTTTCATTTATGCCTTTATTAGAACAAGCACAGCAGTTAGGGCTAGAATCCTGCTAGAATAGTTTTGTCAGAATGGCACAAAATTGGTTTAAACAGACAACCTTTTAATGAAGAGATCTAAACAATTGTGACTGTGCCATGTTAACAACACCCTACTCTTTAAACATTATCAACGATACAAAGCTTTGACCAATCATCATCGTAATATAAAATTATATTGAAAAGAAACATCGACATTTACAAAATGTTTTTTGTATATATTGTGCGGAGAAAAGAAACTCCAAAAATAAGAAATTAAAGAATTTAAAGTCTAATATTGTTTATTTATGTAAAAACCAAATGATTAGGAAGTTATTAAAAATTGTTGACAGATGATTCTCATTAGTAGGGTCAACCGTAGCATTATTCAATTCTGGCTTATGTATGGTGAAAACTTACGTTTTTGGCGAACAAATCTAGATAGATGTGATCTAGCTGGTGTTTCTGCAATTAGATTAAACATACAAATTGAACAAAATTCTTCACTCCATTCAGTTCAGGTACATACATGTATGTAAATAACGGCTAGTCAAAGGGTTTGCATGTGGCAGTACCTTAAAACCAAAGTCTACAATTATTTCTTCCAAATTAGGTTGGCTTACTCAGTGTCAGTTGGTTTTCTCCACTTCTTATATCTCAGTTACCTCAATGTTTGTGCATGTCAAATAACTGACAACAATTGATATTTGGAACAACAAAAATTCATACCCTGTTTGGTAGTGCCACCAGCAACTCGCCTTTTGTGTATTGCACTTCAAAGTTGTTTTTTCCTAGAAACTACAACTAAATATAATTGGTTTTCCTACGGAAAATCAAAAGGTTTCCAAATGTTCAATAATATGCTTGTTTAAAGTAATATAAATCAAAGATATTAGCTTTTCTACGAAAAATACAATGATTTAATATAAACTACAATTAATCGACAAGAGAAAATTGCTAGATTTGAAACGATTTTCCAATCATATTGTATGCTCTAAAAAGAAAAAAAGGGTGCACAACCCCAAGGATCAACCTCCGGACTTTCAAATTCACTGTCAAATGCAATACCTACTGCATCACAGTAGACACTGTGCTTTACAGTAATATACTATCCAATACAAATATACAATGTAGGCTTTAGATTTCAGGGTGGTCTTTTGTGTGGTCTAACATGCTATTGATATAAGAAAAGTTGTTTGCTCAAGCAACACAATGCATGGTGCTCCAAAATACCTTTTTGGCGAATATCTAAAAAAATAAAGTTAAAGTAGTTAATGGCCCCGAAAAGCGAGTTATGGAGTGACAACTAAATTTATGGCGCAAAGTATTGAGAAAACCTTTTATGATACAGCTTAGGTCCTAAATCAGGATCCGTAGAAAATTGAAATGTCTATTCTTTTACACAATTTGGTGCTTCCAACTTCCACGGTGTTTTAGATATACATAATAAAAAAAACAGTTTTTGCTGTAAATCCTGCTGCAGAGACACCCTAGGTGTATAAAAGAAACCAATTATCAAGGTTGGATGTTCTACCTACCAATGCTCAAAGTTTCAAGCTCTTAAATCTAGTTCTTAGATCACCGAGGCATAGGTTTTATGAAATTAGAAGAAAGAAGATGGAATACTGACAAAAACAGTAGTCTTCCAGATTAACTTGAAATATAAATTAAGTTTTAATGTGCGAATTTATCTAGGCCAGGCCATCTGCCCAAAAAGTGAATTGTATGAAGACAGCGCTGTAGAAACCGATTTGAGTTTGGGGGTGCTGAAATAGACTCACCAGAAATAGGGGAGGAGGGGGGAGGGCGAGACAAACACAATTAACCATGTAAATACAGAAACCATGTAAATAAATAATGAAATATGTCGTTGTATTGTAGTTTGAACTCGCACTGATTCTAGAAATTATTCTGAAAATTGTACCAAACGCGTGGTGGGTTAAAATGGCCCTAGATTACATTATGTATAACCCACACTAAGTCTCTTTCTCACCTTTGGTATAGTGTATATCACTTTACTCACGGACTAATAAAGACAACTCATTGATCAATGAAACTTGTATAATAATTATACGCACAGTACTTAACTAGCCTAATTTCTTTGCCATTTTGAACTTCACTCTATGTGGTAGTAAGACAGAACATACTTATGACCTACACTACACTGACCAATAGCCAACCAAACCATCAACTATTCGGTATCATTAGGTGGGATAGGATGGTAGAGGAGAAGACAGCGGGTAAGCTCATGTAGAATAGAACACAAATTAAAGTCACTATAGAAGCTAGTTACTATTTGCATTTAAAACTATCTACTTTCTTATTGAAGAGAGGACAACTCTATTGAAAAAATCGAAAAATATTGAAAAGTTGATGGATTTTGATGTATCTTTTATATTTTGTTGCAAAAATTATTGGGAGGTGCTGTATCGGCGGCCCAGCATAAAGAGGCATAGCAAAATACCTTTTGCTTGTCTCCCTCATAGCTATACATTATTATTTTCAGACGAACTTTTTACAATTTTACTTACAGTCCTGCTAATTTTTAACTTTGTGAACTTACTAATAATAACTTTTTAATACTTTCATTTTGGGAAAACAAAATTTATTTTCTGGCAAAAAAATTAATCTTAGTTCAGATAATAAACATCTAACAGGTTTACTGGCACATGTTCAGATAATAAACAACTAACAGGTTTACTGGCACATGTTCAGATAATAAACAACTGACAGGTTTACTGGCACATGTTCAGATAATAAACAACTAACAGGTTTACTGGCACATGTGAAAAATCGCACAAACCTGTAACAAATCTTTCAAAGTCATCATCTTTGCTTGAACAATCCTAGCACTAATAAATGACCTAAAACAGGAAAAGTGGTAGATTATTTGTTACATATAATATATATTTATGTAACAAATGCTCAGCACCAGAAATAATTACATACCTATTACTGCTGCGACAGACATACTACCTCCTATGGCGCCTTACAGTGCCTCGCGTTGCGCGTTCACAACTCGAGTTGCAAACTCAGGACACTATAATTCGCCATTAGCTCTAGTTTTCAGTACATACATAGTTTAATTTTTATTAGCTAACGGGTACCTATTGATGTACCATTGTTAATATAACCAGATATACGGTTATGCTACCGTAATACCAATATATTGCAATTTACTTTTACAAAGTTGCGTTGTGCGTTCACAACTCGAGGTGTGCAACTCGATTTGTGAACACGGAACGCGAGGCACTGTAAGGCGCCATAATCTCTTCTAAAATGATGATTAGTGCATCCATAAATAGATAGGTCATCAGCTGGCATTGCACCAACCAGGAGTAAGCTGAGGAGCAAGCGATAGAAAGAAATTGGAAATATTTAAATCAAATCCTCGTTATGATAGATAGAACTTGAAAAGTACAGCAAAAACATAATTCACACAAGTGGTGACTAAAAGAACTGCACAGGAGACGGTGCAGGATTAACAACTCCAAATATGAATACTGGTGTGTTTTGAAGGAAACATTTAAAAATATTATAAGGCCTTCGTGCTTCTTTAGCAATAACTGCAGCTTTAGCATGCTTCCAAATGTATCATAGCTAGAGAAACAGTTATGAGAAGAAATAATTTGAAACACGTTTATTAGTATTTACCTGTATCATAAACGCGTAATACACGTTTACAATATTATAAATAAGACTGTATCAGGGATTTTTTTAAATCGATTTTTGATAAATTAATATTCCCAAGGGGTCTTAAACAGCCCAAAAATTGCATGCGAAACGCTCAATTTGACAGGTCTAATCTTTTCGTGTTGTTTTAAATACTATCATAATTACCTAAATTAAAAATAGAATTTATCTCTACCGAGCAGTGGTTGATGTTTCAAGCCCACCTTCATATTGGACAATTAGGCCTTTAATCTCTAACTGCCAGTAAATTATACCTCCAAATACTCCGATGCCCATAGCCATCTGAAACTTATTCCTTGACAAAAGCTAAAGTTGAGAAACAAATATTAAACTTTCCCTTTTATTACAACACTTCATTGCTTTCCATATCAAATAAAATTAAACGTTTAAACTTTCTTGCTAACATCGAAGAAAATTTCTACTTCATTTTCATTTTCGCCAGGAAGAACTTTATCACAACCGATTATGTGCATAAAAAAACAGCCTGCTCAAAAAATATTGTACCTTGACCGTGCTTCTTATCGGCAACTAGAGGGCGCGCAAATGCGGTTCCGTAAATGAAACGAGACACTCCAATTACGCACTTTGTTTTTTTAAACTCGGGTTAGTTTTGCGTAACACAACTCGAGTTCGTCAAAACCCAGGCCGAGTTGTACAACTCGAGTTGATCAACTCGAGTTGTGCAACTCGAGTTGATCAACTCGAGTTGCGAACACGCAAGGCGAGGCACTGTAAGGCGCCATAAAAAGCTCTTTATAATGACCCTTGAAAGGACCCTATGCTGGCACTCTGCCAGATCAACAATAGGACTAGTTGCATGCATTGTCATAGTTTTAATTTGGCTTGAGATGGAAAAGAGAGCTTCACCCTGAGTTATTGTTATCAATGCCCCTTTAGTTTTACCTATTCTTACAAAGAAACACTGAAACATAGTTTTATTAAATAAACAATGGAACCAGTTAAGTTATTGTCAGGGCCTTACCTGTTCTAATATAATAATTGCAAAACAATTAGGATAATTGTGTCTGGAATATTAGGACTTGTCTCCCTTGACATACAACCTATTTTATTTTTTGTGTGGATCATTTTCCAAGAGAATGTTCTCATTTGTAATAAAGTAAAATGTGTATATGCAAACTTTTAAAAAACTATTTGAGGGTTTTTAAATCAAGGATGTTATATCTTTCCGTTTTGATGAGGTATCACACTTGAAATTTCAACAATTCCAAAAATAAATTACCTGCCATGTTCGCCGGTCTTGGCAAAGGCCTGTAAGAGTGCAACCTCACCACCGCATCTGACTCATGGATGGAACAGGGCATGTTGGCCCTTAGCCTGGTTTCCATATATGCAACAACCACATGTGTCAGTTAATATCCGCTGATCACCGCAAGATTGCAACCTTTGGGAGAAGATGCAAATAAAACTTTCCCAAATAGTGCTCAAGAGTGGATCATGTTAAAAACAGCGTGTTCTACGAACCTTTTTTTAAAAGGAATTCTTAATATTTTAATAGATAAATGGCTGCAATGCTGATAAAACTGCAGTATCAGCAATGCAGTTTTATGTGAAGAGAAGCTTCACAAGTTTAGTGTCACAAGTGTTTGTTGTGTCACAAGTGTCGCAAGCAATGTTGACTGGTCTCGGTGGTGTGAAGGCCGAAACATGATTTTGAGATTTTTTGCTCAGTTTCTACATTATCTCCAGGATAATAATTGAACTACTTTATTCATTTTAAATATAAAGAAACCAACGTTCAAAATACTATTTGATTACTGAAAAGATTATCTGAGTTGCTTAATAAGCCTTTTCAATATGTATTTGGATCTTTCATATATTTAAAATATATAAGATAAGATATTTTCATTAAACACCCTTTTTACTAGTATTCCGCAGCTTTAGTTAGGTTAAATTTCTTTGTTTATTTAAGTTTTTTTTTAAATAATGAATGTATTAACTACTCAGTGAATCTGAGTTTATTGTTAATGTAAATAATTTTGTATAGACCTGTTTCCATATGCATAGCATAAATTATGTGACTAGGACTTTCTTGTGGTGGTTTTATTCACATCAAAAAATATGGAGTGTGGGCAAGGTCTGCATCGTAATTTTAAGTTTTTATTATAAGAGCTGGTTCATTAATTCGCCTGAAACTATGCTAAGATCATTTTGAGAAAAGAAACTTGTACTGCACAGGGATTAAAATCAATACATCCAGATTCCAAAACAGCCATGTTACCCACTACCCCACTCAATCGCATTACTGTCTTATGGAAGAAATATCCATACAATTATGACACATGTTATCCCGCAGTGCTTGGCTATTGTATGTACTAGTTTTTTATTAAAACACTATCCTTGCATTAAGGATAGCCTTTTTTTAAATTTCGTTCAAATACATAAAAACGCGGTCAATCGTCAATTGCATGCCAATCTTAAATTTTGAATTTTACCAGATGTATAAATTCTTCAGATTATTCCTGCTTACATCCCTCAATTGGCAGAGACATGCTGATGAGTGTGGCTAACTTGTTAGTAAATAGAACTGTGATCATCACACTTAAAATAACAACAAACAAGTACCAAAAACTAAATCCAACCATTTTATTGGTTTTGGTTCAGATGGTAATGATTTGAAGTAATCTTCAAATTTACACAAGTTGGTTTTGAGTAATAATTAGCTAAGATATTTCTAATGCGTTGAACTTAAAGTCATAACTCAATTAAACATGCATAAAAAATATTGTAATTGAATGTTTTTTTAACTGTTTTAACTTTCCTCTCATAAAGTCAAGTCTTTCATTATGGTTCAAACATTATGGTTGCTAAAGTTATAATAATAATATTCTCCAATTCCTTACAATCGCTCTCAAGCGCAATTCCTCGTCAAACTGTAGAAATGAAAATCTGAAAAGCTGATAAATGTTCATGAACAAAAGCCTAAATATTGTTAGCAGCTTGCTTAGAGGGCACTCACCCTGTCTCTCCTTTGTGCAGTATATGGTGACCTAGATGTGACCTCCTGCACAGTAGCCTCAATTGTCAAGAGACTTACCTGATAAAAAGGATAGGAACTAATTAGGAGTAACAATGACAGGAGAATGGTTATTCAATCACATTCTTCCATACTTTAATATGCACAACGTATGCTCATGGTAGGTATTAACATTATTTGGTGTTTTTATCTACAGGTTAACTTATATTTAATTTGGAGAATACATTAATCAACTTTTCATGGGAACTGGTCTACTTGTATCTAATTTTTTATTCTCAGTAAGGTTATCAATACTCAGTAAAAATAACAGGTTATTATATTTTCCCATTAAACATGATATGTAGCAATGCAGTACAATAATAAAGGCATTAATCGATGTTAAGTGTTGAAATGTGGTTGAATTTAGCAAAAGTGCTGTCTTTCCATTTCAATTACTTTAAGACTAAAAGGGAAGTAGGATACGACAACCTAAAAATGCACTAAACCATTTTCGATATTTAGTTTTAAAATGGCTTTAAAATTGCATAACCTTATTTCTAGGAAAGTGCAAAAAATTAGAGTATTCCAGCTCCTAATTACTAGTCACAATATCGGCTACACATTTATGTCTACAAGGAAAGGAATAAGCCCATATCTCAATCAGAAGCATAATAGGAAATATTAAGACTTTCAGTTCAGCATCATTATGCTTTATTTCTTTAATATGACTGTTTGCTAACCAGTTATTTATCACAATCGATAGCAGTACATAATATTAAAAATGCAAACTATAATATATCAGAATTATTATCTGATTATCAATTTAACACGTGTATATGTAGCCAAACTGCTAAATTGTTTTGTTATCCTAGGTTAGTACAAACAGTTTTTTGTTCAGCCAACTACTCAAAAAGCACTGACTTTC
Organism: Watersipora subatra; assembly: GCF_963576615.1. Taxonomy (NCBI): domain Eukaryota; kingdom Metazoa; phylum Bryozoa; class Gymnolaemata; order Cheilostomatida; family Watersiporidae; genus Watersipora; species Watersipora subatra. Next base: position 25,445,024 of record NC_088712.1, on the reverse strand, counting down.
GCACTGCTGTAATGTGGAAGAAAGAAGAGTGTTGTGGAAACTTTAAGAATGCTATCATAGAGACATTGTAACTATCATGTGTTACTGTCTATTGATGTTGGACTTAAAGGTACAGTATCTATACTATGATAAAAGCCATGTTTATTCATTCGTCCAAAACTATGCTCAGATCTTTATGGGAAAAAAACAACGGTACTGAACCAAAATCAGAAATCGCTTTAACGAAAAAATAACGAAAACGCATTGCTTTTTAAAGAATTAGGCCAAAACAGTTATGACGAGTGCTTTGTAGCGCGTAGGCGCAATGCTCAAATAATACGTCATGGAGCATATGCATGCACTGTTTGTTATGTGATAAGGGTGTGGATTAATAAGGCTTGTATAGCTCAGTTGTCAAGCGCCTGGTTTGAAACTTCTGATTTCAATCTTGAAATGGAATGACAATATTGTAATAGCTATAGCTGGACTTACTGAAAGACATACACAAATACATACAGACATTGAGATTTATAAATATATTCATTACATTTATATATGAGTATAAATATGCAAATAAATTTTTGTTGGAAACAGAAGAAGTTACTCCTAGTTGCTTACATAAATAATAATATATATCTGATCAGAAAGATAATTTTTTCTGAGAATTGTTCCTTTGGAAATAACCATGATAATCCACAATCATTACTAAGCCTGAAAAAGTGTAATTTTATAATTTCATAGCTATAGAACAGTAAAAAAAACTATAAAGTTTCACAGTAATGTTTTAAAGCATCTACAAGCAATGCACATCATCAACTCACTTAATCTTCTATCTAGTATCAAACAGGGTTAATTAAATATTACTAGTTTGGTTGACAAGCTGTCCGTAAAACACTTTAAATATATACTTTTTAAACATAAGAATCCGTTTTCTAAGTCTATTTTTAGACTTGCATCACTTTGCTGTCATTCACAAATAGGTCAATGATTTTATTTTTCCTGTCACTAATAGCTCTAGCCAGTTACAAGCACATTGATATTAGTATATGTAGCTAGTATAAAGCTAATTATACACTAATACACTAGATGAGGCTCATTCCTTCCCAATATTTCCCCAATACAATCATCAGAGAACAAAACTACTATAATCTACAAGTTAATAATACAGTGTTAATAATACATTAACATAAATTGTTAGCTAGCCATTGTTGTTATTTTCACAGGTATATTTCTAATAATTATATTGTGTTTATTTCAGTTTATTTATTGCCTAAATACTAGAAATGCAACATTAACATAAAATGCAGAATAATAAATTATAAAATATATTATTAAGGTTGATATTGATATCAAAAAACTAAAAAAACTACTGCAATCCCCAACCTCATAAACCACTTTTGTATACTTTAATACTTCAGTCGAATGGCATTAGTCCATTGTAATTTACATTAACTCTTGTTTAAATGTGACACTCCCTAAAATCGCTAACAAGGTACAAGGCCTGTTTGTTTCTCCATAATCAAACTTACCGTGTTAAGAAAAATGCATGGTGCAAGATTTGAACTCAATTATTAAGTTTTGCAGAATGGCAAGCCAACCCCTGCAACGGTCAGCCACCTTGTATCCGTATGGTATACTTGTGTGCTTAGTTATTACACAAAGTAACCGTCACGCCGCTCGAAATTGGCAGAAAAGTAGTATATGATAATAAACGGTCAAATTCATAACCGTTATACTGGCAAAGTGCCAAATTTAGAGTATTCCAATTCCCAATTACTAATTCCTATATCAGCTATACATTTATGTATACATGAAAGAAATAAGCCCATATCTCAATCAGAAGCATGATAGGAAATATTATGACTATCTTATCAACCTTTTTATAGCTGAGATGAGTGTTTCCTATACTATTATATTACCAGTGAGCTCTTAGTACTCAGTGTGTCTTAATTTAACACATCCTGCTCTTGTTTACCTCCTACTAACAACTTTAAACTTTTATTAAAATAAACATAGACAGCTGGTAATACTGCTGCTCCTACTAGAGTGAAATTTATTTTTATCGCTGCAGTTGTAAAATTTTTATCACTTTTCAAAATAAGTATTTATAAAACTTTTGATTTAAAGCCAATGTGTAAATGAGACTAATTTACCGAAACGAAAGCTGCCGATGAAACAAAGTTTGGTATAGCCAGTACACGGTTACTATTCAGGAAGTGGAATAATTCTCCTGAGTGAAAATACATTTTATCACTGCAATTGAGAGCATATTTTTTAAATAAATACTTACACTAGTTTTAACTTAAGTTTATTATGTAAATGAGACCGATTAACCAGGGAGCAAATATTATTTTTTTTAAAAACAGTAGAATAATTTTCACTCAAATGTTGAATACACGTAACAACACCTGAAAGATTAAGTATTGGTATTTTTTGTAAAGATTAAAATTATTAATGAAATACTTGGTAAGGTTTTCATGAAAAATCTAGCTAGCTTAGTTTAAGCATTTCATTTGTAAATCAGGAAAGTTTATTATTCTTATTATTGTTTATTAAACATATAATTTTGACAAACTAAATACAAATTAAACAAACTAAAAAAATTACATGGTGTAGTAGATCACATTTTAGTTTTAGTGACAAATAACATTTCTTGGAAGTTGTGTTCTCCTGCATAGCGAGAATAAATATAGATGGAAAAGTTTTTAGTTACTAAAGTTGTTTAGCATAAGCCGTATTCTGTTCAGAAAATAATTTCAACGTAGTATAGGTAGATGGGCCAGGTTTTGGAACACTGATACACATAAAGGGCTAATATTAATTGAACCTGCTTTTTCCTAGTCCAGTTATGAAACTGAGCAACAGGAGAAGAAAACTTCTGTTGGGAGCAAAGCAAATTTTTGTAAAATTTGAACTGATGATGTTTGTAAGCCCTTGGTGGAATTTGCAATTTGTAGTTTTAACTGGTAATACATTGCTATTATTTCAATTTCACTAAGTTCTGTTAATTATACCAACTCTTTAGCAAAGCTTGTGTTCTGTGGTGTACACATCAACTGCTGATAAATATACTATAAAGTTACTTGTGCACCCTTTCATTATGTATTGTATTTATTTTCAGTTAACAAAATTTGAAACTGTAATAAATTGTAGTTGCAACCTGTTAATGCTTTGTTAGGATATTCAAGCGCGATTTTATCATTTAGTGAACTTAGTTACATGTATGTATTTCACTATGTTCAATATTTAACCTATTGAGAGGTTTTGCCTTTTGCATTTTTAAATGCATCACTACTAGCAGCAACCTTTGCAGTTGTTTAAAAAAACGTTTAACTAAACAGATTTTCTGCTGATACAAAAAGTTTATTTGTTTACTGTAAAAATAATTGATTCTTTCTTCTTTCACTAGTATAGTTCATAGCCTGGAAACTGTGATGCTTTAGGTCTGTTTTGGCCCTTTATGCCAACTTTTTATTCAGCTTTCAGCCATATTGCGCTTTTGTTCTTTCACAAAGTTATTTGCTAACAGATTATGCGTAAAATTGGACAGTGGTATAAGTTATTAAAATGCAAATTATAGTCTATAAAGCTTTGAATCTTTCAACCTTGCTAGTCAAAAAGAACTAGTCATCGTATTTCAAGGAACTGGAAAGAAGAGAGTTTGCAGAGACTCTTAAGAGACTCTTAATGAGGATTAAAAGTGCACTCATGGAGACTCTGTATTTTTCAAGTGTTACTGCCTATCAATACTTGACTTATGACATTTTTTACTATGATAAGACTAAGATATTCTTTTATCTGCAAAAAAACAAGCTCTAAGACCGGTATGAGAAAAAAAAATTGATCTGCACTGAAATCAGACCAGGGTATCAATATTCCCAAACAGCCACACTACCTACAACACCGCTGAATCACATTGCTGTAACATGACATAAATGTGCATATATAGGTATTACACATGATATTGTACCACACCACATATTTATTGCTACTGTACTAGTTTTCATAAAAAAATTATCATTTCCTTATGATTAGTTTTATTAATATCTCATTTAATACATGCAGAGACAGGGCATGCAAAATATTTTTATTGTAGTTTTGCCAAAGGTATGAGTTAGTCAAATTATTCCCACTTACATCAATCAATTGAAAGAGACATGCTAATAAGTATAGCTAACTTGTTTAGGAACAGAAATGTGAGCACCACACTAACAATAAGTACCATTCAATCAAATCAAGCCGTTTATTTGTTACGGCTCAGATGATGAATGCCATCTTCAAACTTAAATACCTCAGTTTTGATTGATAGTTTGATAAATTAGTTGTAAAACATCGAGCCTAAACTCCAACCTCAACTATGAAATGTAAAATGAATATTGTAATTGAAGTGTTGGTTTAATGCAGCAGAATGGTAAAGTGAACACGCATGTTTACAGTGCATCTCACCATTCTCCTATTTATAAAAAATAAGGCTAACTTCTGCACAGTGAAATTTTTGGTCAATGATCTTAATTGACAGAACATATATAAGTTTATCTTGATTTAAATCGACAGGAAAATTAATATTCTATATGCATTTCTCCATACTTGAATATGCACAATGTGTTTTCATGATATGCATTGAAAGCATTTGGTGTTTCTATCTGCATGTTAATTTGTTTGTAATTTAGAGCATACATTAAACTACCTTTGAAGAGAGGTGGTCAACAAGTAATCTACATTCTTATCTTCAATTAAGGTTGCAAAATTCAGTAAAAGAAATGGATTATTTTATGTTCCTATTAAATATGCTATATTAAAATACCAATGTATTGTTGAATAAATTACTTGATTTTGGGGTCAACATTGTGTTTGGATTAAAAATAGTGTTATTTTTCCGTCTTAATTTTTAAAGACAAAAAAAGGAAGTAGGATCCGGCGACATTTTAATTAAAATCATTGAAGATATTTTAAGGCTGGTGAGAGTTTACTTAAAAGAATCACTTAAATAATGGATTATTATTGATTATTATTGATTATAGGTTAATTATGACAACAGAATAGGACCTTCAAAATTGTTTATAAATGTTTGCTAGCACATTTATTAGTGGTTGTCTACTATGATAATTGGAATTCGGACTCAACTTTCAAATACTTTACAGACTTGTCAGCAAGTCAACTTTAGGAAGGCTGCCACATTGAATTCTTTAAAACTGGGTTTGAGCTTTCCAAATGTTAAATGAATATTGAAATAGCTTATTTATGTTTATATCAAACATAGAATTTAGTCAGCCTGGCATATTCAAACCTTTATTTTCTACCAGATACACAAAATACTTCTATGGAAACATGCACAAGGAATCTCCCTAAAAATATACAATAGGAATCTTTATGAAAGTATACACTTAAGAAAATCTATAGGAATATACACAATGAATTTAGTTGAAAATATACCCAAGGAGCTTGTGTGAAAATATAAAGAAGGAATCTCTGAGTAAGTATACACAGAAATCTATATGATAGTATGCATAAAGACTCTTTATAAAATAATACACAGATAATCTTTATAAAATACCTAAGGAATCTTTATGAAAACATACACTAAAAACCTCTTTGAAAATATACCAAAGGATTTTCTATAAAAATGTACTGATAGAATATCTATGGAAATATACACAAGGAATATCTAGAAAATGTACAAAAAATATATCTGCAAAAATATACACAAATACTCTCTATGAAAATATACACAAGGTGTCTCTAAGAAAATATGGACCAAGAATATCTATAAAACATGAACAAGAACATATATATGAGAATTCACATAGAGTCAAATTAATGAATTGGCAATATTTACCAAAACTTTTAATTAGAGACATTTTGGTCCTGAGTCTATGATTTATATTAACTTGCTTTAATCATTTCAGTTTTTTTTCAAACACAACTAAGATTCTGTCACAGCAATGCTTGTCATTATTGCACCATGTTAGTCAAGTTGAAAGTTTTATCTTTTTCTCATGGTACCAGCAGATTTTCACATTATGTGGTCCTATTTGGTGGTTACAAATCTGTCAAACTCTCAAGCTGATTTATAATAACAGTAAACCGTCATCATGGTAGAGGAATCAAATTATTATGCTGATTCCACGAACAAAAAGCTTTCAGATTAATCAATGAACACATTTTGAGGTTTTGCATCTGAGGATTGGTCATCGACACAATATTTGCTCCTAAAAGGAAATTTTGGGTATGATGCTAAAAAACAGCTGTCGATCTTCGCTATTCGTTCAAAATTTTTATCTGACACCTGAAATATTCTGAGTATCCATGCAGTGTCAACCCTTAAGTCACAGTGTCATCTTGCTGCCCTGGTTTTCTACAAACAAATGAGAGATCAATGGATATGAATCGAATATATACACTGAAAGCTAGGTTAAGCAAATCATGGACTGGACAATATAATATCTTCATGAATAACCACCTATCAATTACTAACAATTAACTGTTCTCTATATTTCTGAGAAGAAGTTTTACACTAACGTACACAGTGGCATTTGAACAATGTGGTTGAGCAGCTCATTAACTAGACAATGTTTTAATAAATTTAGACAACTTAAAAATTTACAAGAAGTAAAGGTTGTTAGTTCTGGGCTTGCTTGTAGTGCACCCACAAATCTCAAAGTTAGTGGTATAGGAGGTTATCGTTACATTGTAGTTAAATGACTCATGAACTAGACAATGTCTTAGAAAAACGTAAATATACACAAACTAAAACCCCAATGTGGTAAATTCTAGACTTGCTTGTAAAGCATGCCACAAGTTTCTTCTTCGGTCAGTTTAAGATGACATACAGATGACCTACTGCAATATTGCATCCGTTGTCAAGAATCTCATTTGATAAAACAAATAAACATGCAAACTAATTTTGAGAAACAATGACAGGAAAATTATTATTTAAAAACATTTTTCTATACTTCAATATCATGTTTTTATAGTAGGTGTTAATATCATGTGGTGTTTTAGCTATGTGTGAATTTATATTGAACTTGAGCATACCTCGATCAACCTTCGAGGAGAATTAGTCACTTAGTAATCTACTTTTTTATTTCCAGTCAAGTTTGAAAGATTAAGTGAGATAAATGGGTTATTATCCAATTAAATAGGTGATGTAATACACATAATACATTAATAAGTATATTTGATGATGCTGAGGAGTGAAATTGGTTTGATTTATTAATAGAGCTATATTTCTGTCTTAATTACTTAAGACAAAAAGTGAAGTAGAATAGGGAAGCATTTTAAAAAAAGACCATCAATATACAGTAAAGTAAATAATTTTGTATTGACTTGTTCCCATATGCATAGAATAAATTATGCAACTAGGAATTTCTCGTGGTGGTTTTATTCAGATCAAAAAATAAGCAGTGTGGGCAAGGGCTGCATCGTTATTTTTAGTTTTTATTATTAGAGCTTGTTCATTAATCCACCTGAATCTTTGCTAAGATCATTTTGAGAAAAAAAACTCGTACTGCACAGGGATTAAAATCAAAACATCCAGTTGCCAAAACAGCCATGTTATCCTCTACCCCACTCAATTGTATATTGTAAGGCATAGGTGGGCTGGTGAAAAACTTTTTTAAAAAAGTATTCGAATTATTGATTTGTGATTCATGACGATTGAATAAAACGTTCAAAAAGTTTGGTAAATGTTCGTTAGTACTTTTATTATTAAATTTTAATTTTAATATTATTGGTAGATTTGTTATTGAAACTATAATAATAAGTTTAACTCTGGCTCAAGTTGTTAAATATTGTGGACTTGTTAGCTAATCAGCGGTAAGAATGCCGACACATTGACCCATTTAAAAACTGGCCTAAAACTGTTCAATAGGTCAGTAAATATTGAAATAGCTTATTTATGTTCAGAATAATCATAGAACTAGCCAGCTTGACATATTCAAAGCTTTATTTTGCCAGATACACAAGGCATCGCCACAAGAATATACACTACAAATCTCTATGAAAATATACATAGGAATTTTTTTTTTAATTTAAGCAACGAATCTCTATAAAATATACGCAAGAAATCTTCATGAAAACGTACACGAGGAATCTCCATGTAAGTACATGTACATACAAAGAGTATCTATGAACATATTGGCAATGAATTTCTATAAAAATATACACAAGGAATCTTTATGAAAATTTATAAAAATATACACAAGGAACCTCTATGAAAATATGCAAAAGGAATCTTTATTAAAATCACCTATAATGAAATTAGTTACGTACTTCCCTACCATTAACCTTTAATATTTAACCTATTAAGAAGTTTTACCTTCTGAATTTTTAACAGCATTATTTCCTGCGCAGCAATATTTGGAGTTATTAACCAAAAAACTAATTTATAAAAGGGAGTCACCACTAATCCAAAAAGGTGTATTCAATCACTGTAACAAAACATTTGACTCATTTTGATTCCATCAATATGGTTGTAGCCTAAAAACTGTAGTGATGTAGTTTTGCATGGGTGTTTTTAAGAGCATTTAGCTTTATTAGGCCTTTTTATTATATGGTCTGTATGGGTGCTTTTCATAGCTTTTAGACTAATTAGCCTTGTATTCTTTAACCAGCCTACTTGCTAACTACTTGATTATACCTAACATTTATGGATGTATTATCACATTATCTATGCATGTTATTAAAAACCTCCAAAATATTGTCTTCAAAGCTCACTGACTGATTATCAACTGAACACAAATGTGTACGTTGCATTACCACTATGTTGCCCTACTATTTTGTGTAAGCGCAAATGGTTTTCTTGAAAACCTGCTACTCAGAAAGCACTTAGCTTGGTATTGTTATAAATTGGAAAAATAATGCTCTAGAGACTTTAATAATGCTATCGTGGAGACACTGTATCTATCAAATGTTGCTGATTATTAGTAATTGACTTATAGCAGTCTATACTATGATTAGAGCCAAGTTCATTCATTTGCACAAAACTAGGCTAAACTTGTTATAAGAAAAGAGCATTGCACTGAACTGGAATCAAACGAGGATTTCCAGGTTCCCAAACAGCAATACTACCTACCACTAAACTCAATAGCATTGCTATATCATGGCATAACTATACAAATGATTATTGCAAATGAATTCATCCCACACAAAATGGCAATCATACTAGTTTTCAAGGAAACACTATTTGTTGGTTTGATGCAGCATAATGTTTAAATAGAGGTTTAACGTATTTTTATGATAACTATTACTATATTTAGATCACGGTTCGACAGTTGTAATGATAATATCAAATTTATTACAACTGCATTAGTGTGTATTTTCTTATTAATGTGTGGAGAGGAAAATCTAGACAATTGATGAATGTACATGACTTAAAGCTTCAATATTATTAGTTCTCAGCTCGCTTAGAGTGCACTCCACAGATGTGCTTTTTGCTCAGTATAAGAGAACCTTCGGATGATCTCATGCACAATTTCATCAGTTGTCAAGAACCTTAGCCAATAATCATAATACAATTGCAAACACTGTAAGGCTAATGTACTACTTTTTATCGAAAGCTCTTTACTATTGCACTAATGTTAGCCTTTTTTTTAATCTTTCTTAAATACATAAACAGGCACTGTATGCAAATCTTATTTCTGAATTTTACCATATATTGTAGCTAGTCAGATTATACCTGCTTACATCTCTCAATTGGCAGCGACATGCAAATGACTGTAGCTAACTTGTTTATGAATGGAAATGTGAGCTTCACACTGACAATCAATATCCCTCAGTAACATCAAGCAGTTTATTTGTTACGGCTGTTATGATAAGTTCAACCTTGAAACTTGAATAATTTGGTTTAAAGTAATAATTGGCCAAGACAGTTGTCAAACATCTAGGTTAACTTTAACCCATGACATCGAAAAGAATAAGAAATACTATAATTCAAATGTTGGTTCAATTCAATAACAATACAATAACATTTAAACATAATTATATTTAGGATGATTTTATAACAATATTACCTTATTCAAAACTTTGTTTCAAAGGTTGTAATGTTAATCTCCGTTTTTTCAAAATGGCAGCAATGAGTCTTTTCTTGTCAAATTTGGTGATGAACATCTAGACAACACTAATAAATGTTCATGACCTAAAACCTGAACAGTATTAGTTCTGGGCTTGCTTAAAGTAAACCCCACAATTCCCTTTTTCATAAATGTAAGGCTACTTTCTGCATGGTTGCATCTTATGTCAAATATTTTATTTGAAACAAAGAATATCTATGAAAATATACACAAGGTATACCTATGGAATATACACAAAGCACATATATATATGGAAATATACACAATGTATTTCTATGTCAATGTACGCAAGGAATCTCTATGAAATATACACAAGGGCTCTCCATAAAGATATATGAAAGGAATTTCTATAACTTAAACAAGAAAAGATATATGAAGATAACCACAAGATCAGACTAATGATTTTAAAAGGTTTACTAATCTTTTTAAGATGATAAATCACGGTCATGAATCATTGTATTTCCTATATGAACTTAATTTAACCATTTCAGTTATTTTCAAACACAATAATAGATTTCTGTCATAGCGATGCTTGTCGTTACTGTGTCATGCCAGTTGTGTTGAAAGTTTTCCTATTTCTTGTGGTACCAGCAGTATTTCACGTCATGTGGTATTTTTTTGTGGTTGTCAAATCTGTCAAAATCACAAGCTGATTTATAATGCCAGTAAACAGCCATGATAAAACAACCAATTCATCATCCTGATTACAGGAACAAAAAGCTTACAGATGAAATCATAAATAACGTTCAAAGTAGTGTGTCTGAAGCATGGCCATTCGCACAGTATTTGCTCCTAAAAATGCCATGGTATGACTAAATTTAAGACAGGAAATACAGGTCTCCAAAGGAATCTCTCTCAAGGATATCCATGAAATATTCTCAAAAGTATACACAAACAACATCTATGAAATTATACGCAAGGAATCTCAGTAAATACATTTATAATGAATCAATTTAAAAGTGTACACAATAAACACATGTCTCTACAAAGGTATACAAAAGAGAATTCTAAGAAAATATACACACAGAATATATATGTGCATATACTAAAAAAAACCTATGAAAATATACTAAGAAACTTTTATGAAAGTTTACACAGGGAATGTCTATGAAATTACACACAAGGAATGTCTATGAAAACATATACGAAGAATCTCTATCAAAATATACACAAGGAACTTCTATGAAAACATAAACAACGGAACTCTATGAAAGTATACATGAGGAATATTCATAGAAACATACATAACCATCTTCTATAGAAATATACAAATCAAACCTATATAAGATTATACAGACGGGAATTCCAAGAAAATATACACCAGAATTTGCTATGAAAGTACACAGACAAAATCTCTTTCTAAAATACCTACAAATAACTTATATAAAAATATACACAAGGAAACTATAGAAACATACACCTGAAACCTTTATAAAACTATATACAATTGTTCTCTGTAAAATTACGCACAATGATCTGCTATGAAAATATACTCAAGGAATGTGTATGAAAATATAGACAAGAAACCTTTATAGAAGTATACTCTGTGGTCCTCTATAAAAATATGAGTGAAGAATATCCGTGGAAATATACATAGCAATCCTCTATAGAAATATATGCAAAAAATCTATATAGAATTATACACAATGAAACTCTTTGAAAATACACACAGGTAAACTCTATGGAATTATTTACCAAAAATCTTTATCAAAACATACACAAAGAATCTCCATGAAAGTACACACAACAGAATGTCTATGAAAATATACACAATGACCCTCAATAAAAATATACGGATTGGTCCTCTATAGAAATATACATGAGGAATATCCAAGAAAATATAATCGAGGAACTTCTATAAAAATATGCACAAATAATTTCTATAAAAATATACACAAAAGTCCTCACTGAAAGTATACACATTGAATCGCTATAGAAATCTAAAATTTACAAAAATACTACGAAAGTACACACAAAAAACTCCTTGAAAATATACTCAATGAATCTCCAAGACAGTATATACACAAGCAATCTTTATAAAAATATACACATGACATCTTGATGAAAATATAAAAAAGCATTATTTATTAAAATTGACGGAATAAATCTCTATGATAGGTACACAAGAATCTCTGAAGGAAAATATACATAAGATCAGACTAATGAATTGACCAATTACATCAAAAGATCTTAAAGAAAAAATATGCTCATGAATATTTTATTTCTATATTTGAACTTGCTTTAATCATGTCAGTTCTCTTCAAACGCAAAAAAGAATTCTGTCATAGCAATGCTCGTCATTATAAAGTCATGTCAGTCGAGTTGAAAGTTTCTTTTTTTCCAAAGTACCAGCAGTATTTCACATTATGTGGTTCTCTTTTGTGGTTATGAACCTGTCAAACCCACAAGCTGGTTATAAACAGCTAGATGGCTACAACTGGTGACAGTAAACAGCCATGATAGAACAATCAATTCTTCATCCCAATTCTAGGAACAAAAAACTGTCAGACTAATCCATGAACAACATTTCAAGTATTGCGCTTGAGGCTTGGTAATCTTCACAATATTTGCTCCTGAATTAAACTTCATAGTGTGATTCAGTGTGACAGCTATTAATCTTTGCTATCAGGCCAAATATATTCTCTTTTGTTTGAAACAGTTTGATTATTTATTTCCAACATTACGTTGAAGCCTCATTTTGCTGCCTCGGTTTTCTACAAACACTTAACAGTTTACTGAATTTCGATCAAATATATAACCTGAATGCTAGGTTGAGCAATTCATGAACTTGACAATATATTTGTTGATAGCAAGCTACCAATTACCAACGATTAACAATATCCTATGTTCTTGAGTAAAAGTTTTAGACTATTTGTACTTTGTGAAATTTTAATCATTGGTTGCCTTCATGGCGAGTTTGAATATTTAAATTTATTTAAATTGGATTTAAACATACAATAGCGCTTTCATAAAATAACTAATTACAACGAGACATGTAAATCTGAGTGGGTAATGATAAAGTTAGAGATCACGAAAAATTGCATCACTTTACTTATGCATATCTTTACTTCTGAGACTACAAACCTGTCAAACCCACAAGCTGGTTATAAACATCTTAGTGGCAGCAACTAGTGACAGCAAACCGTGGTGATAGAATAATCCATTCATCCTCGTAATTCCAGGAACAAAAAACTGTCAAATTAGTCAATGAACAAAATTTCAAGTATTGCGCTTGAGGCTTGGTAATCTTCACAATATTTGCTCCTGAATTAAACTTCATAGTGTGATTCAGTGTGACAGCTATTAATCTTTGCTATCAGGCCAAATATATTCTCTTTTGTTTGAAACAGTTTGATTATTTATTTCCAACATTACGTTGAAGCCTCATTTTGCTGCCTCGGTTTTCTACAAACACTTAACAGTTTACTGAATTTTGATCAAATATATAATCTGAATGCTAGTTTGAGCAATCCATAAACTTGACTATATCTTCATTGATATCAAACTACCAATTGGCAACAGTTAAGAAGTATCTTATATTGTTGAGTACAAGTTGAAGGTTATTTGTACATTGTGGCATTATAATCCTTGGTTGATTTCATGGCAAATTTGGTTATTTAAATGTAACTAAATTGGATTTAAACATACAATAAAGCTTTTGTAGAGCAAGTTATTACAATAGCACGATATGTGTGAACCGAGTGCCTAATGCTGAAGTCAGAGGTCAGAAAAAATTGTATTGCTTTACTCGTGTATCTTGCTTAGCAGCCAGTCAAACACTAGCTGGGTCAAACCACCTCCTCGCGAGTCAGATTAGTTTAAACCTATTTATTACACCAGAAACCACTCATTCGAGTGAATGTTTAGCACAACTAAAGTTTATACTTGCCAAGTCATGTTTTTTTAACCTTCCAGTATTAGTGGGTATTTGGACCCTCATGTGAACCATGCTGACAATTAGACTGTATGTAACAACACTGAACAAAAGGATGAAGCATGTATGATACACATAGATTGATAAAATGCTCCATGTTATAATAGTACATCGGTTCATAGCTTCAGTGCTAAACATATATAGGTTGAGTAAAAAAGCTGTAGGATCGTGCAGACTAAATGATATATCTATCACATTACATTATTGTGACATTCAGCCACTACCAAGGAGAAATAAGAATTTATTTTAGAAATGCTAATTTAGATTTTCAGATTCATATTAAATAATTAATTCACTTTGATTTTTAGTGTCAGAATAAAACAGACAAGCAAAAAAGTATGCTCTAGATTTAAGGATTTAAGATAAATTTCGTTTCCTTATACCTCCAAAGTTTAGTCAGGAAAAAATATAACTTTTTTCACATATAAAACTACATTAAGTTTATAGATAGAATTACCAGTGTTCAGAGAGAAGCAACAACATCATTTATCATCTTCTCATCAGTCGACAAGTAGAAAGCTGCTGATCCAAAATTAAAATCTTAACATAACTGTTATTTTGAATTTCTTTTTTAAAATTGATAAAATGCTTATAGGTTTAATGCTTTTTACAGTACATGTCTTCGTGTATACTTTTTCAACATCAAAATGCTGATTCAATTGTAATGACCCAAGTCTGTAATAACAATACAAGAACACAATTTTTTTCACTTTTCTCGCTAAACAGTAGTAACAAACTTCTCTTTGAAATGCCTCGAAGGACATGCTGATAAGAAAATAAAAAGATAATTGGATTCTTATGAAAATTAAATGACCGTGCTCAAAAAATCTTTAAATCATAGCAACCAATAGTTATATAACAGGAAACTACAGAACACTGTACATATTGGTAAACGTTGGCTTTTATCAATACCAACTGTAATATTACATAAAGTGTGTATATTCATCACTCAACACTGTAAATGTCTGGCTAACTGGTAGCTGTTTATATTGATAGTTAATGTCTACTTGACACACAGTTGTACTAAGTAGATAACAATCAATTCATCTTATAATGTGTTTTAGTATAGCTACTGCTTGCTTTATTAAATGAATTCACACAAAAATCCATGTTGTCAAGAATAATTATGCACAGAACACAAACTAATACAATATATATTGAGCAAAATTTGTTTGGAGGTCATCTAGCTTTGGCTAAGAATTTTTCTTTAGACTTTTAAAAACAAAATATATTGTTTGTTCATTTTTACATAGTGTTAGAGTCACCTCTCTTTTGACTATTGATATTCTCAGCAGGTGGAGAAACTATACTCCAGTTATAATACACCAGGTATACACTATATATACACTATATATACACTTGGTATACAGCTGGTCTCCAGTTAGACTTAATTTACAAGCATTCTTGCTCTAATCAATTGACAGCCTAGCCAATGAAGCTAGTCCTTTTTTGCTGTTTAAAATTGACATGAATCTGTGTTTTGGTCAAATCAACAATAATTAAGTTTGAATTTACTTGTAATAATTCTGGCCTTTTGCTTAACATATTTTATGCTAATATTCTTCAAACTAACTTCTCAAAACTAGCAAATAATTGTTAAATTACTCTTTACCATTACTAAAAGAGTTTGATACTTTGTACTTTCTGTACTAAATAATGGTTTAATGTTACACACTAAATGTATTTTGAGAATGCTGACTACAGCTTTCCTATTATATGCATTTCTCAACTAATAAAGCATATTGTGCAGCTGACACACTTAGTGGTTGGCAGATTTTTGTGTACTCATTATGTACAATGAAGTTTTCTATTCAAAGCAACTTATTTTATGTATTAACCATGTTGCTATACACTTCTCCCATGTTGTAACCACCAGACCTAATGCAACAATGTGATGAATCAGATTTGTTTCAAGCGACATTTAAACTGCAGCTTATGACCACTGATTTATCGTGTTTGATTCCTTTGCTCTTGTTATTGAGTTGGCTTTTCTGACAGGGTGATCCATTCTTGTGCTGTAGTTTGTAGCAAAAACGTTCTGCTGATGAGATTTAACCTGCGTATCATCCTGTCAATCATTGTTAATTAAAACTTTTATACAAAACCATTTCCTTTGCAAAGCAAGTAGAACTTGTCACCACCATGCACTCAAAGGATCCTAGTTTTGAAAATGCAAAACAATTTTTAAGCGCTCGTACAATCTCTGCATAATCTTTTTTCTATGTGCAGCTTTAAAAAATCGATTCTTAAGCATGAAAAACGCATTCATCAGCAAGCAAAATACAGTTGTTGCATTTTGGCATTTATAGCTATACAAAGTACACATGGCTGTACTATGTACATGTAACCATGTATGTGTATAACATATACTTCTGCGCGTTTTTGTTATTGATGCATTCATTGGAGTTTGGTGAGCCAACTCAACTAAACCAATGAGATTATTACCCATATAAACAAAAAGACGAGAAGGTGATCGATACCAAGCATTACGATTACCAAATGTCTATCGAGTCTCTAACAGAAACAGGCCAGTGCGTAACTAGCTTATAAAACTGTTTTGTTATGTGAGTTGTGTTAAAAAAGCCATCATTATAATTGATTGTGCATCAGGCAATCTAATTAACACACAGTATTCACCACCCAAACATATTTTGGTTGGTTTCCAGTTCCAAGTTTAACCAATATGGATTACAGCTTCTTTTATTCAGTTTATTTCCTGTTAGTTTAAGGTTTGCTTAGTTTTGTTTAATTTTGTGATGATTTCAACTTTGTAAATGTGGCAGTTAAACATTGTTTAAGTAAACATAAATGTTAGGGTTGTAGCAGGAAATGTTTTTGTGTACTACTAAAATGTATTTGAGCTGTGTACATGAAAATTTGCCTAAATTGTTAGTAAAATCCTAGAAAGCTTTAGGTTGTCTACTTGGTCCATTTTAAGTTGAGAGGAAGGTTAACAAGATATGTTTTACATATTAGTACGTCGGTTGGCCAATTCGAAGTTTCATAAAAAATTGCACTCTCCAGCGAAGTTTTGCTCACAGCAATCAAAATTTCCATTTCTTGTTGGTATTTAATTACCTTTTAACCATCTACTAAAGTAACCTAATAAGCAAACCATGTAAATTATTCTTTAAAAATTATCCCCTTAGTTATGACTCATTGCATCCAGCAGATAAACACCATTTCACAATCTTTCAGTAAAACTAATCGCTGCTTTCTTAACCATGTGCACACAAAAATGTCCTGACTTAATGCATGTTTGAGATTTCGGTCTAGAATTTTATTGTGTATGTCAATGTCATTTGTTCATTGACTCTCTGCTAATTACTCACCACAGATGAGCTGTCATCTTCAGTATCAACCAAAAAATTTCTCCTAATTTTATGCCAGCATATATGAATTGCCAAAGCAATTAGGCATGCTTACCGCCACTAAAACTGCAATCAAGGAAGTCTCTTCATAATCGTTTTAAAGATTTTAGAACTCATAAATCTTTAAGTATCATTTAAATAAATATTATCTATGCACAGCTTGACATTATGTTATCTAGTGAGCTATTTAGTCTAAACTATGACCCTTTACAAAGTGGCAATGATTGCATGTTTGGCTTACGGGTTTGCATCTCTGAGTTTTATGGAAACAATCAAAGAAATATTAAATCAATTATTATACTTTCAGCTGACAAAGATTGGAAAATAGTCTATGACAACAGTTAAGGTTGCTACCTGCCATTGCTATTGGCAAAAATCAATTATACTTGGTAACAGATTATGGTTGCTCAGTTATTTTATTTGGTCACCTATTGTAATTCGTCACATATTATAATTGGTCACTTATTGCAATTGATCACATATTATAATTGGTCCCATGTTATAATTGGGAACTTAGTGTTGTTATTCAACCGCTGCACCAAAGCCTTATTTTGCCGCCTTAGTCTTCTACATATGTTTGCGAGATCACTGAATCGGAATCAAAGGTGTAAACAGAGGGCTAGGTTGAGCAACTCATGAACGGGACAATATATTAATATATATCTAACTAGCAATTACTCCAAATTAACAAGTCTCTATGTTCTTGAGTTAATGGTTATTGTTATAGTAAGTTATTGTTACATTGTGGTTGACCAACTCATGAACTAAACCATGTCTTGATAAATCTAGACAACTGATAAATGTACATGATCTAAAGGCTCAATAATATTAGTTATCACCGTTTTAGTTTATCACCAGTTTTCAAGACTGATTTGATAAAACAAAATTTGGAGAAAGATAAAAAATTATAAAAAAATATAAAATAATTTTGAAAAACAATGACACGAGAATTATTATTTAACTGCATCTCTCCTTACTCAAATATGCACAATGTAGGTATTATGGGCGTTTTTTATCTGCATGGCATTTTATACTTAATTTGTAGGATACATTGATCAACTTTCGATGAGAGTTAGTCATCTAGTAATTTACTTTTCTATATTAAGTTTATGTTTGCGTGATTCAATAAAATAAGAAAGTTATTACACTAACACTTTAAATGTGATACACAACAACAAATAATCCCACGACCAAACGAACAGAGCGAAGTGTGGGAGTTTTTATGATGAATGCATGTGCACACAACTTACGAAAATTATTCATCAACAATGAGACGAACCCTCGTCAAGAAATTTCATCAACAAATTTAAGCATCGTTATGTAAAGTTGTTAAAGTATAATAACAATACAAAACACATTTAAACCTATTTAAATATGTTACCAAGTCTTTGTAAACCGTCGGTATTATCTTAAAACTTACCCATCTGATCGGATTATACACAAATAGACAGAATAATTTCAACGAAAATCGCCACAAAACACTTGAAAAGCTTGATTTAATAAAAGTTAAGACCGAAAATTGAAACGCCGAGGGACAGATAATAGAACGATGAAGTCTTGCGCATTTCACAAAAAAATAATGTGCACTTTTCACCAGTCTAAAGCATTGTCGAATTGTCGAAGGTTTTGGCAATTAACATAGGAGTACAGAAATTGTTTCATTTTTGCCGATTTCAATCTTTTCATTTTCATTTGCCGACACATTTGAATACTTTCCCATTCTAACTGATGTCTAATGCAGTATAAGTAAAGCAAATGACGATGATAATTTTTAACGTTTCTTATGAGATTATTACAATAATTAATTATAAGTTTGGATGACTACAGAACAATAATTACGTAGTACAGACTTTCTAAAAATCTAACACAGTGTAAGTAAAGGCATGACGATGATATTTTTTCTACCGGTTCTAATGAGATTATTGCAATAATTAATTATAAGTTTGGATGACTACAGGACAATGACGACGTAGTACAGAATTTCTAAAAATCTATATAAATATCACAACTTCGTGATATTGTTAGCTATGCCGTTTTGAAATATAAACAAAATTGTGCATTGGTTTTTATTATTACTATATAAATAATATTGGTTATTCTAATAATATTATTGCATTTTACTTCTATTATTGGCCAAAATTGCATTTCTTTTTTTGCAGGAGGAGAGATATAAACATATAATCTATTCCTTTCATTATTGCTATTTGTTGTATATAATAACACCCAGTACATTACAGCTACGATTGCAGTTATCCTATTTGACTGCTAATATTGCATTTCTCAACCATCAGTACCCTTTCTTTTTTTCAATATCACTTATGTCGTGGGCTGTATGACAGTGGGATTTCTAGTACATAATATATTTTTTTTGCGCTGAGAATTGAATTGTGTTGACTGATTATTGGGGGTATATTTCTGTCTTGATTAATCAAAGATAAAAATTGCATTAAAGTGCGGCAACATTTAAAAAAATCATGCGAGATAAATTCTAAGGTTTAGCATGAAAGTATACACGGGCAACTTCTGTTAAAGTATAAATAAGGCCCTCTTTGAAAATATAAACAAAGAACCTCTATGAAAATATACAAAAAGAACATCTTTGAAGATATAAAAATGAGTCTCTTTGAGAACATACCCAATAAATCTATATTAGATTATACACAAGTAATTTATACGAAAATATACATAAGACCAAACGAATGAACTGGCATATTTTACAAAAAATACAAAATACAATTCATGGTCATGCATATTTGTTTATTTATTTAAACTCGCATTGATCCTAACAATTCTTTTTATAAGAAAAACTAGATTTCTGTCATAGTGATGCATGTCATTATTACATCATGTCAGTCAAATTGAAAGTTTTCCTTTTTCTCATGTGACCAGCTGTATTTCACAATAATTATGTGGTTCTCTTTTGTGGTTGTCAAACCTGTCAAACTCACAAGCTGGTTAGAATGACAGTAAACAGCCATGATATAATAATCAATTCTTCATACAGATTCCAAGAACAAAGAGCTATCAGATTAATCAATCAAACCACTTACCGATGACTAACAATCTTCTATATTATTGAGTAAAAGTTGTAGTCTACTAACACATTGTGGCATTCTAGTCACTGGTTGCTTTCATGGCAAGGTTGGCTATGGGAATTTTTTTCCATTGAATTTAAACATAGAATAATGCCTTAATAGAACTAGTCATTCTTATGGAAAACTTGACTTTTAATATGAGACATTATGGTCATAAATAACTTTTATTTTTGATATGAACTTGCTTTGATCTTTTCCTTTCTTTTCAAATACAGAAAATTGATTTATTTCGTAGCAATACTGGTAATTATTGCACCATGTTAGTTGGGTTTAAAATTTCCCTCTTTCTTGTGGTACCAGCTATATTTCACCTTATACGCTCCTCTTTTGTGGTTACAAGCATGTCAAACTCACAAGCTGGTTATAATGACAGTAAACCACAATGTTACAATAATCAACTTATCATCCTGATTTAAAAAGAACCACAAGTTTTTAGATAAATCACTTAACAACATTTAAATTATTGTGTCTGACGTTGGGTCATGCACACTGTATTTGCTCTTGATTTAAACTTCACAGTCTGAACAAATGTGACAGCGGTTGATATTTCACTATCCGATCAAGCATTTTATCTGATGTTTAAAAACATGCACAAACTACAAATGGTCACATACATGTATTATAATTAGTCACATATTACAAACGGCCACATATTATAAAAGGTCACATATTATAATTGGTCATATATTGTAATTGGTCAGATATTATAATTGGTCACCTATTATAACTGGTCACATGATATAATTGGTCCCTTATTATAATGAGTGACATATGGTAATTGGTCGCACATTACAGTTTGTCACAATGTATAATTTGACATATTTTATAATTGTTCACTTATTATCATTAGCCGCATAATATAAGTAGTAGCATAATATAATTGGTCGCATATTATAGTTGGTCACTTATTATAATATGTCACATATTATAATTGGTCACATATTATACATGTAATTGGTCACAGAATATAATTGGTAACATAACATAATTACTCACATATTGTAATTGGTCAAATATTATAAATTGTCAATTATTATATTTGTTCACCTATTATTATTGTTCACATATTATAATTGGTCACATATTATAATTGTTCACATATTATAGTTGGTCACTTATTATAATTGGTCACATATTATAATTGGTAGCGCATAATTTTTTGTCACACACTGAAATTGGTCACATATATTTGCTGCATATTATAATTGGTCAGAAAGTATAATTTGTCATATTATAACTGGTCACATGCTATAATTGGGAATATATTATACTTGGTCACATATTATAAAGGGTCAAATATTATAATTGGCCATATGTTATAATTAGTCCCATGTTTCCGCGACCAAAGGCGAGCAGAGCGAATGTTTGAGAGATTAATGATAAATGCATATGTGCACACAACTCACAAAAATTATTCATCTTCTGGTGTCGCAAACCCTTGTACCGAAATCTCATCAAGGGAGTTAACCGATTTTCCCTGAAGTCGTTTAAGTATATCAACGATACGAATTACATATAAAAATATTTAAATATGTTACCAAGTTTTTATTATTTATAGAAAATTTCCTAAACCTTTCCCATTTGATCGGATTATACAAACATAGACAGATTGATTTAGCCTGAAATCGTTACTAAAGCTTGAAAAGCATGACTATTATCAAAATTAAGACAGAAATCGGAACCAGTCATTTGTGCGCATTTCACAAAAATACACATTCCACCAGTCTATAGCATCGTTGAATTGTCGAATGTTTCTGTAATTAACATAGAAGCACTGGAAAGTTATCGTTTACTTTTTGCCGATTTCAAAGCGACTGACAATTTGGGCACTTATAGGAGTAATTTAGTATTGCAACTGAAGTCCAAAGCAGAGAAATTAAAGGAAATGGTGATGGTATTTTTCTAACGATTCTTATGAGATTATTACAATATTCAATTATAAGAATAATTATTTGATTTTATAAGATACAATTATAGGAATAAGCATTAGAATTTACAAGGTAAAAGTATATAGTGGCCGATCTTGGACAATATGTTACTGTTATTATTTTCTCTATATAGTTTTGTTAAATAGATCTTTTTAAAATTATATATAAATATCACAACTTATTGATATTGTTAGCTATAACGTTTTGAAATGAAAACAAAATTTTGCATTTGTTTTCTATTATTACTGATTTACTGTTTTAATAATATCAGTTTAATAATAACAGTGCATTTTATTTCTAATATTGCATTTATTCTATAACGGGGAGGGAGAGATATAATCATATAATATTTTTCTTTCATTATTGCTGTTTGGTGTACATAGCAACACCAAGTACATTACAGCTACCAGTGCAGTTATCATATTACACTGTAGTGCCATTTGACTGCTAATATTGCATTTTCCAACCATCAGTACCTTTTCTTATTTCCAATATCATTATGTTCGGGGGTTGCATGACAGGGGAACTTCTAGCATAATTTGTCACATATTATAATTGGTTACATATTATAAACAGTCACATATCATAATTGGTCACATATTATAATTGGTCTCATATTATAACTGGTCACATATTATAATTGGTCTCATATTATAACTGGTCACATATTATAATTGGTCACATATTATAATTGGTCACATATTATAACTGGTCACATATTATAATTGGTCACATATTATAATTGGTCACATATTATAATTGGTAACATATTATAACTGGTCACATATTATAACTGGTCACATATTATAATTGGTCTCATATTATAACTGGTCACATATTATAATTGGTCTCATATTATAATTGGTCTCATATTATAATTGGTCACATTTTATAACTGGTCACATATTATAATTGGTCACATATTATAACTGGTCACATATTATAATTGGTAACATATTATAATTGGTAACATATTATAATTGGTCACATATTATAATTGGTCACATATTATAATTGGTAACATATTATAATTGGTAACATATTATAATTGGTCACATATTATAATTGGTCACATATTATAATTGGTCACATATTATAGTTGGTCACATATTATAAACAGTCACATATTATAACTGGTCACATATTATAATTGGTCACATATTATAATTGGTCACATATTATAATTGGTCACATATTATAATTGGTCACATATTATAATTGGTAACATATTATAATTGGTAACATATTATAATTGGTCACATATTATAATTGGTCACATATTATAATTGGTCACATATTATAATTGGTCACATATTATAACTGGTCACATATTATAATTGGTCACATATTATAATTGGTAACATATTATAACTGGTCACATATTATAACTGGTCACATATTATAATTGGTCTCATATTATAACTGGTCACATATTATAATTGGTCACATATTATAATTGGTCACATATTATAACTGGTCACATATTATAACTGGTCACATATTATAATTGGTCTCATATTATAATTGGTCACATATTATAATTGGTCACATATTATAATTGGTCACATATTATAATTGGTAACATATTATAACTGGTCACATATTATAACTGGTCACATATTATAATTGGTCTCATATTATAACTGGTCACATATTATAATTGGTCACATATTATAATTGGTCACATATTATAACTGGTCACATATTATAATTGGTCACATATTATAATTGGTCACATATTATAATTGGTAACATATTATAACTGGTCACATATTATAACTGGTCACATATTATAATTGGTCTCATATTATAACTGGTCACATATTATAATTGGTCTCATATTATAATTGGTCTCATATTATAATTGGTCACATATTATAATTGGTCACATATTATAATTGGTAACATATTATAACTGGTCACATATTATAACTGGTCACATATTATAATTGGTCTCATATTATAACTGGTCACATATTATAATTGGTCTCATATTATAATTGGTCTCATATTATAATTGGTCACATTTTATAACTGGTCACATATTATAAACAGTCACATATTATAACTGGTCACATTTTATAACTGTTCACATATTATAATTGGTCACATATTATAATTGGTCACATATTATAATTGGTCACATATTATAATTAGTCACATATTATAACTGGTCACTTATTATAAACGGTCACATATTATAATTAGTCACATATTATAATTGGTCACATATTATAACTGGTCACATATTATAATTGGTCACATATTATAATTGGTAACATATTATAACTGGTCACATATTATAACTGGTCACATATTATAATTGGTCTCATATTATAACTGGTCACATATTATAATTGGTCACATATTATAATTGGTCACATATTATAACTGGTCACATATTATAACTGGTCACATATTATAATTGGTCTCATATTATAATTGGTCACATATTATAATTGGTCTCATATTATAATTGGTCTCATATTATAACTGGTCACATATTATAATTGGTCACATATTATAACTGGTCACATATTATAACTGGTCACATATTATAATTGGTCTCATATTATAATTGGTCTCATATTATAATTGGTCACATTTTATAACTGGTCACATTTTATAACTGGTCACATACTATAATTGGTCACATATTATAACTGGTCACATTTTATAACTGGTCACATATTATAACTGGTCACATATTATAATTGGTCTCATATTATAACTGGTCACATATTATAATTGGTCACATTTTATAACTGGTCACATACTATAATTGGTCACATTTTATAATTGGTCACATTTTATAACTGGTCACATATTATAACTGGTCACATATTATAATTGGTCACATATTATAACTGGTCACATTTTATAATTGGTCACATATTATAACTGGTCACATATTATAATTGGTCTCATATTATAATTGGTCTCATATTATAATTGGTCACATTTTATAACTGGTCACATATTATAACTGGTCACATATTATAATTGGTCTCATATTATAACTGGTCACATATTATAATTGGTCTCATATTATAATTGGTCTCATATTATAATTGGTCACATTTTATAACTGGTCACATATTATAAACGGTCACATATTATAATTAGTCACATTTTATAATTGGTCTCATATTATAATTGGTCTCATATTATAATTGGTCACATATTATAACTGGTCACATATTATAACTGGTCACATATTATAATTGGTCTCATATTATAATTGGTCTCATATTATAATTGGTCACATTTTATAACTGGTCACATTTTATAACTGGTCACATACTATAATTGGTCACATATTATAACTGGTCACATTTTATAACTGGTCACATATTATAATTGGTCACATATTATAACTGGTCACATATTATAATTGGTCACATATTATAACTGGTCACATTTTATAACTGGTCACATACTATAATTGGTCACATTTTATAACTGGTCACATTTTATAACTGGTCACATATTATAATTGGTCTCATATTATAATTGGTCTCATATTATAATTGGTCACATATTATAACTGGTCACATATTATAATTGGTCACATATTATAACTGGTCACATTTTATAACTGGTCACATACTATAATTGGTCACATTTTATAACTGGTCACATTTTATAACTGGTCACATATTATAATTGGTCTCATATTATAACTGGTCACATATTATAATTGGTCACATATTATAACTGGTCACATATTATAACTGGTCACATTTTATAACTGGTCTCATATTATAACTGGTCACATATTATAACTGGTCACATATTATAACTGGTCACATTTTATAACTGGTCACATTTTATAACTGGTCACATATTATAATTGGTCTCATATTATAATTGGTCTCATATTATAATTGGTCACATATTATAACTGGTCACATATTATAATTGGTCACATATTATAACTGGTCACATTTTATAACTGGTCACATACTATAATTGGTCACATTTTATAACTGGTCACATTTTATAACTGGTCACATTTTATAACTGGTCACATATTATAATTGGTCACATATTATAACTGGTCACATATTATAATTGGTCTCATTTTATAACTGGTCACATTTTATAACTGGTCACATTTTATAACTGGTCACATACTATAATTGGTCACATATTATAACTGGTCACATTTTATAACTGGTCACATATTATAATTGGTCTCATATTATAATTGGTCTCATATAATAATTGGTCTCATATTATAATTGGTCACATTTTATAACTGGTCACATTTTATAACTGGTCACATACTATAATTGGTCACATATTATAACTGGTCACATTTTATAACTGGTCACATATTATAATTGGTCTCATATTATAATTGGTCTCATATTATAATTGGTCACATTTTATAACTGGTCACATTTTATAACTGGTCACATACTATAATTGGTCACATATTATAACTGGTCACATTTTATAACTGGTCACATATTATAATTGGTCTCATATTATAATTGGTCTCATATTATAATTGGTCACATTTTATAACTGGTCACATTTTATAACTGGTCACATACTATAATTGGTCACATATTATAACTGGTCACATTTTATAACTGGTCACATATTATAATTGGTCTCATATTATAATTGGTCTCATATTATAATTGGTCACATTTTATAACTGGTCACATTTTATAACTGGTCACATACTATAATTGGTCACATATTATAATTGGTCACATATTATAACTGGTCACATTTTATAACTGGTCACATATTATAATTGGTCACATATTATAACTGGTCACATATTATAATTGGTCACATATTATAACTGGTCACATTTTATAACTGGTCACATACTATAATTGGTGACATTTTATAACTGGTCACATTTTATAACTGGTCACATACTATAATTGGTCACATATTATAACTGGTCACATTTTATAACTGGTCACATATTATAATTGGTCACATATTATAACTGGTCACATATTATAATTGGTCACATATTATAACTGGTCACATTTTATAACTGGTCACATACTATAATTGGTCTCATATTATAATTGGTCTCATATAATAATTGGTCTCATATTATAATTGGTCACATTTTATAACTGGTCACATTTTATAACTGGTCACATATTATAACTGGTCACATTTTATAACTGGTCACATACTATAATTGGTCTCATATTATAATTGGTCTCATATAATAATTGGTCTCATATTATAATTGGTCACATTTTATAATTGGTCACATTTTATAACTGGTCACATTTTATAACTGGTCACATATTATAATTGGTCTCATATTATAATTGGTCTCATATTATAACTGGTCACATATTATAATTGGTCACATATTATAATTGGTCTCATATTATAATTGGTCACATCTTATAACTGGTCACATTTTATAACTGGTCACATACTATAATTGGTCACATTTTATAACTGGTCACATTTTATAACTGGTCACATATTATAACTGGTCTCATATTATAACTGGTCACATATTATAATTGGTCTCATATTATAATTGGTCTCATATAATAATTGGTCTCATATTATAATTGGTCACATTTTATAACTGGTCACATTTTATAACTGGTCACATACTATAATTGGTCACATATTATAACTGGTCACATTTTATAACTGGTCACATATTATAATTGGTCTCATATTATAATTGGTCTCATATTATAATTGGTCACATTTTTTAACTGGTCACATTTTATAACTGGTCACATATTATAATTGGTCACATATTATAACTGGTCACATTTTATAACTGGTCACATATTATAATTGGTCACATATTATAACTGGTCACATTTTATAACTGGTCACATATTATAATTGGTCTCATATTATAATTGGTCTCATATAATAATTGGTCTCATATTATAATTGGTCACATTTTATAACTGGTCACATTTTATAACTGGTCACATACTATAATTGGTCACATATTATAACTGGTTACATTTTATAACTGGTCACATATTATAATTGGTCTCATATTATAATTGGTCACATATTATAATTGGTCACATATTATAATTGGTCACATTTTTTAACTGGTCACATTTTATAACTGGTCACATATTATAATTGGTCAAATATTATAACTGGTCACATTTTATAACTGGTCACATACTATAATTGGTCACATTTTATAACTGGTCACATTTTATAACTGGTCACATATTATAATTGGTCTCATATTATAATTGGTCTCATATTATAATTGGTCACATATTATAACTGGTCACATTTTATAACTGGTCACATATTATAATTGGTCTCATATTATAATTGGTCTCATATTATAATTGGTCACATTTTATAACTGGTCACATTTTATAATTGGTCACATATTATAACTGGTCACATATTAAAATTGGTCACATATTATAATTGGTCACATATTATAATTGGTCACATATTATAACTGGTCACATATTAAAATTGGTCACATATTATAATTGGTCACATATTATAACTGGTCACATTTTATAACTGGTCACATATTAAAATTGGTCACATATTATAATTGGTCACATATTATAACTGGTCACATTTTATAACTGGTCACATTTTATAACTGGTCACATACTATAATTGGTCACATTTTATAACTGGTCACATTTTATAACTGGTCACATATTATAATTGGTCTCATATTATAATTGGTCTCATATTATAATTGGTCTCATATAATAATTGGTCTCATATTATAATTGTTCACATTTTATAACTGGTCACATATTATAATTGGTCACATATTATAACTGGTCACATTTTATAACTGGTCACATACTATAATTGGTCACATTTTATAACTGGTCACATTTTATAACTGGTCACATATTATAATTGGTCTCATATTATAATTGGTCTCATATTATAATTGGTCTCATATAATAATTGGTCTCATATTATAATTGGTCACATATTATAACTGGTCACATATTAAAATTGGTCACATATTATAATTGGTCACATATTATAACTGGTCACATTTTATAACTGGTCACATATTATAATTGGTCACATATTATAACTGGTCACATTTTATAACTGGTCACATACTATAATTGGTCACATTTTATAACTGGTCACATTTTATAACTGGTCACATATTATAATTGGTCTCATATTATAATTGGTCTCATATTATAATTGGTCTCATATAATAATTGGTCTCATATTATAATTGTTCACATTTTATAACTGGTCACATTTTATAACTGGTCACATACTATAATTGGTCACATATTATAACTGGTCACATTTTATAACTGGTCACATATTATAATTGGTCTCATATTATAATTGGTCTCATATTATAATTGGTCACATTTTATAACTGGTCACATTTTATAACTGGTCACATACTATAATTGGTCACATATTATAACTGGTCACATTTTATAACTGGTCACATATTATAATTGGTCTCATATTATAATTGGTCTCATATTATAATTGGTCTCATATTATAATTGGTCACATTTTATAACTGGTCACATTTTATAACTGGTCACATACTATAATTGGTCACATATTATAACTGGTCACATTTTATAACTGGTCACATATTATAATTGGTCTCATATTATAATTGGTCTCATATAATAATTGGTCTCATATTATAATTGTTCACATTTTATAACTGGTCACATTTTATAACTGGTCACATACTATAATTGGTCACATATTATAACTGGTCACATTTTATAACTGGTCACATATTATAATTGGTCTCATATTATAATTGGTCTCATATTATAATTGGTCACATTTTATAACTGGTCACATTTTATAACTGGTCACATACTATAATTGGTCACATATTATAACTGGTCACATATTATAATTGGTCACATATTATAACTGGTCACATTTTATAACTGGTCACATATTATAATTGGTCTCATATTATAATTGGTCACATATTATAACTGGTCACATTTTATAACTGGTCACATACTATAATTGGTCACATATTATAACTGGTCACATATTATAATTGGTCACATATTATAACTGGTCACATTTTATAACTGGTCACATATTATAATTGGTCTCATATTATAATTGGTCTCATATTATAATTGGTCTCATATTATAATTGGTCACATTTTATAACTGGTCACATTTTATAACTGGTCACATACTATAACTGGTCACATATTATAATTGGTCACATATTATAACTGGTCACATTTTATAACTGGTCACATATTATAATTGGTCTCATATTATAATTGGTCTCATATTATAATTGGTCTCATATTATAATTGGTCTCATATTATAATTGGTCACATATTATAACTGGTCACATTTTATAACTGGTCACATATTATAATTGGTCTCATATTATAATTGGTCACATATTATAACTGGTCACATTTTATAACTGGTCACATACTATAATTGGTCACATATTATAACTGGTCACATATTATAATTGGTCACATATTATAACTGGTCACATTTTATAACTGGTCACATATTATAATTGGTCTCATATTATAATTGGTCTCATATTATAATTGGTCTCATATTATAATTGGTCACATTTTATAACTGGTCACATTTTATAACTGGTCACATACTATAACTGGTCACATATTATAATTGGTCACATATTATAACTGGTCACATTTTATAACTGGTCACATATTATAATTGGTCTCATATTATAATTGGTCTCATATTATAATTGGTCTCATATTATAACTGGTCACATATTATAATTGGTCACATATTATAACTGGTCTCATATTATAATTGGTCACATATTATAACTGGTCACATATTATAATTGGTCACATATTATAACTGGTCACATTTTATAACTGGTCACATATTATAATTGGTCTCATATTATAATTGGTCTCATATTATAATTGGTCTCATATTATAATTGGTCTCATATTATAATTGGTCTCATATTATAATTGGTCTCATATTATAATTGGTCTCATATTATAATTGGTCACATTTTATAACTGGTCACATTTTATAATTGGTCACATATTATAACTGGTCACATACTATAATTGGTCACATATTATAACTGGTCACATACTATAATTGGTCTCATATTATAATTGGTCACATATTATAACTGGTCACATTTTATAACTGGTCACATACTATAATTGGTCACATATTATAACTGGTCACATATTATAATTGGTCACATATTATAACTGGTCACATTTTATAACTGGTCACATATTATAATTGGTCTCATATTATAATTGGTCTCATATTATAATTGGTCTCATATTATAATTGGTCACATTTTATAACTGGTCACATTTTATAACTGGTCACATACTATAACTGGTCACATATTATAATTGGTCACATATTATAACTGGTCACATTTTATAACTGGTCACATATTATAATTGGTCTCATATTATAATTGGTCTCATATTATAATTGGTCTCATATTATAATTGGTCTCATATTATAATTGGTCACATTTTATAACTGGTCACATTTTATAACTGGTCACATACTATAACTGGTCACATATTATAATTGGTCACATATTATAACTGGTCTCATATTATAATTGGTCACATATTATAACTGGTCACATATTATAATTGGTCACATATTATAACTGGTCACATTTTATAACTGGTCACATATTATAATTGGTCTCATATTATAATTGGTCTCATATTATAATTGGTCTCATATTATAATTGGTCTCATATTATAATTGGTCTCATATTATAATTGGTCTCATATTATAATTGGTCTCATATTATAATTGGTCTCATATTATAATTGGTCACATTTTATAACTGGTCACATTTTATAATTGGTCACATATTATAACTGGTCACATACTATAATTGGTCACATATTATAACTGGTCACATTTTATAACTGGTCACATTTTATAATTGGTCACATATTATAACTGGTCACATACTATAATTGGTCACATATTATAACTGGTCACATTTTATAACTGGTCACATATTATAACTGGTCTCATATTATAATTGGTCTCATTTTATAACTGGTCACATTTTATAACTGGTCACATATTATAATTGGTCTCATATTATAATTGGTCTCATATTATAATTGGTCACATTTTATAACTGGTCACATTTTATAACTGGTCACATATTATAATTGGTCTCATATTATAATTGGTCACATTTTATAACTGGTCACATTTTATAACTGGTCACATATTATAATTGGTCTCATATTATAATTGGTCTCATATTATAATTGGTCTCATATTATAATTGGTCACATTTTATAACTGGTCACATTTTATAACTGGTCACATACTATAATTGGTCACATATTATAACTGGTCACATTTTATAACTGGTCACATATTATAATTGGTCTCATATTATAATTGGTCTCATATTATAATTGGTCACATTTTATAACTGGTCACATTTTATAACTGGTCACATACTATAATTGGTCACATTTTATAACTGGTCACATATTATAATTGGTCACATATTATAACTGGTCACATATTATAATTGGTCACATATTATAACTGGTCACATTTTATAACTGGTCACATATTATAATTGGTCACATATTATAACTGGTCACATTTTATAACTGGTCACATATTATAATTGGTCACATATTATAACTGGTCACACATTATAATTGGTCACATATTATAATTGGTCTCATATTATAATTGGTCTCATATTATAATTGGTCACATTTTATAACTGGTCACATATTATAATTGGTCACATATTATAACTGGTCACATACTATAATTGGTCACATATTATAACTGGTCACATTTTATAACTGGTCACATATTATAATTGGTCACATATTATAACTGGTCACATATTATAATTGGTCACATATTATAATTGGTCTCATATTATAATTGGTCTCATATTATAATTGGTCACATTTTATAACTGGTCACATACTATAATTGGTCACATATTATAACTGGTCACATATTATAACTGGTCACATTTTATAACTGGTCACATATTATAATTGGTCTCATATTATAATTGGTCTCATATTATAATTGGTCTCATATTATAATTGGTCACATTTTATAACTGGTCACATTTTATAACTGGTCACATACTATAATTGGTCACATATTATAACTGGTCACATTTTATAACTGGTCACATATTATAATTGGTCTCATATTATAATTGGTCTCATATTATAATTGGTCACATATTATAACTGGTCACATTTTATAACTGGTCACATATTATAATTGGTCACATATTATAACTGGTCACATATTATAATTGGTCACATATTATAACTGGTCACATTTTATAACTGGTCACATATTATAATTGGTCACATATTATAACTGGTCACATATTATAACTGGTCACATTTTATAACTGGTCACATACTATAACTGGTCACATATTATAACTGGTCACATATTATAATTGGTCTCATATTATAACTGGTCACATATTATAACTGGTCACATTTTATAACTGGTCACATTTTATAACTGGTCACATACTATAATTGGTCACATATTATAACTGGTCACATATTATAACTGGTCACATTTTATAACTGGTCACATTTTATAACTGGTCACATACTATAACTGGTCACATTTTATAACTGGTCACATATTATAATTGGTCACATTTTATAACTGGTCACATATTATAACTGGTCACATATTATAATTGGTCACATATTATAACTGGTCACATTTTATAACTGGTCACATATTATAATTGGTCACATTTTATAACTGGTCACATTTTATAACTGGTCACATACTATAATTGGTCACATATTATAACTGGTCACATTTTATAACTGGTCACATATTATAATTGGTCACATATTATAACTGGTCACATATTATAATTGGTCACATATTATAACTGGTCACATTTTATAACTGGTCACATACTATAATTGGTCACATATTATAACTGGTCACATTTTATAACTGGTCACATATTATAATTGGTCACATATTATAACTGGTCTCATATTATAATTGGTCACATATTATAACTGGTCACATATTATTATTGGTCTCATATTATAACTGGTCACACATTATAACTGGTCATATATTATAACTGGTCACATATTATAATTGGTCACATATTATAATTGGTCACATATTATAATTGGTCACATATTATAATTGGTCACATATTATAATTGGTCTCATATTATAGTTAGTCACATATTATAATTGATCACATATTATAATTGGTCACATATCATAATTGGTCACTTATTATAATTGGTTACATTATAATTGGTCACTTACTATAATTGGTCACATATTATAATTGGTCACATATTATAACTGGTCACATATTATAATTGGTCACTTATTATAATTGGTCACATATTATAATTGGTCACATATTATAATTGGTCACATATTATTATTGGCCACATATTATACATGGTCACATATTATTATTGGTCTCATATTATAACTGGTCACGCATTATAACCGGTCATATATTATAATTGGTCACATATTATAATTGGTCACATATTATTATTGGCCACATATTATACATGGTCACATATTATTATTGGTCTCATATTATAACTGGTCACGCATTATAACCGGTCATATATTATAATTGGTCACATATTATAATTGGTCACATATTATTATTGGCCACATATTATACATGGTCACATATTATTATTGGTCTCATATTATAACTGGTCACGCATTATAACCGGTCATATATTATAATTGGTCACATATTATAATTGGTCACATATTATTATTGGTCACATATTATACATGGTCACATATTATTATTGGTCTCATATTATAACTGGTCACGCATTATAACTGGTCACATATTATAATTGATCACATATTACAATTGGTCACATATTATAATTGGTCTCATATTATACTTGGTCACATATAATAATTGGTCACATATTATAATTGGTCACATATTATAATTGGTCTCATATTATAGTTAGTCACATATTATAATTGGTCACATATTATAATTGGTCACATATTATAGCTGGTCACATGTTATTATTGGTCACATATTATAATTAGTCACATATCATAATTGGTCAGATATTATAATTGGTCACATATTATAACTGGTCACATATTATAATTGGTCACATATTATAGCTGGTCACATATTATAATTGGTCACATATTATAACTGGTCACATATTGTAATTGGTCACATATTATAAACGGTCACATAATATAGTGGGTCACATATTAAAATTGGTCACATATTATAAACGGTCATATGGCAATTGATTACTTATTATAATAAGGTAAAATTATTAGTTATCCTGTCTGTGACCTTCAAGAAATGGATTTATCAAGCATCCGGCAATGCAGCAGTATTTGGTATAAAAAAGCAAAAATAAAAATAATTATCAAGAGCACAAAGAAGTTATTAAGAGATGAAATTGCTTGATACACTTTCTATACATTCATGGATTACAATGGATGCTCATTTATCGCGAGGGATACGTCCCTAAAATAACCTGCAATAGGTTAAATCTGTGAATAGCCAGCTTTATCCTTTGCTGTGATTTTACAATGCACTACTGCACTGCAGAACGAGCCAAAGACTAAAAGCTCTTTTCAGGCCCAACATATGTTAAAGAATGAGAACTATTAACGTTTTTTATTTATTTAATAACTATAATAATTGAAATAACGGTGTTGTAAAACAATATTTTTATATACTATTATTTTCCTTCTTTTTTAGGTAACAAAAAGAAGATTAATTTATTTCGTGATGGCGCCCTGCAGCTGCATAGTTTGTACCTTCCTTCAACATGTCCCAAAGTTTAATTTTTTTTCAATAGTTAACATATTCGGTGGCCTTTTTGGTGCGTCTGGGGGCCTCTTAGTCGGCACAGAACGCTTCTTTGCCATTGTGGGTTTTGTCACGAAGAAAAATTGCAAACGTAAACTTGGCAGAATGTTCAGAAACGAATACTTTTGGCATTGGTGTAATAAAAAAACCCAAAAAAACCTTTTTTATTTATGAACAACAGTAACGCCACTGAGCCAATCAGGATTCTCTGCTAAAAATAAAGCACACAAAAGAATTCTGCAAAGCCGCGATAGGTAAGGCGCGATATAGCGAAGGATTACCTTACATAATTTTACTTCATTTTAACTAATTCTTAGCCCTTCTAAAGCTGAAAGTAGTTTATTATGAGATTTTTGACATAAAACTATGTTACACTGATGTGAACTAAAATCTAACAGTTCCACCAATGATAATTTATTATAAAAAATGTTTTATCTTGTTCCAACAATTTTTTAGAGAAAAATAAAAAAAATGTATTATCTAAATAATTATGTGATCACTGTCATCATCCTAAAACTTAGTTAGGATTGCTATGCATGCTGCCTAAATAGCATAATTTAAGATGGATAATTATTAGCTCTTATGGTTATTCTAAAGTTAAACATTTTAGAAAGAAGATGTTTAAACTTAGTTTTTTAAGCTAAAATGTACTAAAAACCCAAGTTATGAAGCCCACTTTAGATGCAAAATTGAGCAAAAAATAAGTTTGTGTCATACAAAATAGAAACTTCTGAGAATTAATAAAAATGAGTGTTCGTTATCTTCTGTAATAATGTTGAAAGAAAGTCATGCAGAGTTTTTTTTGTTAAAACAAAAACTTTGACATTATTGACTTTTCCAACACTATGATTTATCTATACGAGAAATAAATTATCAAATAATGTACATAATTATATCCTTCAATTTTTTTGAGTGAAATTATATCGAAATACTAACCCTAACTGTTAAAAGCTGCTTCACCGGCAATCTAAATAAATATTCAGTGTGCATATATCAAGTTTATAAATACTTTAAACACACTATGATCATTTACCAAGTCTTAAGTTTCATAGATTCTGAGCTTCTGGAGGTTTTCACAATTGTAAGGACAGCAAAATGAGCAGGGACATGAGGGCATCCGTACGGAAATGTAAATATGGTGTGCAAGGTGTTAGGTTAATCAAGATTTAATATGTTTCTCTTTAATATGGTTTTTAATATGTTAAATTATTATGATGTAAGTTTCAATTGCAATTTTTGGTGTTGATACTCATTTCTAAGGCCAACAATAAAGCCTTTGTTAATTATAACTATTTTAACACCTAACAAGATTTATTTACATATACAAACAATTTTTTTCCGAAAAGAAAAAAATTATTCTTAAAAAGTCAGCAAGGAGTTAGTTTATTGCCTCAAAAAATTATTAGAATATTGTGAGTCTTACTCATCATTCATTATTTTAAAGATGTGTAAAGTTTTTTCTCCTTTTTTCTGTGTAAAATCTACATGTACATTGTATTGTTTTCAAACATGCCTTTGCATTTAGTTTTTAGAAGCCATCATTTCAGTGTTCCTATCACCGATAGTTTTAGAATATTAATGTCAACTAGCAGCCATGTTATTTTAAGTAGACAAAGGACATCTTACAATCACGAACCTAGCACTAAAACTGATGTTTACTATTTGTGTCTATGTTTAGTTCTATAAGTTGGTTTGACCCACCAAGGAAATTACGCAGTACTTTAATATGTTTAATAACTTAAGCATTTTGGTTGACTGCTAATTAGTTCTCTAAATCAAATTGAAATTAACATTCTTTTTCACAAATGCTACCAATTAACTTGAGTTTTTTATATTGAACAAAAAGTATCAATTTCAGTTTGCTTCTGCTATTCAAATATGCTTGAAGTTTGACAATGTTTTTTTACATGTCCAAAAAACCATTACAAAACTGCCACATGTTTTAATATTGAGTTTCTTTGGCTATTAGTTTATGTATCCTAATTAAACTATTTAAAATTATAGTAACGGTACTTAAAAGGTGTTCTGAATTGTAGGTAATTAAAATTTTGAGCACCA
The DNA here is from genome assembly GCF_963576615.1 of Watersipora subatra. NCBI lineage: Eukaryota > Metazoa > Bryozoa > Gymnolaemata > Cheilostomatida > Watersiporidae > Watersipora > Watersipora subatra. Next base: position 25,406,696 of record NC_088712.1, on the reverse strand, counting down.
AAAAATTTCATGTCAACCAAACTTATTTAGTTAAATAAGTTTCACAGGAAAATCAAAAATATTAGCCTAAAAGAATAACCTTTACAAGAAAATTGTTATGTAAACCCTATGTTACTATTTTTGATTCAATGCATGAGTCAATTACTGCAACTATAGTTAATGCCCTGAAGGTTTTACAATATTGAAAGATGCGGGAATGAACTAGCAATAAAAACTTAATGCATGTGAATGCTGACTAGATTTTTACCACCGATTTGTTTCACTATTGTATATTGAAAGTTTGAAAATGTTTTTAGACATGTCAAAAAATCAGTTGCAAAACAGCCACATGTTTTAATATTGAGTTTCTTTGGCTATCAGTTTGTGTATCTTAATTAAAAAACTTAAAATTAAAGCAATGGTACTTAAAAGGTGTTTAAAATTTTAAGGTAATTAACATTATAAGTACCTAAAAATTTTATGTCAACAAAAACGTATTTATTTAAGTAAGTTTCACAGGAAAAGTCAAAAAGATTAGCTTAAAAGAATAACTTTTACAAAGAAATAATTATGTAAAACCTCTGTTATTATCTTTGTTTCAATGCATGAGACAATTACTACAACTATAGTAAATGCCCTGAAAGTTTCACAATATTGAAAGGTGCGGGAATAAACTAGCAATAGAAACTTAATGCATGTGATTACTGACTAGCTTTTTACCACCGATAGGAAGTCACTAGACTTGTGTCAGCATTATTGATCTCCTATTCAAACACATGTATTTGAGCTTGGTATGTTAGAAAATTTGTTCTTTTGGTGGAAATGTATGCAAGTAATGCGAGAAACTTCAACTTTCAGCAACAGGCAAGCATCATGATTAAACATTTTAACATACTTTGAGGGGTATAAAGATGTATGTTTTATTTGAGCTTTTTACAAAGGATTTGACAGCATGTTAGCAATACCTATAATCTTTCAATAAATATAATTTATAATAATTCAACTACCGGATGAGGTTTTCACACAGGAGTAGGCTTTACTCTGGTTATTTAGGCTGATTCTTTTTTCAAGTTCTGCCTCAAGGCGCCACCTTCAATAAACATTATCAATAAGTTTATCAATGCGTTATAAAGTAAGTATTTGATAAAGCATAGTTTGGCTTGTGGATGATGCAATGTAAATGTTTTGTACATTCAATCCCTTAACTGTCAGTAATAACAATGTGACATGCAGGACATAGGTGAAACTTGATTATACTCTTTTTTGCGAGTAGACTTGTTCCTATGACAAATAAGACCCAGATTAGTCAATGAATTGACCAAACCTGCAGAATATTGACTTTTTCAAACTTTGTTACATTTAAAACCAAAAATTTGACAAGACTATGAGTGAACTAATGCAAAAGATTTTATCATAACATGGTAAAACGTTAATTGAAATAATTTTTACACACCAATGGTATCCAAGAATAATGGCAACAGTCGTTAACAGAAGAACAGCAATGAATTTGGTAATCCAAATCAGTTTAAGGAAATCCATTAAGTTTGTTTGTTTATCTCTTTTTTGCTGGTTTGATTCTGTAGCAACATAACAAAGGGAATAGAGAGTTAAAGTAATAGAAGAGTTTGCAGTTTATGATAGTAAACTAATTTATTAGTATTTCATGATAAGTTCAATTTTAGTTTTTTTCAAACTATTTTCAATACAAATTATTTTTATTAATAACTGTTAGTTATTACAATCTAAATGAGGCATTACCTGTTGTGCAAAGTGCCTCAGTGCCTAAATGTGTTCATTCAAAGTTGTGACTTCTAATTTTGGAACTCAATCTGTTATGAAGGATTGTACCTAACTCATATTAACGATATAATTTATCATTCTGTCAATAACAGAATAGCATAAACACAACCTTACTCGCTGACCTTATAGCTATTCATGTTTTGAAACAGAAATGTTGTTTTTGCCAAAAAATAGTACAATTTGATTACATATTTTAGAAATGTTGAATTTTTATAGGGAGGGTTAGGAAGTTTTCGTTCAGTTTAAAAAACTAGAAAAAAATGCTGCAGGGTTATACAGCTCATAATAAGTATAAAACAAAAAAATAACCCAAGTAAATGCAAGTTTTACTAATAAACAAGTTTGTTGTAAACTAAGATGAAACTAAGATCAGGAAACTCTTAAAATTAATAAAAAATTGTATTTCTGGTCATTTGTAATAACATTAAAATTCTAGGTTTTGGAGAATCTTTGATGTAGGAAATTTTTTTGAATAATGGAAAAATTTTAAAAATTGAAATCATTTTCAAAAAATTATTCTATAAAGCATATATCAAAGCATTATCACGAAGTTTTGAAGGTTTTGATAATTATTTAGCAATATTTTAAAACATGTCAACAAATTGTGCATTATTTTATAAACCTGTAATGCTTATTCACCAGTCGCTAAGTTTCAAAGATTCTGAGCCTATGGAGATTTCTAGACTTGTGAAAATTATGTTGTGAGCCGAGTAATGCGGGCGTTTTCCAGACATGCAAAAATGGTGCCCAAAGGGTTATGATACTCAAAATATTAGTTTTTCGTCTGGTCAGGAATGTTCTAATTTCATAGCACTACAAGAGCATAACTACTCACTATAACTAGATCAATTAGGTCTGTAACGGAAGAGCAATCAAGATGGTAGTCAAACGAAAAAAAAATGCTACCATTTGCTGGTAAAATGCGGCAAGAAGTCAACTTGTTACCTGCTCTTATTCATTCTGACAGTTGTATAAATGTACGTAAAACAGCAAAAGAAATGTTGCAAAATTGAACACATGAGATAGAACTCTTTGGTGCGTTATAAGGCCACTAACCATTTGCAATAGTGAAAGAAAGGCATGTTGCTGAACTTGTAACGTCTTCAGACTGTGTATATACAAATGATGTGTAGTTTCTTGTTTCTAAAGGCTTTTTTATGAAATGTCGTTTTTTTGCTCTGACAAATCTGTGATATACCAATATTTTGAACGTTCTTTATCTTTGCAAACTTTAAAAATGATCAAATCGTGAACGCTGTCTGACTTCAAAGTCCAAGAAAACTTTAAATTTTCAGATCCAGTAAGACTTGAAACATTGAAGTTGGTAGGCGGAGCTGGTGCTACAATAAAAACTCAAATGATTAAAGAAAAAATCAAAATATACCATGCAATCTAAAATAAAATATTTACGTAAGTGTTTCCATGAAATAAACTTATTAAAAATAAGAATTGTTAACAAACGTCAACCTAGCAAACGATTAAAGTAAAGATGTTCAGCAAAAAAGTTTCTATTGGGTGTTTAGGAAAGTAAATTACTCTGTCATTGTTTGATACATCATGCTAACAGTCAACTTAGTTTTACGACCAGATTGGCAAAAAATGCAGTCAAATTTTTCAAACCCTTCACATTTTCATCAGTTGCAACAAAAATAATTGGAGTGTGAATATATTTGATGGTGTGTACTACCGCGGATTTTCTTGATATTTCTAAAACTATTCAGGTATATCAACAAATAAATCATGTTATCATTGAGGTACCTGAATATTACGCACACATTGCTTGTTACTTGATGCACTTCTTATACAATTATCTAAGCAAATACAGGTATTTATGTTAACTATTGCAATGTTGGTCTCACTCAATTTTAGACCAGTCCACCGGCGAAAGCATTATTCATTCAGTTTTGGTTTTCAATAGTTTAAATTTAAAAGAAAGCGTAGTGGAACTTACGTGCAATTAATATAATCTCTACCACACTTCTTAAAGTTATTCCAGTCACTTGAAACTCAAAGCTATAGTTTCCTCCTGGTATTGGGTGATCAATGTCAGGCAGATACTCATCCGGATTGACTTCTATCATGAAAGCCCTTAACCTTCTACTTGAATTGTGAATCGATGATGGCTTCACTTCAAAGTATTTGCCTGTGACAGAAATACATGTAAGTACACGAAAGGTTTTAATAGTTGACACATTTCTATTTCTTCTAGAGCATGTGATAGTTTACACTCATGTTTTTGACTGAATATTAGTATAATCTATTACTATTACTAAAAACTGTTTGTGAGCCGACTTGTTTTATAACTTGTTCAAAAATTAATCTATGTTCACAAAGCTTCAATTATTTCAACAGTCATTGTAGATATAAATAAGTTTATATTAGTTGGAGACAAAATTGGTTTTGGACACTGTAAAAATGCACTATATTGAAACTTTGCATAACTACAGGTAATCAAATAATCTAAGCAGTAAACATTTTGTTAGCACACAAAAATCAATTCCAATTAAAATTTTTTTATTTAAAACACCCAAGTAGTATTTGTTAGGTAGTTTTTCTAATTTTTATAAAGTTTAAGCAGGGTTACTTCAATATCATTTCATTTAGTTCAAAAATATTAGCTATCTAGAAATAAAACTGTAAGAAGCTTGAAGGGGCCTGACTTTACATTGATTTTCAATGTTTAGGAACCGCAAGTTAATCTATGGTCGGGCAAGACATGTCTAAGCTAAAAAGTGTTTATAGCAATTTATGTCTGTAAAAAGTTCATAGCGACAGTTCACTGGTCATAGTAAGGAATGCACAATTGATGCTTAATGTGCATTATTTTAGTGACAGTTAAACTACAAATTGATGGGAAATTGTGGATAAACTAAATGCGCAAAGTTATATAAATATTAGGTTAAATAGGTAGATGTACACAATGTTTACTTTAGTGTGATGGTGTAGATGAGGTAAATACAAAAGCCTGAGTTTCATAATAAAAATTAGGGTTGGTCTCCATTCTACTCAATATATCACTAATAACTACAAATAAGGATCAAAAAGCTAGTGGTTTGAAAATTGTCACTTTTTACAACCATTTCCAACTCATCCGGAACTGTCTTTAACTGCCTAAAATGTCTTTAACTGGTTTTGAATTCACTGAAGCCTGGTCACTAGTTGTAAGGTGCATGAGGAAGTTAAATGCACTATAACAAGGTTAAAACAATAAACTGTTTACTAGCAAAAAGTAGCTTTAGAAAGCCTGTATCTCACCTCAAAACGCAACATACGTGCCAAAGTTCAAGTCCCATTAGCAAACTGACCTTGCTCTACCGGACACCACAACAAAGGTTATAGAATAGTTGCTAATGGAAACGTAATTTGATGCATACAACTACCTGAACATCTAAACTCACACCAACACAGAGATCAAGACGCTTACATGCACACGCACACACACATGCGCGCGCACTCGCACACGCACACATACCCACACACACACGCACACACACATACCCACACACGCACGCACGCACACAGGCACACACGCACACACGCACACACACTCTCCCTGCATGTGCAATCATTTGTGTTAAAATGACATTCAAGTATACTGATATTTTTATTATTTAAATATATAATGTACACTGGTGGTTTGCACTAAGTGTTTTTATTGTTTGACAGTCTGGTAGAGAGAGATAATACAATGACTAGGTATGTTTATTGTTTGACAGTCTGGTAGAGAGAGATAATACAAAGAGTAGGTATGTTTATTGTTTGACAGTCTGTTAGAGAGAGAATACAATGATTAGGTATGTTTGTTGTTTGACAGTCTGGTAGAGAGATAATACAATGATTAGGTATGTTTATTGTTTGACAGTCTGGTAGAGAGAAAATACAATGACTAAGTATGTTTTTCTTTTGAAAGTCTGGTAGAGAGATAATACAATGATTAGGTATGTTTATTGTTTGACAGTCTGTTAGAGAGAGAATACAATGATTAGGTATGTTTATTGTTTAACAGTCTGGTAGAGAGAGAATACAATGATTAGGTATGTTTATCATTTGACAGTCTGGTAGAGAGAGAATACAATGATTAGGTATGTTTATTATTTGACAGTCTGGTAGGGAAAGAATACAATGATTCGGTATATTTATTGTTTGACAGTTTGATAGTGAGATACTACAATGATTAGGAAGTTTTTTTAGAATAAGTTAGAAAATTAGCAAAATGACATATTTCATGTAGTTTTCCAAACTGTTCGCAATAATACGAAAGTCCTTTGAAGTTTTGTAATTCTATTGATGCATGTATTAAAACTGTTTAAAGATTAATCATAATACTGTATTTATGTTGATGCGGTGCTTAATAATTCATCTCAGTGGACACAAGAAGCATAATACTGTTCAACCCAAGTTTATTAAAATAAAATAGTGTTAAGGTAATTTTTTTTCTTTTCTTCAATTGGAAAGAAAAACCAGCATAAAATTTATTGTTAATTTTAGAAGTGGGTCAGTGTTTTTAAAAGATTTAGATGGAAAATTTGTAATTACCAGACCTTATTGTATAGATTATTATTGGTGAATAAACTTTTATTCAATGCTAAAGGGTTTGATCTGTTGGCTAAATTTTTATTCGGAAAATCCCTGTCTTTTTTATCTCCATATTCGAATAGGCTATGACATAATATAATCTTTCAATAATCTAAGCTAATGACATTTCTGATTTTAAAGCATGACCACTTATTTCTTCTTCTTCACTGTAAGTTCTAAAAAAAAGATTAATTTACTAACTTCTCATTTTAATGCATACATCTAGACTGATTTTACTTACTGCAGAATAAGCTTCATCTCGAGTTTCATTTGTTTTCATCTTTTATCAACCAGCAAAATTATCTCGGCACAAAAGTTTCAACTTTCCACCTGGAAATTAGAAAAAAACAGTCTTCTTTAGCCTTTAGCAATATCAATGTGTCGTCACATCAATTTTTGGATATATATTAAACACTCACTCTACATACTGTGTCGCCTTTATCTGAAAACACTTTGCCATAGATAGAACATGTCATCTGACAAAGGTTTTAAAAACACTTATTAAATAAGACAGATAGTAGTAAGTTTGTTGAAACCACGGGCTTTAGCCCCGTAATGCAACTTTCACCTGAACAGATTTAACAGGAGTTAAAAAGCATGATAAGCAGAGAAGTTTAAAATTATTTGAAGACATAAAACAAGTATTATCATGCTAAACCAAATACCAAAAAAGGAAGAATGACCAAATTTAAAAATGTTTAAAGTGAGATGACAACATTTTCCTTGATTTGTTCATGAAATCTTCTTAATTTTTCTGAAATATGCACAGATAGTAGCACAATTCTGTCTTCTACATATTTGTAAAACTTTACAATCATAACTTCGATGTACACATGACAAGCAGATGGCACTTTAATGGCAGCGAAAGGGATCGATTACCTAAGGCTAAATAATATTTGTAACATCACATTTTAAGAACCTGAACAAAAAGATTTTTTGCAGGATATACTTTTGACACCCTGTTTTCTATAGTTCTATTATTCTTTGTGTATTGAATATAGGCTCATTCGAAAGCCAAGCGTCTGATGCATTGAAATATATAATACAAAATTATGAAATTTATGTGCTTTAATATTCATAAAGTAGCACCTCACTAAATGTCTACTGCTGCTCAGATAAAAGACACATTTCCACTTCACATTTTACATTCATTGATAAAACTTACAACAATGAGTGTTTAGAGTTAAATAATATGGCTAAAAGTCATATTATCGAATAATATAACTAATAATATGTAATATAAATGACTTGCGATGTCGGACACATAACAACAGAAGACAGTCGTTAGGATATACCAGCAGTACTGAGACCAAAATAAATGCTCTGTTCCTGCTAGTTTGTATGGATTTGAAAAGACCCGGCTAAATCGAGGCCAGAAAATAATCAACCCACTCTTCTACTTGGCTACTGGCTGAAAAGGACAGCAGCGCCAGCAGACAAAGCATCAAACCTTTTTTGAGCCAAAAATTAAATAAACTAGCTGACTACTCAGCTGGCATCAACGGCAAAACCTGCTAATAATTTAGCACTGAAATGCCTTGACCTGCTACCAAGACGGCTCTAAATGACTTGATTTGCTGCCAAGCCGGCCATCCAGAAAAGGATCAGAAGCTGGCAGCGATGACAATATATGATAAACAGAACAATCACAAGTAGATATATAATAGCTATACAGTCATACATCATCATACAAGCTTATAGCATTGGGTGGTTGAGCTCACATGTCAATTTAACCTAGACTGTCTCATGGCATCTTTTCCTAAATAGATTAAACAATTGAAAATGAACTCACCAGCATATTATGAAAAACCAACTAAAAGGATTTTACGGTTAAAATAATGTCTTTAAGTTGTATAATTCCATACCTACACTAAATATTCACAAAATTGACACACATATAGTTGTTATGATCTACAATAAAATGTATAATCACTTCGTACACTACTTAATAGAGTTTTACCTTTGAGATAAACATTGTTGTTAATGGCGGTCTCAGGAAACTCAAAAAGAGCTCAATTGATACAACAGACTTGCGTGACTATCCATTATAGAAACTGTAAATTTATCTTCAATGCTTTTGCTTACTAAACACACATTTAAAACCGAGTTTTAATTAATCTGTTACTAAACTTACATTATTTCAGACATCATAATTATTACTTTTTGCTTCTGGCTGTGCAATGTTGCTTTTCTTTCATTGCGAATTTCTGTCAACCTTTTGAAAGCTTTTTTTTAATCGAAGTTGAGAAAAAAATACCTAATAACACTGTTCTCAAAAGTGGCTCATTGCATACTTGGCTATATAGTTTAGTAGCCATTGAGAACTGGCCTGTGCGCTCGTATCCGAAATATTGTTCGTATTTCTAGCTAGAATTTTGCTATGAAGTTAGCTTGTATCTCAAGTCTCTCGTATGTTAGGGCACTCATATGTAGGGTAATGGCTGTAAATGTAGCTTTTGCGGCAGGTGCACTGACTGCAGTAAGTTTATAGTCGTGCAAATCTATTTTCCTGTTTATATTTAATACAGTTTAATATTCTGTGGAGCACAAAAGGGGACAGATGGTCAACTGGTCAACTTGGCAATGGTCAACTTGTGTGGAGCACACAAGTTGACCATTTGCCATAATACACCACAGAGAGGACATAAATAAAGAGCTAGCAGACAAAGCTACTATTATGAAGCACATAGTTTTGTTGTTGGCATTTCTATTAATTTTATTAATCTTTTGCTGCAATAATAATCTTTCAAATTTAAGGTTTAATAATAAGATGTTTAATATTGAACATAAATCAAATCAGACTAAAAAGTTTCAACAATTTTTATTTTTCTCTGAAGCAGAAAGATTGTTTTATATTAACCAGTTTCTCTTTAAATAACAAGCATATATATTTTAGTTGCATATGTTTATATAATCGAAAGCCATGGGATATTACTTCTGTGAAACAGGATTGAAAGGTCATATAAGTTATCAGCATACATTGAACAAACTGTATAACAGGTTCCTTGGTAACAACTGAAAGAAACAGCACATACCAGTAGAGCAGTCAAGTAGTGCAAAGATTGTGCCTGATGTAACAACAACATAATAAATACTGAATCAGTTGTAAACATATACATTGTAGGTGGTATAGGAAAAGGAATGAATCACAGTGCAAGCGGCCACTTCAGGAAATCTGTTTCAAAGCTTTCCAAACAAATCGTCTGGTGCAATTTTGGGGATTAGAAACTGTAAAAAATAGCTCTGTCTGTTGCCATGCAAGTGATTCAACCAATTGTACAGTCAACCAACTCAAACACTGATAGCGGTGTATATCCCTATCATGCATTGAGGATCCCTCAGACATGTGCCAATGGTAAACATTTGTGAATTTGTATCTTCCCTGTTGCTCAATATTAACAATGGTAATTATGTCTGATATATTCTTAAAATGCATTATCATAGGTTTTTGAATATTTTAACCAAAAATTCTAAACACTCATCAGTTTCAATCATGAAACACACAAAATGATCAGTCTGTTCATTAATACCATCTTATTTTTATGTTTCACCACCTACATTAGCATTTCTGATAATCGTGAGTACGACTCAGACTATAATTTGATTTTAAATATCTTTATCTCTGTCCAAAATCCACGAATATACTTTTATATTGCCTTTTATATTTGAAAAAGATTTTTCTCTGTGAAGCACACAAGGGGAGCAGTGGACCTATTGCCATAATACAACGCGCATATGATATACATGTGAATTAAAACCTAACAGACAAAACTATTATTATGAAATACGTATATAGTTTTGTTGTTGACATTTCTATTAATTGTATTAATATTTTGCTGCAATAATAATGTTTCATAATTGAAGTTTAATAATAAAATGTTTAATGTTAAACAAAAATCTGATCAGACTAAAACTTTTCAATAATTTTTATTTGGTGCTGAAGCAGGAAGATGGCTCTATATTAACCAGTTGCCCTTTAAATAACCAACTTATATACTTTAGTTGCGCATGTTTATAAATGTGAAAGCCTTTGGATATTGATTTGGTGAAACAGGATTGAAAGGTCATGTAAGTTATCAGCAAACATTTCACAAACTTTATAACAGGCTCCTTGGTAACAACTGAAAGAAACATCTCTCTCCAAAATACACGAATATGCCTAAGTGGTTTAGGGAAACACTTCATTTTTCTATTCAAACACTTTATTCGTTTCTGTTATGCTTCTTCAATACATTTGAAATTCGCATTTTGTTTATTATTGATTTTCATTTTCTCTGGTATATGTTAATATTATTGTTAGATGGTTTGAAAGTGGAGTCTAGAAATAACAGTAATAGGTGAGGACAAAGTAATGTGCGGCATTTTTCTGTTATTAATGTGTGAATGAGTGTGTTTTCACTTAAGATCAATAGGTTCTCTAACAACATATATCAATCAATTTGAAACAAACTTACAAAGTGACTCAGCGTAACTTGTCTTATAAAGCCTTGTTAATGGCACAACTTGGCCTACATGTGGAGTAAGTTGTGCCACATACCTATTTTATTTGGGATAGTTTGGGCTAGCATAAAACATTTACAGAATTGGATAAGTTCAAGTTACTTTATTATAATACCACTTTATAAAACTTTTATTGGCTAATATAACTCAGCTAAGTATTTACCTGAAATAATACGTTATATCCTAATTAATTGTGACACAATACAATTCATTATTGTAACATTAATATGTAGGTCTTAAATCTAGATCTTCATCAACCAGGAAAATAAATGATGCAGCCAGCACCTTTACTTCAAGCATGAATTTAATGTTGAAATTGTGTTTTACAAGAGCTATTACTTTTTCATCATATAACTTGCTATGATGTTTATCAGTCACATACACTACCAGAACCAAATCTTCTCTTTGAATAATGTTATATAGGATGTTATTTTTATCAAGTTCACCCTCTGGACTATCTGGATCTGTCTGAAGCAAATCAACTCCTACCGCCTCTTCTGCCGAGAACTGGAGTATTGGAGCTTTTTTAATTTTGCTTCTTTTCCGACTGTTCATGCTTGGTTTTTTAGAAGTTTTGTTAGTGTTTTTTTTAAACTCATTTTTTAGGTATCTGTTAGAATAGGGAATTTCCTTATCCACCTCTATAATTTTGCCCTAGAAATGGGTTTTGTATCTGGCAGAGTTTGTGACTGTGTAACTCAACTAGCAGAATATTGCAGCATAGCAGAAATTTGCAACTTTTTTTAGTTGTAATGGAGTGGCCAGTTTGGAGCCCTGAAATTGCTAGTTGTAAAACAGCCGGCTGACCAGTAGGAGATTGTTCAGTTTATAGAGTTTAAACTAAACATATAGTAGCTACTTCCTAAGCTTTTGCGTCAGCGAGTGGCGTCAACAGATCAGTCTCACTTGCAGGAGCAACCTCAGCATTTCCAAATACAAGCGAGTTAAGAACATGTATATCTGTGCATTTGAACCCGGATGGGATATTTTAGAGGGTCATGTTTTTTTATATAAGTTTGAAAAAACAACTTGCTAATGTCATTGATTAAAAAATATTTAAAAAAAAAAAAACAAAAGCTAACACTGAATTATGTGATACCATATTGGCAGATCACCACCAGATACTACAACCAAAGCTGCAAACATCAATTGCTCAAAACAGGTAGGCGATAGGCAGCATGATCAGACTACCTGTGCCTTGAATTTAGTGTTATCAGTCGATACTATGGCAGGACTTTCCAACAATCAAACATTGAGACGTTTAAAAAGGAGTCGCTATAGCCAGACTAGCACACTGAAAACTGAAAGGTCAATGATATATGCTATAGTTCAAAAACCAAAATGTTTGCCACGCAAACCTATTGTTGAACTTTCTGGTGATCCACTTTACCAAAGTTTCTTTTTCAGACAATGAGCTTTCTGCTGCTTGAGTAATTTTGTAGCTCTGCATCATCTTTAAAGTTTTAGTGCATGCAATGACTTTTTAAAATATACCTCAACTTTAATATTAATTTCAATCAGGGATACACAGTCTGACACATATTTGTATATTTATGTTATAACTAGGGAAAAAGCCAAATATATATATATAATGGGAATGCCAATAAATCAATACTTCAATAAACATAAAATTCAACTCATCTGTTCTGAATAAAATATAAAACAAATTGAATAAATTACACACAAGTAATCCAACTATCAGGATATCATAACATTTGTATGAAAACTACCCCATATATGAAATATGCATCTATCATAGTGAATGATTTCAGTATTGACATCACAACTACAGCCATAGTAATTGAAAGATCAACAAACAAAATAAGGCCAAAACAACTTTCAGATTTAAATTCACAGTTATTGGTGTCAGCTTGAGTTTTCAATTTTTAGATCATGTTTTTTTCACTTACTTTACAATGTTTAAACCATTTATTCCCAAAAGTTTACTACCTTGACATCATATCGGGTTGACAAAGATTTTTCACAAAAAGCTGTCATTCAATTAATCATTATCTGACGTAGATCAAACTACATCAACTTTGCTGATATTTCTAATTGTAAATAAAAGCTAGGGATAATTTGTGGAAGAACTGAGGCTACTTCTCTGTGATAGGTTTCTATTGCTTTTGATATACTTTATTATTATATCTTATTTCAATGAGCTACTATTAAATAACCATAACCTTAGTTGCACTATATTATTCTCTGATATTTAGTACAAGGTGCCAATTGATGTGATGACTTGTTTATCGTAGAATAATATTTGGTATGCTTCATAATCAACTTTTCAGATTTCATTATATTCATACTTTCAGTTGCGATGGACAACATTTATTTGAGACTAGAAAGCAATGGATGTGATCTACAACTTACGCTGCAAATAGAATTAGAAAAAAAAGGATTTACTCAGATTGAATACGCCCGTCTGGTAATACACAAACGTCAAAAACCTACAACTGAGTATGCACTTCTAGCTAACATTAGTGATGTTTCTCAAGGTAATATTTTAAATTAACAAAATGAGCATTAAGGATTAGACAAAATATAATATTATTATGCTTTATTATTTATCTTGGGGTGTTGACTGATGTTCTAAAAAAGAATCAGGGAGATTAACCAACCAGAAGCTGAGATATAGCCAGCCAAACACAGGTCTACTGAAATACATCAATGTTTTGGCAATCCTCATATTAGCATCAATTATTATATGACGTATGCAATTGACTTGTGTGTCATTGGTCAATTGAGCGAACTTATGCTCTCTCCTATAACTATCACGACGTTTTAATTGGTTTAATCCCTGGAAGTATAGAACAATCAATTCCGGCCTAACAATCATTGATCTGAGAATTCCGAACCAGTCCCTTTCACTTGTAGATTAGTTTTAGCATGAAATAATTACACGCATCTATTATTTCGCAAAATTTCGGTTATCATTTGGAATTTTCTACAAATTATATTAGTTACACCATTTATTCTATACACAGTTATGTTATTAGTTTGTATAATATGCATTATGATTATTATATTCATCATGAAAAAATAATCGTAGATAGGATAATAGACAAATCACAAAATCAAATCAAAACTTATCGTTTTCTTTTCTTACAGCAAGAACAGGACGGTCAAGTTATTATCTTTAAAAACATGGCTGTAGCAAACTGACAGTCTGTTAACAGCAATGATAATTATGAAAATCAACTAAATGCTGCAGTAGCTACACAGTAAAAAGATGATGAATGAAAAAAATTCACATTCTTATTTCTTCTTCTAAACAAACGGCAAATCGCGGATGTCACATATAGACTATACACACGCCGTTTGTCGAACAGAGGATCTTTGGAGCATATCCCTAGACATCGAGTTGAAATTTGAAGCACCATAGTCAAAATCTGCTCTTTTTTTTAAACAAAAATCATGGCGAGAGGTTGTGGGCAACTGCCTTTACCACACAATGTTTCCTTTGTTTTCCTGAGAAACCCGAGCTAGGCTGTAAATTATTTACTATCGCGAGAAGCATTTCACATCTCGTAGCCTAAAACAATCATTATACGTAACGGCGGTAAGGGTTCGCAACTCCCGAACATGTCCAATAAGTCGATTTGAAATGTCACAATTCTCCGGATCTTCAAAGGGTTTTTTCTTCTGATTTGTTTGTAGGTAGACCTGTGTTTGGCTGGCTACATCTCAGCTTTTGGTGAGTCAATATCTTTGATTTCTTTCAGATTATCAGTCAAGATCTCAAGATACATAACAAAGCATCATAACATTATTCTTTCTCTATTCTTTAAGATTATTGTGTGTTACGAGTTTGCTACTTGCAGATAGTTTGATACTTCCAGTTGAAACTCATAGCTATACAGTAAACGATGTTACGCTGTGAACTATTTGTTCTGACAATTTTTAAGTTATAGGATTTTATGTCATACGTACATTGAAATACATCTCTAGTGCCTAATCTATTTTAAGATCTGTCCAGAGTTATTCCTACAGGCCTTCAAAACCTAAGCTTGATCAAATAATTTAGTGACTCTGCGGTAGCTTTTGCATTTTGGTCTGTATAAACATCTTTCTCTTTTATTCTAGCACCGTCAATCAATTTACCATTCATAAGTAGGTAATTTCATCACAGGTCAAGTCGAGCACATTTCATTGTTAATTGATATTGATCCTTACATTTTTAAAATTATGCAAAAATTGTCTGCTCAAGAAAATAATAAGATAATATTTTATATTATTAATATATAGTAAAACAAGAATTTATTTTCACCATATGCAAAATGGCAGTGTATGACAGGCCGATCGTCTAGCTGCTGATACTATTGAAAACTATGATAAAATAGAGCTTCCGATGAGACTTCATATAATGACATTCAGCTTGGTGAACCAAAGTGCATCAATTGGTCACCTTTAAATGTTTCTGAATAAGTACTTACTATTTATGCTTCATAGACCAAACTGACATTCTCTTGTGGCAAACTGAATTTCCAGGAAACTCGTACATTTATAAAGGATAAACCTAGGCATTATGTACTTAAATATGCATAATGTACTTCTCTGTACATGTAATATACTTTTAAGAATAACTAAAATATTTTTGTTTCCCAAATTGAATCTGAGCAGTACTCTGAGCTTATTATTTGCGTTTTAAAAATACCTATCATATTACAATGCTGAAAAGTTTCTTGAATTACTTACAAACTTTGTGTGGAGTTATATTAAAGGAGGTACATTTTAGGAGTGTCTACTGGAGTCATAACCAACAAGCGACCTTTAGGCCAGTGCGGCCTTTTTGCTGCTTCAACGTGGCCTTCCAGTTGCTGGCTAAAACAAAATCTAATGCATTTTTAATCTGAATTTTCAAGTATCAATTGTCAGTCTCGCATCATAAAGAAGTTGCTTCCTACATGTATATTGATTGAATAACGCATGACTAATGGGTTATCACTGTGCTTGTCCTGCAGAAAAAACAAAATTTATTTTTGTTTTTCTGCAGGACTCTCTTTCAACAGTTCCTTACCACAAAAAATAGTTAGCAACTTCATGGCAGTGAGTTTGCAGGTGCGGCAATGACAAGTTCAGCAAAGAAATCAAAGCGTTCAGTAGATGAAGAAAGCCGTGAATTCAACAAAAAGTAGACTGATGAATTTCCTATAGCAAACTGTCAAATGATTGGACATTCTAAAGAGCAAAGACAAAAATGATGCAAAGATACATTTCAAAGCTAAGCATGGAGCAGTACAAGGAAATATGTCTAATGATGCGGAAAAGGCAAGAATTGCGATACTGCTCAGCTACAGAAAAAAACACAACAGAGTATGATTAGGTATTTCACTCAGAGCAGCCAAAAAGCCATTTCAGCAAGCATGAAGATAGTGCCACAAGTCAGCAGGTGCGGAAAACTCTTTATGGATGAGGAACTAATCAAATAGTGTGTTGAAGGTTCATCTGGTGTTATATGTTTTGGTGTAAAAAGTTAGGAAATTTTAAGAAAAAAATTAGGATTTTTTTAAAGGAATAACCCTCTCTCATTGTACGGTAGCCCAAACTTAAATTTAGAGTCAATATGTGCAGCGACAGCTACAAAATAATTTGCAAGGTTTTATAGCATATTCCAATGCACTCGATAAATTGGCAAATGCAACAAACAAAGCCCATTTACCTGTGTTGTTTGTTGAGTAAGCAAAGATCTCACTATTACTGAATATTTGGTTGCTCTTTGCAACTGCATAGTTGTCAAACAGAAAATATGTCTTGGCCATATTACAAAAATTGGTAGGAGAGAAAAAATTTGATATCAGCAAATTATGTTACATAGCAACAAATGGAGCCCCTGCTATGATTGGTCGTGTCAATGGTTTCAGTAGTTTGCAAATGGAGGAGCTCCAGAGAGTTGGGATGAATCCACTTCCTTTACAATTGAACTGCATCCTACCACAAAACCTGGCTTCTAAGGCTATGAAACTGAATCATGTTGTATTATCAAAGATGTTGTCATCAATTTGCCACAGAAAGTGTTGATATATTTTCAGTTTCGCCAGTTGTTTGATGATATCAAATCAGAATTTGCGGATGTTCCATATTTTGCTAATTACCCTGGCTATTAAAGAGAAATATGGTACTTCAAGACTTCAACCTGCAAACTGTCATGATAGAATTCCAGAGATTGCAAAATAAACACCTGTCTGAGTTTTATGCTTTTCAATTTTTGGATAACTTTTCCTTGTGGATATTAATATGTGCCTTAATGAGGTTAAAACTAAACTGCAAGATGAAAATCAGCTGATTAGTAGCATTTACTGTGGTGTTGGTAGTTTTTCCGGTCGACCAACAATGTTGGAATCACAGTTAACAGGGAGGACACTGTAGATGTATAAAGCTTTCCAATGATTTGTAAGTGGCCAAGTGAACCACAGCTACAATGGTATGCTGATTTTGTGTGTGATCTAAAGCTAAAAAAGGAAGCCCAGATTTTGTGATTTCAATAATGTAAAAATAGAGCTCTGTCTGTTCTCAGCAGTGCTAATTGCAGAAGGTATTAAACCTCATTTTCAACTAGAAATGATTGACCTTAAAAAATTGATGTCATCTGCTCAACGCTGTTCCGCCCTGCCCAAGATCTCATCCACGCGTATCGTATGGCTCCCCTTCTGAAATATTCGCAACTGAAGGTAATCGCAGAGCAAACCATGAGAATGCTCAGCAGCACTTACATGTGTGAAAAACTCTTTTCTCAACTGCATTATGTAAAAAATAAACACAAAACAAGGCAAACCGATGAGCACATCAACGAAAATGTTCACCTCTTTCCCACAAACATTTTGGCACGGTGCACTCAAGTCTTGGATGACATTCAATGCCAAGTGTCTCATTAAAGGAGTCGTGTGTAAACATAAACTTCTGTTATCATGCTAATTATATGTTACTTTTGCTTTTTATGTATGTTAATTCATGTTTATTTGCATTCAAGGAGAATTAAAGATGAATAATACAATTGTGATTAATATAACTGCGACTGCAATAACTGAACAGAGTCAAGTTTCTTCCAACTTCTGTAAATTTATAAAAAAAATTAATTGTGAAGCATTGTCTAAAAAATTCTACTCTCAGCACCGACATTTTTAAAAATAGTGATTTAGAGAAGTAAACATTATTTTCTCTATACTGGTCATTAAAGTTATAGGTCATTGGGGATGGTGGATTTGTAAAATTACCATTTAAAAAAGGCCTTACGCCTAAAAAAGTTTCCCATCAATGGTCTAGTGTACCATGTATCAAAGTTGTTTGTGCAGTAATATATAGTAAACTAAGTGGTTCTGAGGCTATTGTAACAATACTCACAACATACGAAAAATTGCTATTATTTTGCAATAGACTTCTTTGTTAATTGCAAAATAAATTTTGCAGTAATAAAAAACTTACGGTTGCGGTGAACAGTTTTTTCCATCAGATCTATTTAATATTGCATTTGGCAATGAGGCCACTGTTTTTAGTCAGCAACTGATTTACGTGCTACATGACTATGACACTTATGATTAAATCCGATCACATTTGCATAAATATCTGAAAAATACATATCTGTGATGCCTTTAAAGAAAATTGATTCAAAATTGCTTTAAACTTAATTGTTTGATTGGTTAAAAAACAAAGAAGTTGACAATGGTTAATTTGAGCGTTTTTTCTCCGTAAGAACATAGCCACATTTTGTGAGCACCCCTACCTTTAATTTTCTACCATTGTCATAGATTTATTGAGTTAACCCAGTTTTGTCTTTGGTATGGTAGGCCTGACAAACGACTGTTTATGTTAGTCTCAATTTTTTTTTCCTGCATAACATTTTACGTTTTTTCTAAACTTATCATTACCAATAATAAATTATTACCTTCAGCATAAAATAATTTAAACTATCAATTGATCATAAAGAGGAGTTCAAAATAATAAATTTTTTATTCTAGTTTATAAGTTTATTTTTCAAAAAAATATTCAGAACTTAAAAATTGAATGATTACGGTTTTCTAACACTTTACTCATATTCTAATACGGGTCAAAAACTTATTTAATTTATATTTTAATGGCTAATATCAGGGCATTTTGATAATTAGTTACTAAAAAAACCTCAAGACTCAAAAGAGTCAATTCATGCTCGTAACTTCATTACGATTCAATGGTAAAATAACCATATATTCTATTGACGTTATCTACTACACTCAGTAAAAATAGAGTTATGATTCAGATTCCATTGGTACCGAGCCATGTTTGCATCTCTTGCTAGAGAGTTTAAACATACAGTACTGTATTTTTTTATAGATATGGGAGAATGGAAAAACTCTTCAATCCCTGCAAAAAATACAAAGGTATTACTTAAAAAATGAAGTTTACACGAGTTTCTCACTGAAATTTACTATGGAGGATATGAATATAAAGTGGAAGCTCTTGTTTCATTCTGGTTACGCTCATATAGTTATTTTCTACCAGCATTGTTTGGTCAGTCTGTTGAGCGGCGATCTAAGTTGAAAAAAGAAAAAACTATCATTTATCGTAAGTCTATTTTATATTTATTATTGAATTGAGGAGACATTTTTACCTAATATTTTGGCATATTATTTAGCATTCCTAATACTCACTCAAACATGTAAAGTTTAGAGATTTTTATTTTAGCAAAAACATATATTACCTGGTTTTGTGCTTAGCTGAAATTAAGAATGCTTCAATAAACCAATTATCATACTTGGCATGCATTTTAGTTAAATCTGCCATAAAGATGATGTGATAAGTATTGGTGTTTATATAATAGGCCTAGTGTTACATATTGTCACGTTGAATTTATTGAACGTTTATTGTTGGTAATCAGTGTGTGTTGAACTATGCTTCCTGCATCATGTTTGTTTTGCTAGTTAGAAGGACATTTGATGCTATAAGATAATACAAAATATCCTTTAGTTTGGGCTAAATAACAATTTATTTAACAAAATTAAGAACTTCAAATTTAAAAACTAAAATTTGTTGCATTCATTTCAGAAAGTTTACCAGTTTAAAAATCTAAATTTCAGCTATGCAGTTTATTGATATATTTGCTTCACCGTGATGATTTTTTACACAGAAGTGATAACTCGCTAAAAGTATACATTTTTAGTGTGTTATATACGCTTGTAAAATTTGTTTGAGGCTCTTTGGTGATAAATTGTAATGTTATTTGTAAATCATTCATATTCGGTCTTCATTTTTGCATCATCTATTGTAACACTTCCACTTGAATGTCTTTACACTCTATATTCAACACTTTCCCTACAGTGGCAGTCAATCTGAGGTGGCTTTCAATTATTTAAAACCTGGTCTGAGATGTCGTTGAACTACGTAAAGCCTGGTCTTGTGTTTTTCAAAGTGCTACAATTGTTTAGATTGCCGATTCTGCATCACCTAACTAGATATACTAATTGATATTTAACTACAGTCTTGATTTTATTCACAGAAAAAAAATTCTAGCATAGGTTCACAAGATATATTGTTTTACCAATTTATATTTCTTTAAAAACTTAAATTTCATCAATGTACAAAGTTTTTCTAGTGAAGAATCTTCTATTTAAACATTTAGTTTACTAAAATGTGCCTCATAGTTCCTTTGCCAGTTCTTGTTTAGAAGTTGGTAAAATTAATTGTTCAGGCATCAAATAATTTGTATTACTATTTATGAAATCTTCAACATTTCAAAATGCAAAATTCCATATTTTGGTATCTGCGTTTGTAGAGTTTTGGGTAAAATATGCTTACAGAAAAAAAAATTGACGTTAGAATTTAATTTGAAACCTGAAATAATTTTTTGATGCACATCAACAAATGCAGCTACAAATATGCTGCTGTTTATTAATGATCATTTATTACCCAGCAATTAAGTATGTTTGAAAAATCTGAATTCAAATAAAACATGTGTTATAATAAATAGCAAATGATTTACAATGCCTTGTTATCTCTTTTTAGGTTAATATAAAAATCAGTTTCAAAATGAAATTCGGCACTTATAACTGAAAAAAGTAAAATGTATATTGGGTAATTTTTGAATTATTAGGTGCAACAGCAAAAGTCTTTGTTGTCAAGCCAATAACAGATTACGACAAAATTAGATTTTACCAAATTTTTTTTTTAAACTTTATCATGAATTTACTGATCACTGAATGCCTAAAAACTCTGTTAAAGAATAGAGAACGTGTTACATATTAGCTGTGCAGTCAGCTTTCTTTTAGCTGTGCTATAATCGCATAATTGTCTAATAACCCATAGCTATGGGCTTGCTAACTAAATCAGTTCCTTTATGTGCTTCTTACCTGTTAGCTGTATTTTCTGCGATACAAGACTTATCGTGATAATACAATACAACAGAAAGCATAACATTATTATGCTTTATTAGTTATCTTGAGGTGTGGACTGATGTTCTAAAAAAGAATCAAGAAGATTGACCCCTTAGAAGTTGAGATATAGCCAGCCAAACACAGGTCTACCTAATAAAGAATCAGAGGAAAACCCTTCAAAAATCCCAAAAATTGTGACGTATAAAATCGACTTAATGTTCCTGTGCTGGAGTTGTGCACCCTTACCGCCGTTACATATAATGATTGTTTTGGCTAAGAGATGTGAAACGCTTCTCGCGATAGTAAATAGTTTACAGACTAGCTCTGGTATCTCAGGAAAATCAAGCAAACATTATGTGGTAAAGGCAGTTGCCCACAACCCCTCGCCATGATTTTTCAAAACAAAAGAGCAGATTTTGATAATTGTGCTTCAAAATTTAACTCGATATCCACAGATATGCTCCGAAGATCCTCTGTTCAACGAACGGCGCGTGTATAGTCTATATGCGAGATCTGCGATATGCAGTTTGTTTAGAATGAGAAATAGGAATATGATTTTTTGTTCATTAATCATTTTTCTACTGGGTATTTACTGCAGCATTCAGTTGATTTTCATAATTATTGTCACAATTAAGTTCACTACAGCCATAGTCCTAAAAAGAATAACTTGACCGTGCTGCCCTTGCTGTAAGAAAAGAAAACGATAACTTTTGATTTGATTTTTCTATCGATCTATTGTCTTATCTATGATTATTTTGTATGATTAATATAATAATCATAATGCATATTATACAAAATAATAACATAACTGCGCATAGAATAAGTTATGTAACTAATATAATTTGTAGAAAGTGTAAGCAGAATGTTGCGAAATAATAGATGCACGTAATTATTTTATTCTAAAACTGGTCTACACGTCAGAGAGACTGGTTTGGAATTCTCAGAGCAATGATTGTTAAGCCCAATTTGATTGTTCTATACTTCTAGGTATTAAACCAATTAAAACGTCGTAATTGTTATAGGAGAGCACATTAGTTGGCTTAAATGACCAATGACACACAAGTCAATTTCATACGTCATATATTGATGATTACCAAAACACTTGTGTTTTTTGGTAGACCTACATGTATGTTTGGCTGGCTATATCTCAGCTTCTGGTTGGTCAATCTCCTTGATTCTTTTTTTAGAACATCAATCAACACATAAAGATAAATAATAAAGCATAATAATATTATGCTTTCTCTATTATTTAATTATGCGTAAATGGAAATAAAACATGTTAAGGAGATTCATACACACTCTTGTTATGCAGTCTAACATTACAGTTGATTTGTTCAACTGGACATGAGACTATACAAGTTTGTTTCAGTGCTTTGTAATATGCAACCAAATCTTTAAGAATTGCATTAATTTTTCAACTCCATATGGTAAGAAACTTGATTCAAATAACTCTCATATATGAAAGTAAAAATGCAATAGTGATATATTATTGCGACTCTTCTTGATGCTCTGGCATTTATGCTCTAACACAAATAAAACTATGTTTTTCATTTTGTAATAAAGCATTTAGTTTGATTTCATTCTATTTGTAAAACAGAAACATTTTTTTAATCATTATACTTATGTAAAACGTGGTGTTAAATTTTAAAAAGCCTTACCGGTTGTAACAAAATTAAAACTTCTGAGAACTAAAACAATCAAAGTAGCATACTCGTAGTTAAAACTGCAAAATATTGAAATTCATATTTATATTGAAAAATGCTATCAAGTCTTTACGGAAAATAATTGTCTATATAATCTTCAAAATAGAAACTTAAGTTGTTCGCAATCTACATTCATATTAAATAATTTAACATATTTAGCCCCATTGCTGCCCGAAGTGATAGAAGTTATTCCATTCACATATTTAAGGCTGAAGTTTGGAAAATACTTTCCATTGATAAACTACATTGCTCAGCTAATCATTCACCATCAGGATAAAGATGGTAAACTGACACATGTTTTGACTGTTCCATGGAATCAGCTTACACCATCAGAAACGATAGATGTCCCATCAATATCACAAAGCAAAACAGTAAATGTATTTGTGTGTACAAGAAATGTCACCAGCTGCAACTACCAGAATGTTGATTTTAACAATGGTATGTAATTTCATCCCTTTTTATAGTTCCAAAAAAATTATAAAAAAATCTCCCTTCAATTAAAACTAGCATTTTACCTGAAAAAAATCTGTTTGATTAAAATACAGTGTATATTGATTTTTTGTTTTCTAATTAGTCATTTTCAGCAAAGATTATCTGAGCAGCAAAAAAACACAAATATAAAAGCATCAGTGGAACGCCCAGGGTTTCCCATGTAATGAAAATAGTATTTACACAAAAATTATTTATATTTTCTATGTAACACCAAATACCATTCTAACTTCCAAACTTCATACCTTAAAAATGCAATGCATTTAAAAAAATAGAAAACATTCAAGAAATAGAAAAGTTTTCAAACCGTTTTAAAAACCGGTAACTTTCAAAATTTATATAATGAAATGAGTTTTTGGCTGAAATAGATTAGTAGAAACATTAAAACAACTCTAACTTTGTTCAAATGTAGAAATAATTAGCAAGGATTGACTGAATAAAACCTGCTTTGGTGCAAATACAATCCAAAGTTGTCTGGTATACACCTATTGGATAATAAATTACTTCAGTGTTTGCATCATCAGGCGAAAATGCCGTAGAACATGGTGTTCATTGCTAAAACTTCAGGGCTATACCTAAAGCAAAAGAAAAACATTTATTAGATTAATACTCCTCCAATTAGCAGTATAAATAACATGCTTGTTGATCTATTGAAAAAACAGTTTGATAAATTATGATTTCATGACACAAATTTGGTATTTTCATTTTAATGAAGGGTTAATATTATAAAACTACAGCAACATTTTTCTTCTTTAGTATTTAGTCCAATTTTATGAAAATGAGAGAAAAAACAATTATAAAATATACAAGACCACAACGTTCTTGGTCAATTTTCTAAAATATTAGTTTATGGGTTCGGATTTCACATCTAAAACATAGTTTACTGAGATTGTTTGAACACCTAATGGCATAGACAACATGTTATACTAAACATAGTCATATAAGTTATGGCAGACAAAATGAGAATATTTTATTGGCTACTTATATACGACATGTCAATTTTTGCGTGCCAACATTGCAATTTACTAAAATCATATAAATATAAACCAAATGGCTTTTATTGTAACTGTAACAAAGCATGCTCTTATTAGTCAGTGATTGCATCATCATTACTTGCTAATGATTTCAATTCTAAATGTAAACACAATTAAATTGGTATTTTCCATCCTACTTTATGATGAAATCCAAATAAAAAGATTTTTCAAAATTGTGAACTTAAACTACAAATTGTTTAAAAAAATTTGAATACTTTGACACTTTTTTGTCTTCTTTTCTAAATGATTTGAACTGCAGAAAAATATGTATTCCATGATATGAAGTTTAAAAACAAGAAGGGTAAATGTTTTATATGTTGAATAAAGCTAAGTATTCTGTCCACAGACTTTTTATTACCTTAGCAATGCCTACCATTCAACCAATAGTTATATATAGGACTGTGCTACAGTAGGAATACAATATATATTTATAAAAAATTATGCATATATAATAATAATAATAATATTGTTTGATGGTTAATTTTTGTCTTTCATAAAGTTTAAAAATAAGTTGAACTTTTACCAAACTGTTCCATTAATATGATGGGTGAAGCTTTATATGTTACATCAATTGTGAATTTATGGTTTTCTTGTTGTATGTGTTTTTGGAGTACTTTGTAAAACTTCAAAAGACAACAGCAAACTTTAACCTTGAAAATTTCTAATGATAATAGTGCATTTCTAAAATCAAAAAGTATTTTATCATGTAACCTATTTAAGAAAAAATACTTTCAAAAGTAACCAAACCAAAAAATGTTTCTTTTTTTAGTACAATATAGTGCGACTAATTAGGTAGAACATGAATTTTTATGTAAAATATTGCTTTATTTATTTGAATAAAGATGATGCCTTATAAGTGTTAGAATAACTGCATTTGTTTTAGCTCTTCCAGTTATTCATATAAACGAAACTGAATGGAACAAAGAGAGAGAAGAGATGACTGTAAAGTATTCAGTCAATAGGGATGATATGATGACTGTTCATATATATGTAACTGGGCTCAATGAAGACTTTGAAGAAATAACGGTGGAATACATTCAATCTTTCAACAATAGCTTTGCTGCAGTGATTACAAGCAACACATTGGAAAGAGAAAAGATGCGCAGAGGGTCAATAAATGTAACAGTTACCATTTCTTATGGTAGTTTTTATAGCGCAAACAGCTCCGTTTTTACAGCCCATATTCGTAAGTTGGCAATAGCATTCTTTCTAACAGAAAATAGCTATAATTTTACATATTGATGAAAAGGAGAATAAAGGTTTATTTTCAACACAAAATAATAAAAAATATTGCAAAAAGAAAGTTTTTAAAAATAAACTAATGCTCTAACTGGCTCTTTCAAAAACTTAAGTTCATATAAAAAAAGAGACAGACAACTGCACCGATGCCAAAATTCGAGAGCATCAATTTTCATTTTATGAGTTTTTAACTCAAGTAACACTGTAACGTTGAATATTTAGTATAAATATTTAAACCTCACAATCCTTATTTGATTATGGTCAAAATAGAAGAAAACTGCTTTTGCTATAGCTTAAGGCAAAACATTACAGAAAACCAAAACAGTACGAGTTTGCAATTTATTGTTGAACAACAAAAAATACAATGTTGGTTATTAGGTCGTATTTTAGTAAGTTTAAAGGTTTTTAACATCATCAACAGCTCAAAAGATCAACAGTGATCACAATGTTTATGATTCATAAATACCTTTGACTAAACTGAATCAAATCTGAACTTTAAAATTTTATTGGAACAATTTATTGTTATTTTTATATCGTGAATTTTTTTGAAAATTTGAACCAAAATAAATGTATAAACGCAGCATATCCTTAAGGTTTTGGGTAATATTTTTAAAATGTAATTGTTGTCTGCTTATAGCAACAATCTGTTCAGAATGTTGTAAATTTTTACACAAGCATATGCAAATATAGGTTCATATTGGCATTTGTAAGAGAGCAGCATATAAATACGTTTACTGAGCGGTTTGCAGCAATAAAATGGACAGGAGCTCCAACATTTTCGTAATTCAATCAGAGTTAAACACCATGTTGTGCTAACTTTTCGTTAAAACTAGCTAATATTCTTGATTTTACCACCTGGATTCAGCTAATTGAATTTTTTTAAACTTCTTCTCTTTAACTTAAATCTATAAGAATAAAGTCAAAAAATCATTACCACATTTTTTCCTAAGCATGTTTTTTATATTTTTATATTTTTCGATTGTTTTTGAATTATTTTATTCAAAAAAATGTAGTTTATTGTGATGTCTTAGTATTAAGAAATGGTAAAGGTTTCCAGTTGTGTGATGTTGTCCGCAAATAAACATAAATGCGGCCTATGCTGACAACCACAAGAAACAGACAAAGGAGTGATTTAAAAGAAAAAAGTTCAATGTTCTTGAGCATTCTAACTAAAGTATTTGCATTATTGACTGTCGTTCAATGAGTAATTACAAAAATACACTAAAACTTTTAAATGGCTCTAGATGCTTCAAATGGCCAAAACAAGTAATTTGAAAATCAAAAAGCAGTTTAGGCTTGTATGTATTTTGTATAAAAGCTATTGAGTTTGGCTTTGAACTAACAATGTTAAAATGCCAATAAAACTGTTCAAAACTGTGAATAATTAATGATAAGTTACACCAAAAACTAAGTTGCTGGCATGTTTATTAAAATTTTATGTAAATTGCCACATAACACAGTGTTCTTGTTTACTCAGATGAAATATCAGTTTTATTACTAAAGTGACAAGACTTAAATGGAGTTAGCTAAACAATTAATATTCATAAAAAACCAATACAAGTCCATTAGAATTTGTTTGAGCTACTATTGAGAAACTAAAATTACTTTTAGTCATGAAACTTTTTGATGGTTTAACAAATATAGATGGTTAAAACATCTGTACTATGGCATTTTAAAGTGAAAAAATATTAGCAGAAAACGTTACATACATTTATTTTTGGCTAATGTGGAAACGCTCATAAAAACTTGTTAACAATTTTATTTGTACTTAACATGCTGACACTTTACAATAGGCAGATCATAAAATATTCAAACTCATGTACTTTTATGCATTAAGGAAACAATATCATGCATTTTCAGCTTTGGATTTACAAGAAAATTTGAGGTTTTCTTTTGAAAGTAACTTGGTAATCAGTTGGAGGATGTCTAGAAGAGACTATGACTTCATCATAATCAACTGTACAGTAAACTGTTTGAATATCTCTTCAGAATCCTTGGTAAGAACCTACATTGTATTTAAATACAGATCATCGGATAATGGTAAAAAAATGACAATTTTTTAAGTATTTTCTTGAATGTTAGTATTTTGGTTGTCTGGAATGATCCTTCAAGGAACATTCACATTCTAAGTAGAACTTGTCAGAAAATAACAAACTTTATCATGTAGCAGAATAATAACTTGGCACTTTTAATATTTTTATTGTTGGAGAATGTGGTGTTAGTATGTGAATTTAAGATAATCAAGAAAATGCTAAATTTATTACTTGCATGTACATCTAAACATAGTTGCATTAACACCAAATGCAGAGGGTATAATGTAGGGCTAATTTATTCTATTGTAATATATTATGTAACTTAATTTAAACAATAGTTCAATCACCACTATCTCAAAATAGTACATGCTTACCAAACATAATAAAAAATAACATGCCTTTACAGAATGACAAAATAAAAATATTTATATTTTTGTAGCCCAAGTTATTATGCCATTAAATTCTGTCACATAACAAAGGTAGAAAGTTGCATTAGTCTGAAACATTAGGCTAAGAAACACTGCAAAGCTTTAAGTTTATATAGTAAATCTTAAATTTCAGTGAATCAAATCAAAGCAGTTTTACAGACAAAAATAGCACATGTGGGTATTTATTATTTTTTTTGTTTAAGCTAAAAAATTCCCTCTCTTTAATCAAATGCACAACTTACCGCCTGAATTGCTTTTATCAATTGCAGATTTCCTCAAATATATGCACTGCCTCTATCTTACTGAAATCAACAGTCTAAATATGACAGAAAATTTATATTTTTTGGAACTAAAAACTGCATTTGAACAGAGCATTGTTATGTATGAAAGCAAATTTAGCTACGTGATCAAATATGAAAACTTAAACAAACTCCAAAATAATTGAACAACATTCAGAATCTTGTATGCTTTAGTCATACATTTCATATATCCTTTGCCTGACAGTCTTCATGACCGGCATCTAGAAAAGATTAGTTTTTCTTAAGGTCAAAGTTTCTAAGTAGGGAATTGCCACAAAATAATATTTCAGCATACACCCAATTAAGAGAAAAACAGATATCAGTGAAATATGGGTAGTTAACATATAGACTGCAGGTAAACTTTTCAGCGCTGCTTTTAAGGACAAAGAGCTAACGTTTTAGTGTTACAGCTAGCACAAATTTACTTTAATACACAAAGTATCTGCTTGCTTTATTTAGGTAAGATTTAGTGAGGGTTCCATAGTTTTTGCAATAAAACTAATTTGATCTTTATGATTTCATAGAGAGCTAATGAAAATATAACCTCTTTGACTATTGAAACAAGAACCGGTGTGAATGTTCTCATTCAAATATACACCATCAATGACAAAGTAATCAACTCGGAAGTATTTACCAAGGAGATATTAATACGTAAGATTTACTGACTTTACAAAGTATTTATACCTTTCACATTTGTTATTTTAAAATTAATCTTGCATCCCTCACAAAACTAACTTATTATTTGTGCGGGTATGCAAAAAAACTTAATAAACGTTCGATGAATCGTATGAGCTAAAGTTTTGTAGGAAAAAAGTATATTCCGTGGATCAATGTGGATTTACCGTAAAACGTTGAATTGCACAGCATGAGCTCTGTTTTAAACTTTTCTTTCAAGATTGCAGTTAATGAGAGGCGGGGTTCAAAGTAAGACCGGGGTTATATTTTTTAAATGAGTTGTGAGATATTTGGGAAAGACAAATTAACCCTTCAAAAGTTGTGAGATATTTCACCTATTTTTTGCCCTCTTTTTTGTAAGGCAATATTAAACATTTTGGATGAAGTAAATCTGCCAACTTACCTCCAATTGTCAAAGACTGGTTAATAAATATACATCGAAAAACCAAAAAATGTATCTACCATTTGATATCAATGTTTTTGCAATTAACATATGATGTACAATGATATTGTAACTTGTGTCCTGCTTTGCAAAATGTTGGAACTTTCAATTTTTATTTTATTGTAAATTTGAATACAAACTGTTATTTTATATCTATACTTGCCAAGTTTAAATAAATGATCATAGCACCCATTGGAATGTTTCCCGAAGACTGCAGCCCAAACTGGCTTTTTATGTCCAATAGAAAATGAGTTACCGAGTGTCACTTAATTGAAAGACTAGACCACAGCAATGATGCTATCAAAAATATACTGGATATCTTCAAATTTATAAGTTATATATTCATCATCTAGTAAATGTGTCAGGTATGTATTTATGAACAAACGAAATAAACGAACCGATGTTATATTCTGCGCAGAAACAAAAAATTATCCCTTTTAAAACAAATATGTTTGCATCGTTGGCTCAGATAGCAGCGTCCCAATTGTTGCTTTCGATGGAACCAACATTTTCCGATTGTATCTTTTATCATATTGAAAATAATAACAGACGTAATGTATCAAGATTTTTAAGCAGAGAACCATCTCCTATAAACTTATTGTTTTTGTTTGCTTGTTTGAAGAGTGTCCTTTTGTTCAGGATGGTGTGTCAAAATAATCTAGTTTCTTTTTCAATCAAGCATTGGTTGGTTCAGTTACCTAAATAGTATTGTATACGTTTTTGTTGATATGTTTTCTCGAAATAAAATTTTGTTATTAGCCCTTTTCATTATTGAGCTATGTCTTATTATTTGTTTACCACAACTGTTTCTTATCCAGTAGGTAAATGTGAAATTTTCTAGGCTTTTTGTTATTGGTTGAATTATTATACTGAAATGGCATGTTGTCACCCAACAATTTTTCATTGTTACAAATGTGAAAATCTTAAAAAAATAAGCAGTCAGCAAGACAATATGATTGGTCAGCTTGAACTTTAACGGTTCAACTTTAAGTCAATCGCTTATGTAACATAAACAATGCAACAAATTCTTAGCCAAGGCTTTGTGTGTTTTGGGCTTAAAATAGACACTTACTAATATTGTTATAAGAAATTTGTTTTATTTCTCAGAGAAATAGCCAATTTAAACATTGGTACAAATTACAGCCAAGCTCGAAAAATTGCAACAGCCAATTGGATAACTAAAGAGTTACTGTTTTTAAGAGAGTTGTGTTCTCTCCTGTCGCCCTTAGCAGGTTGTTTCATTGACAGCGTTGGTTTTGGCGCACTCTGCAGTTTTCAATAGAGCACAACTGTGTTTGGTTCAGCTCCTTCCTGTTGGTTTCAGCAGATTGTACCGCCGGCAGTGTTGGGTTCACCACACTCTCTTTGGTCCAGCAGAGCACCAGTATGTTGTTTTCCGCTCTTTCCTGTTGGTTCAGCAAATTGTATCTTTATCAGCGTTGGTTTTAGCGCGCATCGGTTTGAGCAGAACACTAGGTGGTTGGATTCAGCTTCCTCCTGTTGGTTTCAGAAGGTTGTACAGTCGGCAGTTTTGAGTTCAATGTACTCTGTTGGTTTGAGCAGAAAACAAGTGAGTTGGTTCCAGTTCCCTCCTGTTGATTTGAGCAAGATATATCAAGCTATATGCAAATTTGCTAGAGGGGAGAGTTGTCTTCATCCAACTCTTACGGGCCTTCTTCGCTAGGAACAAATTTATAGATTGCATAGTTCTTGGCTTGGTAGTTTGCAGTTCCTTGCACTGTGTTCTCCCTCTCGCAAGGGTACTTTCATTTTGTGTTCTTTCTTACCTCACCCGTTAAGCAATGGCTTGCCGCTCCTTATGTACATAAATGTGTGAGAGTCCATTGGCTTTTTATGAAAGCTGGCTTGCGCACTACTACGCTAGTTCAAGAGCTGCTTGATGCATATGGCTATTACAAACTTCTAAGCTTGGCAAATCTATAACAGGTCAATATCTTACGCAAACTACTTTTTTTCATCACATATCTAGTCGATATCAGAGCAAAAACAATTTTTGGAGGAGAAAACATTTACGTGTTACCTTTAGCGCAAATGAAATACGTAAAGGTGTCACTGGTTAAACGTAACCTTTGTACCATTGTAAATGTTAAAAACTTTTAAAAACAGGTATTTTGAAATATCAAAACTGCTTTAAACAAGCATCTTATTAATCTAAAACAGTAACCATTTGTTGAAATGTAATTGCTTTCAATGTTTTACCACTAACAAACAAGAAGTTTTTGAGTTAGACTACAAGATAATTGATTGTTATTGATGCCAACAATTTGTTATCAAAACAAATTTGTAGCCAGGTTTAACTGATCTCTTGATATTATATGTTCGTGCCAATCAAATATTGTTAAAGTGACATTTTATTAGATGTGGCATTCCTTTAGAAGTTTTATACTGTAACAATACATGAATATATATATATATATATATATATATATATGTATAAAAAAAGTTGTTTCCTCAACCCGGTTAACCTGTATGGGTGGTAGTTTCTGCTCTAGGTCGGGTCTCCAACCAGAGACTTGGGAGTTTGAGCACTCGCCTCAAGATCTTAGCTGTTTTCAGAAGGGCACTTTTCTGCAACTCACCTTAGTTGATTGCTGTTGGTATTTAGGCAAGCCACATATTATGCGCTGGTGTTATTGCGCCAAGTGCCCCAATGTCTTATGGGATTAAAGTTGTTCTTACATCCCAGCATTTTTCAATCTCTTCTCCAAGAGGGAGATATTTCTCTACCTTTTATTTTTCTTTGCTGTCTATATTGTAGTCATTGGGTACTGCTATATCTATTATAGTAGCTCTCTTATTCTCCTTGTCCACCACCACTACATCTGGTAGGTCTGATAGGACATGCTTGTCAGTCCGGATGTAGAAGGCCCAGAGGATCTTAACGCGATCATTTTCATTGACATTACTAGGAGTTTCCCACCAGTTTTGTGGTTTATTAAGGCCATACTCGTCACATAGACTTCTATACACAACACTTGTGACATGATTATGCCGCTCAGTGTATGCATTTCTTGCTAGCTGCTTGCATCCACTGATGATGTGTTGGATGGTCTCCGGTGCATCTTTGCACAGTCTGCATCTAAGATCGTCTCTAGTGTGATAAATTTTTGTTTGGAGTTGACTTGTTGGGAGCACTTGCTGCTGGGCTGCCATGATTAGCGACTTTGTATTGACCGTTAGTTTTCCTTTGTTCAGCTACATATATGTCTGGTGAAGATCGCCAACCTTAGATATTTGTCGGTAGTAAGCACCATGAAAAGGTTTCGTGTGCCAGTCAATTCCTCATCATCAGGGCGAAGGTCAATTGTAAGAGCATCCGATTAAAATACAGCTAGCAACTTATTTGAAGTGGCCATGGAGGCTGCATAGGCTTGGATGCTTTGCTCTTCCTCTTTCACTGTCTGTTGCACACTTTTGAGTTCCCTACCGCCATCTTTCCTATCGAGATACAATCTACTAGTATCAGATTTTGGGTGAAGCGCTCCATGCATGGTCATCAGTTAACGAGTTGCTATATCTGTTTCCTTGATGGCTTCCTCAGTCCACTTTATTATGCTTGCTGGATA
The DNA here is from genome assembly GCF_963576615.1 of Watersipora subatra. Lineage (NCBI taxonomy): Eukaryota > Metazoa > Bryozoa > Gymnolaemata > Cheilostomatida > Watersiporidae > Watersipora > Watersipora subatra. The sequence continues at coordinate 25,373,570 of NC_088712.1, read as the reverse complement.
TTTTATTACTGACAGTGTGTAGGTATTTATTGCCATGACTTGGTTCTTGGCATTGAGCAGGCTCCGTAGGACCTGCCGAAGACGTTTCTTGTATTCAATAATGGCTTTATGACGTACCTCGGCTTCGTGGTTGATGTTGCTCTGTGTAATTCCCAAGTACTTGTACCCTTCTTTTATATCTTTGATAGTACCATTTGGCATTCTTAGGCCATCTGTGAGCATAGAATGGTTTTTCTTAAGATTTAGCCTTAGCGAGTGAGGTGCCTAGTGAGCAGGTGCCAATAACTGAGTGAGGAGTATTAGCGAATCAATGTCCCTTTCTTTGTTAGCGTACAGCTTGATGTCATCCATGTAGAAGAGGTGGTTTATCTTGGGGCCACTCAAAAACTGGTACCCATTGTGAGTCTTCTCTAGCATATTGCTTAGATGGTTTAGGCGTATGCAGAAGAGCAGCGGTGATAAGGAGTCACCTTGATACAGTAGATGCCTCGCTTAATATTTACATTTGCCAGCTTTTTGCCATTAGCCTCCAGTTCCGTCTTCAATTTGGTCATTGACATTTTGATGAATGCCACAGGAGTAGGATGAACATTTTACATATTGAGGCACTCAAATATCCAACTATGGGGAATTGAGTCATTGGCCTTTTTGTAGTCTGGGTAAGATTGGTATGCCTTTTCCTGCTGTCTTGACAGACTCTTGACTTGATAGTTCTTGGAAATTGGCCCCTGCTTTGGTTCTTTTATCAGAAGTACAGTTCGTCCTTTGGTCAGCCATACCGGATGGTCGCCTTGTCTTATTAGGCATTCCATCTGCTTAGCCATTCTAGTGTGAAGTGATGTCAAATTCTTCAACCAGAAGGCTTGATTCATGTCATAGCCAGGTGCTGCCCAGTTCTTCATACGCTGCTTTATGCACTTGATGTTACAAGTTGCTTTGCGGTTAGTGGCAATTCACGGAGCATGTTTATCCACAGTTGACGCATCCTTCCCATATAGCCATAATTTTTAAGTTCACTCATAAAGTAGCACTGCATGAGGACCATGTTGTCAGTCGAGTCCATTTTATCCGTTTTGAACAGTAGCCAATTTTTCGCTGCCTTGTCCTGGTTCAGCTACAGTCAGCACAAACCTTGTTTGACCGGACAACGTTGGAACCGGCATGGCTTTGGTTATTGCACTCATTTGTTGTGGTTGTAGACGTTATACAAGCAAGAGTATTGTCTAAAGACCACCAGAAAGGTGCCGTTGTTGGGGTTTGAACCTAGGACCCAATGATCACTGTCCATATACCTTACCAACTGCGCTATCTCTCCTGTCGCTATATGTCCTATATATATTTCCATATTCATATTCACATCTATACTTGGGTAATGCATATAAGTATATTGTTATATTGGTATTTTGCAAAGTCTATGGCTCTGGATATGTGTGTCTGTGTATGTCTAGCTTAAGACATTATAAAGTTGGTATTAAAGTTCATAATTCTGATGGATTGGACAATGTAACTAAAATTTTCTAAGCTTTCCAATGTACATTCATTTATCGTGTCATTTCAATTTGCATATAAGATATAACAAAGTTTTGACATTTATTTCAGGCCTTCATTTTTGCTGGTCATTTGGGCCATGCTTTGAAAATTGCGAAGGACGATTTTGCATTGCGCCGAGCTCATAACTCCACTTTCAATGCTGCTCATTGACCAATTTTTTTGCAAATTGTTGAGAATTTATGAACCCGTGCAAGTATTGTATATACATTTTGATCAATTACATCCATTTATTAGAAAAATAGAATGAAAAATAGCCGATAAAAAAGAAATCTTTTTGTGTAACCAATGAGGACAATTGCTGTAAAGTCTTTGCAATATATCTACATGGAAAAACTGTTTGTTTGTAGAGAAATTTCTCAGCTATCCGATGCATGGTAACTTAGGTAACTAACTATACTTTTTTATGTAAGTTACCACAGTTTTATGCAGTCAGGTCAAAGGATCAAATGGCCCTAGATAAGTGCTTCAGTATGATCAGTTACTTCGGCAAATATTGTTATACCTTAAACACAAATAATTTTTCTGTTTGAAGACTTTATTACATGGGCATGGCCCAGCATTTCTTTAGCATGTTTACATACATATGCACTTATTGAGATATTTAAATTTCTAATCAAATGGGCAGTAATACTGTACACTACTCATGCTAGTTATTTTGTTCCATTTCTGTTCGCAAAACACTTCAGAGACTTGTCAGAAATTAGCCAATCGTGTACCAAGTGTAAGTGCCCTGAAAATTATTTAGTCCAGAGTTCTATTTAAGGGCTCTGAATATCCCTATTTTTTATAGTTTGAAAAATTGTGCAGCAAAGTAATCAGGTTTCTTGCAGCACTTTGCTTGTTGCAAAAATAAAGAATCAATTCTGATTCAGATTAAGGCTTTAAAATTGTACATACAAATGTTTGCATGAGTAAGTTTTAACATTGTAGCAGTAAATAACTGCAAATTTAAAGTGTCCCTCTTGAGCCGATGAAATCATTTGAGATCAAGCTTATGCAATTATGTTTACTCAAGGTTTTGTCAAAAATAATGCACAAGTTACATGTACTTCTTGAAATAAAGAGAATCCTAAAATTTTGATGAAACTTTTTAATTTCAGCTGTTTCTAATCTCCTCAGCCAAACAGCAAAGTTTAGTCAAACAGAAAACTCTGAGGATGTTCGTGAGGCCAGTTTTCTCATCAGCATGCAAGCTGACTCTGAGACAAGAGTGGAATTTGAAAATCTGCTTCTTCATATATCCTACCTGGATAGTATTTACGAACGGAGAATTTCTATGATTAACCTAACCTTTTTGAGTAAGAAAACTATAAACTTAATATATAAACTTGCAATATTGACTAACATTCAATTATGTTGTACATTATATCATCTCTATATTTGTCAGAATTTATCAAAGTTGAAGCTTTCTTACAATTACAGTCTTACTTTTTCAGCAAGAATCTTCAAGTTTAGATTGATATTTGTGGCATTGTTATCTCCATATGTTAGCAAAAACAAATTTAAAAAAGGTAATTCTCTCACAATTCATGAATTGAAATTTAGTAATTTAACTTTATTGATTGCATCATATTTACAATAGCTAGCAAAAACATTGTTCTTGAAACAAATAATATGTTACTTTTTTCAATTCCAAACAGGTTATTTTAAAATAACTGCTTTAGTTGCACATGCACTTTTAGCTAAAACAGGCAATCCCATTTGAAAGCTGCAAATTATTTTGAAGTCAATTTTTTGTTGGAAATATAGAAATCTGGTAACTTGAGTTTGGCAAGCGCAGTACAGCTTGACTTATTGCACCTCATAATGATATTGTATTATTTTGAGAGTTTCTACATAAGCTTACTATGTTATAATTACATCATTATAGATAGTTATTATTTTCATGATGATTTGTTCTTTGATTAATTTTATGGATAATTTTAATGTATGTAATCCAATTATTGTAATGACCAACATCAAAGGTAATGAACAAATTATTACAATAAAATAGTATACAATGCCAATATATACTTTAATGTGATGCAAACTTTGGATGAGAAGCTCAAGGCTAAAATTTGAAGTTATAAAAAAAGTCTATTATTTTAAAATTTCAGTTTCAGTTTATGACGCAATAAAAGATACTGTGAACTAATAATAAACAATAGTCAATATTTCAAATGAGCTATACAAAACGTGTCAACTTTGCTGAAATAATATTATAACATAATCTGGTCAAATAATTAAAATATTATGATTTTTCATAAAAATTTCCCTGCAACTTCTGTATATCATTTTTAAATTCATTTTTTGTAAGTCATATAATCATGTACTTTAAACACTTCATTGTCAAAAATCTACAGTGTAAACAAACAGATATGTGTAAAAATATTTAGAATTCTAGCAATTGAAGTCAATGAATGTGTTGTAATATGAAATTTACCAGATAAGCAAACATGCACACTTTTTTTGACACAAGTAAAGTTCAATTAATACTTTACTTGTATAAACAGTTGTTTACACATAAAAATATTTCCTTCAGTTGTAATGTAAACTGAACTTTGCCAAGGGGTGAAATTTTCACCGCCTCAAGCACTATTTGTAGAGTATGTTGTTTCTTTGTAAGGCCCTCATTTGTTGGGGAAAGTACGCCCTGCTTTCAATTTCTCTTGCCATCTGCAAAGTCATGACTGAATCTCTTGCTTCTGATTTTTTGAACAATCCGTTAGTTTGGAGGCAAAACAGGGTGGTTTGTGTTGAATAAATTTCTGTGATCAGCAAGAGTTCAGCCAACTGCTGACTCTCAATTTGAGGTTTTAATGTGTGTGGTGTGGTGTGCGTAGGCGTGTACGTACATTTTGTGTGTTTGTGTGCTTGTGTCTTCGTGTGTTCGTAAGTTTGTCGTAGTGTGTTTAGGTGTTTCTGTGTTTGTATGTTTGTGCATTTGCGCGTTTTTGTGTTTGTGTGTCTGTGCGTTTGTTTGTTTATTCGTTTGTGCGCTAATGCGTATGTGCGTTTCTGCATTTGTGCAATTGTGCATTTGTTTGTTTGCGCATTTGCACCTTTACACAATGGCACGTTTGCGTGTTTGCGCGATTGCGCATTTGCACGTTTGTGCATTTGCTTTTCTATGCGTTTGTGTGTTTGTGCATGTGTGCATATATGCATGTGAGTGTGTGTATGCGTGTGTGCGTGCGTGCATGCGTGTGTGCGTGTGCGTGTAAGTGTCTTGATCTGTGTGTTGGTGTGAGTTTAGATGTTCAGGTAGTTTTATGCATCATATTACTTTTCCATTAGCAACTTTTCTATAACCTTTGCTGTGGTGTCCGGTAGAGCAAGGTCAGTTTGCTAATGGGACTTGAACTTTGACACACGTATGTTGCGCTTTGAGGTGAGCTACAGGCTTTCTATAGGTACGTTTTGCCAGTAAACAGTTTAATGTTTGTTTTTTAACCTGTTTAGTGCATTTAGCTTCCCCACACACCTTAAAACTAGTGGCCAGGCTTCAAGGAATTCAAAAACAGTTAAAGACATTTTAGTCAGTTAAAGACAGTACCGGATGAGTTGGAAATATTTGTAAAAAGTGACAATTTTCAAACAACTAGTCTTTTGATCTTTATTTTTAGTTATTAGTGATATATCGGATAGAATGGAGACCAATCCTGTTTTTTTATTATGAAGCTTGGTCTTTTGTATTGACCTCATCTACACCATAACACTAAAGTAAACTTAGTGTACATCTACCTATTTTATCTAATATTTATATAACTTTGCTCATTTGGTTTATCCAAAATTCCCCATCAATTTGTAGTTTAACTGTCACTAAAATAATGCACATTAAGCATCAATTGTGCAGTCCATACTATGGCCAGTGAACTGTCGCTATGAACTTTTTACAGACATAAAATGCTATAAACACATTTTAGCTTAGACATGTCTTGCCCTACCATATATTAAATTGTGGTTCCTAAACATTGAAAATCAATGTAAAGTCAGGCCCCTTCAAGCTTCTTACAGTTTTATTACTAGATAGGTAATTTATTTGAGCTAAATGAAGTAATATTGAACTACATCTGCTGAAACCTTATAAAAAGTAGATAAACTAGCAAACAAACCCTACTTGGGTGTTTTAAATAACTTTTTATTAATGGGAGTTGATTTTTTGTGCTAACAAAATGTTTACTGCTTAGATTATTTAATTACCTGTAGTTATGAAAAGTTTCAATATAATGCATCTTTACAATGTCCAAAACCAATTTTTTCTCCAACTAATATATACTTATTTCTATCTACATTTAGTGTTGAAATAAGTGAAGCTTTGTGAACATAGATTAATTTTTGAACATGTTATAAAACAAGTCGGCTCACAAACAGTGTTTAGTAATAGTAATATATTATACTAATATTCTGTCAAAAACTTAAGTGTAAAGTATTACATGTTTTAAAATAGATAGAAATGTGTCAACCATTAAAACCTTACGTGTACCTACATGTATTTCTGTCACAGGCAAAGACTTTCAAGTGAAGCCATCATCGATTCACAATTCAAGTAGAATGTTAAGGGCTTTTGTGATAGAAGTCAATCCGTATGATTATCTGCCTGACATTGATCACCCAATACCAGGAGAAAGTTATAGTTTTGAGTTTCAAGTGACTGGAATAACTTTAGGCAGTGTGGTGGAAATAAGATTAACTGCACGTAAGTTTCGAGCTGCTTTCTGGCAAACACTAAACTATTGAAAACCAAAACTGAATAAATAATTCTTTCGCCATTGGTCTGGTCTAAAATTGAGTGAGACCAACTTTGCTATAGTTAACATAAATACCTGTATTTGCGTAGAATATTGTTTAACCAGTGCATCAAGTAACAAGCAATGTGTGCATAACTTTCAGGTACCCAAATTATAACATGATTTACTTGTTGATATACCTGAATAGTTTTAGAAATATCAAGCAAATCTGTAGTAGTACACACCATCAAAAATATACATGCTCCAAATTTTATATTGTACCTGATAAAATGTAAAAGTTCTGAAATATTTAACTTTATTTTTTGCCAATTTGGTTGTAAAACTAAGTCGACTGTTAGAATGATGTACAAAACAATGGCAGAGTCATTGACTTACCTAAACAGTCAATAGAAACTTTTTTGCTGAACATTTTTTCTTTAATCGTTATTTAGGTTGACAGTTGTTAACAATTCCTTTTTATGGGTAAGTTTATTTTATTGAATACATTTATGTAAAAACTTCTATTTTAGATTGCATGGTGTATTTTGATTTTTCTTTTGTCATTGGAGTTTTTATTGTAGCACCAACTCCGCCCACCAACTTCATTGTTTCAATTCCTACGCGATCTGAAAACTTAAAATTTTCATGGACTGTGAAGCCTGACAGCGTTCATGATTTGATCATTTTTAAAGTTTGCAAAGCTAAAGAAGGTTCAAAATGTTGGTATATCAAAGATTTGTCAAAGCGAGAAACACAACATTTTATCAAAAAGCCTTTAGAGAGTGGAAACTACACATCATTTGTATATACCCAGTCTGAAGATGTTACCAGTTCAGCAACCTGCCTCTCTTTCACTATAGCAAATGGTTAGTGGCCTTATAGTGCACTAAAGAGTTCTAACTCATGTGTTCAATTTTGCAACATTTCTTTTGCTGATGTACGTACATCTATACAACTGTCACAATGAATAAGAGCAGGTAACAAGTTGAATTCTTGCTGCATTTTACCAGCAAGTGGTAGCATTTTTTTTTTCGTTTGACTACCATCTTGATTGCTCTTCCGTTACAGACCTAGTTGATCTAGTTATATTGAGTAGTTATGTTCTTTTACCGCTATCACATTGGAAAATTCTTGACCAGACAAAAAAACAAATGTTTTGAGTATCTTACCTCTTTGAGTACCACTTTTGAATGTCTGGAGAAACGCCCGCATTACTCCGCTCGCAACATAATTTTCACCAGTCTAGCAATCTCAATAGGCTCAGAATCTTTGAAACTTAGCGACTGGTGAATAAGCATTACAGGTTTATAAAATAATGCAAAATTTGTTGAAATGTTTAAAAATATTGCTAAATAATTATCAAAACCTTCAAAACTTTGTGATAATGCTTTTTTATTTGTTTAATAGCATGAATTTTTGAAAAATTCAATTATTCGAAAAATATTGCGTACATAAAAGAATCTCTGAAACCTAAAGTTTTAATGTTCTTACAAATGACAAAAAATGCATTTTTTTATTAGTTTTAAGACTTTTCTTTTCTTAGTTTTATATTTAGTACAACAGAAACTTGATTATTAGTGAGACTTGCATTTACTCGGGTTAATTTTTAGTTTTATACTTATATTGAGCTGTATAACTCTGCAGCATTTTATTCTAGCTTTTGAACTAAATTAAAAACTTACTAACCCTTACTTTAAAAAATTTAACATTTCAAAAATATGTACCCAAACAACAATCATGTTTTTGTTTAAAAACGTGAACTGCTATAAGGTCAGCGAGAAAGGTTGTGTTTATGTTGTTCTGTTATTGACAGATTGTTAAAATATATTGTTATTATAAGTCAGCTACAACCCCTCATAACAGAGTGTGTTGCCAAAATGAGAAATCACCACTTTGAATGAATACATTTAGGCGCTGAGGCACTACGCACAATAGGTAATGCCTCATTCGGATTGTAATAACTAACAGTTATTAATAAAAATAGTTTGTATTGAAAATAATATGAAAAGACTAAAAATAAATTTATCAGCAAATACTAATAAATTAGTTTACTATCATAAACTGCAAGTTCTTCTATTGCTTTAACTCACTATTCCCTTTGTTATGTTGCTACAGAATCAAACCAGCAAAAAAGAGATAAACAAACAAACTTAATGGATTTCCTTAAACTGATTTGGATTACCAAAGTCATTGCTGTTCTTCTGTTAACGACTGTTGCCATTATTCTTTGATACCATTGGTGTGTAAAAATTATTTCAATTAACGTTTTACTATGTTATAATGAAATCTTTTGCATTAGTTCACTCATAGTTTTGTCAAATTTTTGGTTTTAAATGTAACAAAGTTTGAAAAAGTCAATATTCTGCAGGTTTGGTCAATTCATTGACTAATCTGGGTCTTATTTGTCATAGGAACAAGTCTACTCGCAAAAAAGAGTATAATCAAGTTTCACCTATGTTCTGCATGTCACATTGTTATTACTGACAGTTAAGGGATTGAATGTACAAAACATTTACATTGCATCATCCACAAGCCAAACTACGCTTTATTAAATACTTACTTTATAACACATTGATAAACTTATTGATAATGTTTATTGAAGGTGGCGCCTTGAGGCTGAACTTGGAAAAAGAATCAGTTTAAATAACCAGAGTAAAGCCTACTCCTGTGTGAAAACCTCATCCTGTAATTGAATTATTATAAATTATATTTCTTGAAATATGATAGGTATTGCTAACATGCTGTCAAATCCTTTGTAAAAAACTCAAATAAAACATACATCTTTAAAACCCCTCAAAGTATGTTAAAATGTTTAATCATGATTCTTGCCTGTTACTGACAGTTGAAGATTGTTTCTCACATTACTTGCATATATATCCACCAAAAGAACAAATCTGCTAACATGCCAAGCTCAAACACATGTGTTTGAAAAGTAGGAGATCAATAATGCTGACACAAGTATATTGACTTCCTATCGGTGGTAAAAAGCAAGTCAGCAATCACATGCATTAAGCTTTTATTGCTAGTTCAATCCCGCTCATTTCAATATTGTAAAACCTTCAGGGCATTAGCTATAGTTGTAGTAATTGTCTCATGCATTAAAACAAAAATAATAACAGAGGTTTTACATAATAATTTCCTTGCAAAGGTTATTCTTTTAAGCTAATCTTTTTCACTTTTCCTGTGAAATTTACTTAAATAAATAGGTTTTTGTTGACATGAAATTTTTAGCTTTTTATAATGTTATTTACTTTAAAATTTTGAACATCTTTTAAGTACCCTTACTTTAACTCTAAGTCATTTAATTAAGATACACAAACTAATGGCCAAAGAAACTCAATATTAAAATATGTGGGTGTTTTGCAATTGACTTTTTAGACATGTCAAAAACATTGTCAAATTTCAAGCATATTTGAATAGCAGAAGCAAACTGAACTTGATACTTTTTGTTCAATATAAAAAATTCAAGTTAAATGGTAGCATTTGTAAAAAAGAATGTTAATTTTAATTTGATTTAGATAACTAATTGGCAGTCAACTAAGATGCTTAAGCTATTAAACATATTAAAGTACTGTGTAATTTGATTGGAGGGTCAAACAAACTTTAAGATCTAAAGCTGGACACAAATAGTAAATATCAGTTTTAGTGCCCTGTTCATGCTTTCAAGATGTCCTTTGTCCATTTTAAATAACATGGCTCCTAGTTGTCATTAATATTGTAAAACTGCGGGTGATAAAAACACTGCATTGATGGCTTCTAAAAGATAAATGTGAAAGCATGTTTGAAGATAATGCCATGTAGCTTTTACACAGAAAAAAGGAGAAAAACTTTAATAATCTTTAAAATAATGAATGACGAGTAAGGCTCACCATATTATAATAATTTTTTGGGGGAATCTACTAATTCCTTGCTGACTTTCAAAGAATAAATTTTCGTCTTTGGAAAAAGCTGTTTTAATATGTAAATTAATCTTGTTAATTGCAGAGTGTTAAAATAGTTATAATTAAAAAAAGGTTTGCTCTTGGCCTTTGAAGTGAGTATCAAAACAAAAAAAATGCAATTGAAACTTATATCAAAATAAATTAACGCATTAAGAAACATATTAAAGTGAATTGTATTACATCTTGATTAACCTAACACTTTGCGCGCCATATTTTCATTTCCGTACCAATGCCCTTATATCCCTGCTCATTTTGCTGTCCTTACAATTGTGAAAATCTTCAGAAGCTCAGAATCTATAAAACTTAAGACCTGGTAAATGATCATAATATACTTCTAAATTATTTATAAACTTGATATATTTTTACAGAAAATTTATTTACATTGAATGTGAAGCAGCTTTGAACAGTTATGATTAGTATTTCAATAGAAATTCGCTCAAAAGAATTAAAAGATAAATGTACATTATTTGATAATTTATATCACATATAGATAAAACTTTGTGTTAGAAAAGTCAAGAGTCTGAAAGTATTTGTTTTAATAAAAAACTCTGGGTGACTTCCTGTTAACATTATTGCGGAAGATAACGAATACTCATTTTGATTAATTTTTGGATGTTTCTGCTCTTGATCATTATATTTTTTATGACACAAATTTAATTTTTACTCAATTTTGAATCTAAAGCGGAATTCATAGCTTGGTTTTTTCATATTTATAATTATTTCAAAAATGTGAGACTAAAACTTTGTACTTTTTTTCGAAAAACACATTTTTTGTTCGACAACATTTAGTTTGTTCCTAGGGCAGCTAGTCAGGTTGTGTTTATTATATTCTGTTGTTGATTTTAGTTGTTTGAAAGGGTCTGTTTTAATAAGATACGATTATGTTTGATTTTTAAATTTTAACATTTTTACAGAAGATAACGACCACTCCGTTTTATTAATTTCACCTAATCAATTTGGAACTATCCAATACACTTTTTTTCTTTAAATCTATAGACATTGTTCGCTCTGCTCACTTGATGCAGTTTTCTGTAAATGGAAAATTTTAGCAGATATTCCGTATGATATCGTTTAGCGTGAACAAACAGTGCCTTGTTAGACATATTTAATCTATGGTCATAGGTGGTTGAATGAACACCCTTAATTCACATAGTGATATTAAATTATAATGTAGACCGTGATGATGCTTCAAATTATTAGTTTAAGAGAGGGAAAATCATTTGTAAACATAGGTTACTGCTTTTAAATTAAAAAAAGTCAATTGGTCACAGTATTTTCCTACCTGATGTTCAGGGAGGACATGACAGCTATAATCACCATGTAGGAAATTACTGTATATCAACAACTGTTTTGTAAAAATCTAATACTCAACCAATGAGTAGTATACTTAAAGCACATAAATTACATAATTTTTTCATTGTTTATTTCAATACATCCGAGTCTTGGCTTTTGAAAAAGCTATTGTTTGCCTTGGTACAACAGGTATTGGTTGGTCTTTATAGGATTTCCCAGAGCTCCGCCGCAAAAATGTTTACTGGCATGGGCTCGGAAGTTGTGACTTCACAATTTTCAAATGCAGTGTTGTTTGCTCTTACCGCCTATTTTATTCTTTACCGTTTATATTTATCAAATACGATAATGATGCTAGTGGCACGCGAAGACAGGGCAACTCCAGACAACCAATGAAGATGACCAAGGAATCAGTGTCATAAGTTATCCACGTACATATTATTTCTATGATAAATAACTCAGATTCTGAGCACCATACTACCTTTTCCCGATTATATTATGCACTAATCCTTTTATTTTATTGTGATGTTGAGGGACGCGACTGAGACTAATTAGTTACCAGCATTGCGTTATCGCGCGAAACTGCCATTGACATATAGTCCTAGGGCCATGCAACCACAGCTCACAATTTAATTGGTGTAATTTCATTACCTTTATCAATGACAGCACATTTATTGAAGCATAATTAATTAACCCAGAACATGTGTTTGTATTGGTATTAACATGATCCCGGGCATTGTTGGTTGTCTAAAATCTTAGTTTATTGTTAACGCTCTCTGGGTTTAACAGCACCGATTGCCACAGAAAAGCACAGCCTCAATGGCAGCAAAAGGGATCTACTATCTAAGGCTAAATAATAATTGTGATATCACATTTTGAGAACCTGAACCAAGTGGTTTTTTTTGCAGGACCTACTTTTGACATTCTGTTTTTCATAGTTCCTTTATTTTTTGTGTATTTAATACAGGTTCATTTGAAAGACAAGACTCTGATGTATTGAAATATATAATTAAAAAATTATGCAAGTTATGTGCTTTAAAATAAAGTGCTAACCATCTGATTAACGGCGAATTGCTTTCAGTCTTTGCATTCAAAAGTGTGCATGGTTGAAGTTTTGCAGGCATTCATATGATAATTTGGTTAAACATTGAGGGGTTTGGCTTCATGAGTTTGAAAAAATGAACTGTCAGCTCAGCCACAAGATCAATTAGAAGCTAGCTCTGGAGAGACTGCCAGCTCTTAGTTGAAACAGATGGAGACGAAAGCACAAGAGACTAAAACAAATCTAGGACATCCAGCTTCCGGAAAGCCTGTGATGTTCTGGTTGTTATATATTGCATGCTGCAAATTTATATGTTTTAGGACTATAGGAATATACATGCATTTACAGTTTTTGCAGCCATCTTCATTCATATACTTGGTCAAAAAAGTGTTATGCATCACTAAAATACTTGATAATTGTATAAATGACATATAGTTATTTATAGTAAGTACTCAGTTCAATCAATAAACTTATCATTTTCACATTGTGATAAGTTGGTTATGCATTCTGAATAGCTGGTAATATGACAGATCTTTCATTTCAACACAAACAAGATATTGTTGCGCTTTGTACAGTTATTTGGTTAAGATTTATTCAGCTTCGATAAAAATTTCAGCAATTAAATTGTGTGATAACCATCACATCACCACTAGCACGGTACAACAACAAAGGCAAGGCAAGCAGCGGAATTTCCAATCATGGTTAAAATGTGTTTAGTTGAACCAAGGTACGCATATCAAAAAATCCTACTAGTTTGACAGGTATTTCTACGCGTCTGTTGAAATGTTTTTATATTGACTATGTGTCACTTACAATTTTTAACAGGTACTCAATAAACACTAAAAATGGATAAGAAACATGCACTAAGCTAAGACTTATCTAATCTCTCTCTCTCTCTCTGTCTCTTTCTCTCAAACAACTTAGTAGTCTGTGCTTTTGTTGCTGAGCTTTTATTTACAACTTCAAAGATAACGGCATATGAACAAAAACAGAGCTTCCTAATAAGTACAAAAGCAAAGGTTTGACCCACTAGCTTTGTCTTGTTTACTTGTTTAAAACCAGGCGTATGGTAAAGGTCAAGCACTATAGCAACTAGTGCTTGACTATTTGATATAGTCAACAAGTCCTTGCTATAGTTTGCCAACTAGCAAACTATAGCAATAAATGAAAAGAACATACAATAAGAATGGTGTGGTATGCTACTTAACATTTAGGGTTAAATCAAATACTATCATCAAAAACTTTAGTCATTGTAATACCTGACATATGTTCTAGTTATCTGGCAGCTTTGTTTGCGGCCATATGCGTTTGTTGACTTTTCGTATGGTGGCACAAAAGATATTAGAAAAGCTACAAGAATTATTAGAGATAGACCAAATAAAATACTATATGGTATGTCTAAACGGTATATGGTGTTATGAGGTGCTATTCGATACTATATAGGACATTTATATTTATGAAACAATATTAGGTGCTAACATAGCATGCAGCAATCTCGTGCAAACATTTATGATAACGCCTGGTCTTTATGCAATTTAATATATTTCAAACACAACTAACATAGGAATAGGAGGAATAATCCCCAACTGCAACCGTATTTATGCAGTTGGTTAGTAACGAAAGGTTATCTGTGGTTCAACTGATACTGACATATAAAGTTGAATGAGATGAAAAATGTGCTATGGAACTACTACAGGTATAAGTTCAGTCCCAAATCTGTACAATATAATTATTGCTGACTGAGTACTGATTAGTGGACTTGGCTATTAAGCAGTTGGTCATTTAAGATAAAATAATGGGTTAGTATGAACTACTTTGTCTTTATTGAACAACTTACGAACGTATTTTCCTTTAATAAAGGGTAGACACTGCTGATGTTCTTTTAGGGTCATGGTAATACATGAAAAAAACATTAAAAGATGACAGTGGTTACATGCTGAATATGTTACTGATGTCTGTGCTGGCTGTATATTGGCCATGAAAGTGACTAGTAGTCACCACTTGTTTTACAGTGTTTTGGTGCTATCCTAGCATTATCAAAGACCGAAATAGGGGATGCCCAATTCAGAGTTATGCGTTTCACACAACTATCAATGACATGAGCTAACACAGTCATAGTTTAATTAATTTGTTTGTCTGTTCAATTCATCTGGTCAAATTAGTGAAGAAGATACTAAATGAAACATTTTGCAATGTAAACTTGATTTTAGATCAACTAGTAGATTGACCTAATTTCTAAGGAATGCTTGCAAAATAAAAAACAGCTTTGCTCAGATTGCATCATTCTTACATACCTATTGTTGTTTAACTTAGCATCTATCAATTTATTAAAATGGGTGGCTTATTGTACTGACCTTTATAGTTTTTCTATCGACAGCGTGTAATCTTCAGACAGCTAGCTGATTACAGCAAATGTTTTTCTCTATTTTCACAACAACATTTCATGATGATTAAGATGCTATAAAAAACCTAGAGGTGATGAAATCTCTTCTCGAAATTCATGGATTCTCACAAACTGTTTAAAGAATGATAACTCCCGAAAAAAGTACACTTTTGTGCATTGTTTAACAAATATGCCGGCATAAGTGATGCAGACAACCAGCTCAAAAAGTGTGGAAAAGGTTGGAGTGCAAGGCATTGGGTTATTATTATGATATCTACCTTAAGACATATGTCTTCCTTTTGACAGATACTTTTGAGAGCCAAATATCAACATCCATGGATAAATATGCTCTTGATTTGTGTCACTACATTTCAGCATTTTCATTGACATTGGATACAATGCTTAAACTGACAAAAGAAGAACTGGAGCTCATCGGTGATGTACACATGCACAATTTTGTAGAGAGTGGTTCAAAAGGTGGCGCGTCTACATGTGGAGGAATTTGAAACGCCAAGGCCAACAACCCCTATGTCAAGGGTTTGATTAAAAGAAACCAACTACCTTTGAGATGTACCTAGACATCACCAACAACTACGGATGTGGCATGTCGGAAAAGCTGCTCACATGTGGTTTTGAATGGGTGGAATTGAAAGATGGGATGTTGGACCCAGAGAGCTTTAAAGATGACGGAGGATGATTGCTGAGGTGGTCCTTGAATACCCAGCAAAGCTACGCGACAAGCACATCGATTATCCATTGGCACCCGAATCAATAAAACCTGAGCAGTGATCAGAGTATATGTGTGATGTGGGACAGCTTGACAGGTATGGTGTACCGTGCTATGTAAAGTCCCTAAAATGGTGCAAACCTTCGAGATAAGCGCAAGTTCATTGCGCACCACAACATTGTAAAGTTTTATTTGAAAAAGGATTTGCGTGTGACCAAAGTACACAGAGTTGTCAAATTTACAAAACAGCATAGATGGAGCCATACATTCGACCAAATACCGAGCTTCGAAAAAAGGCCAAGACTGATATTGAAAAGAACTTTTTTAGGCCTATGAAAAATGTTGTATTCGGAAAATCGATGAAGCATGTTCGCAAACAGATAGATGTGGAGTTGACACCTGCAATGAATTGCAAATAAAAGCTCATAACAAACCATGAGTTAATTGTAAGAAATAGTTTAATGATTACCTGTCAGCCATTCTCATGAGCAAATCTACAGTGAATTTAAACAAACTGATTTACGTTGGTCAGGCCACTTCACATCTGTCCAAGCTGTTCATGTATGAATTATTTTATGATGACATACGACAGGAATACCCTGATGCTCAAATGATGTAAACTGACACAGACAGCTTTGTGCTATTCATCAAGACAAAATACTTTTTTAAGGAAATGCCGTTCGAAAAGTATGATACGAGCAACTACCCTAACAATCATCCATGTTGTCGTAAGAGAAACAAGAAATTGCTAGGCCTTCCAAATGATGGAGATGGTAGCAAACTTATAGCAGAGTTTTCAGCTTTACGAGCCAAGTCTCATTGCGTTGCAAGGGTAGGCTGGGATCTGACAAAGTAGAAATGTGTAAAAAAAGTGTATATCTAAAAAAACTAAGCATTGAGGCGTACAAACGGTGCCTGAATACCAGAGATCCAACTCGAATGCAGAATTGACAACTCTCCGATCACAACTGCATGAGATCTAGAAATGGACTTTAGAAAAATAACTCTTTCCGTCTTTGATGACAAGCGCCATTACGCAGATGCGGTAAACAGCTTTGCTCATGAGCATTGTTGAATGAAACAAGCAGTTATTGTCGCAAGTTACTAAGAAAGTCCGGGGCTCTGTGAAAGAGCAGCTTTAAAGGTTTTGTATAGTAAATCGGAGAGTCAACTCAAAGATGGAGTTGTTTGATCTCGTCAGACGCCTTGTGTAAGACGAATATAAAAAGTCGACTGAAAGATACACGCTTTGAGGTAGATCCATACATAAGTATGAACTCGCCGGTTTGGGTGCAGATGGTGCAGGTTTTGGTCTTGGTGGTACAGGGTTTTAGCAATGCAACTTTGGGTTTTGGTGGTAGAGTTTTATTCCTACGCTGTCAAATGCTTGAGCTTTTTTATCGTTAAATCCATTTAAGCTTGGTCCAAAAGTGTTCAAGTTTAAGTCTGACAGTATCATTTACAAACATTTGGCTATAACATAATTTATTTGCCCAACAGTTTTAGTAAGGGCATCTTCAATGTTTAATATAGAATCTTGAAGAAATTGCCTTTACATGATCAAGTCATGGACCAGAACTAAAAACTCTGGTTGAGATTCGATGGAGGAACCCGCTTTTCTAGCTTGCACCTGAGCTTTCAGTAAACCGTACACGTAAGCTCTAATACTATCATTAAGTCTAACTATTCCGAGAGCGATGTGAATGACTTACTATGGTCGAGCCTTACCCTCTTGAAGTCAAACAGGTCTTGAGTTACCAAAACCATTTTATTAGCTACACTAAAATTCCACTCCGGAAACTGATATAAGTGCTCCCATGTGCCTCCACTCCAATTACATCCTTATCCGTATTGTTTTTTACAGCTTGATGGATATTTAGGATACAATTTGTGGTTCATGCCTAGATCAGCCAATTGTGTTTTTTTACAATCTAATTTACTACCACCATCTAAAAGGGTAAATCTGGGACCTCTGACAGGTTGATCAATCTCTGAAATATCTTTAGTGGTTACTCTAAATTCATTGATCATTTTGCAGAAAATCTCAATTTCTGGAATTTCTAATCTCCTTTGTGACAACATATTTTTATTCTGGTACACTATGTGAAAGTTTAAAATAGTGCAATGAGGTAGACCCTGTGTAAGCTGATCTTTACTCACACCGCACAAAGAAGTTGCGCAGTATTAGTAAAATTTATATTGCTGAAAGGAATCTAATATGGGGTCATCATACCATCAATTGACATTATCAAAGCTTTTATTTTTATCAGTGCTGGTGAAATATCGGCAAACTCTTTGACAAAGTTATACAATATTTTGTTATGTTCGTATATCGCTACAACAACAGTTAAGATGTAAAGGTCCATGGGATAACTGCCAAATAGTTGTCCAGTCTTTATTAGTATATGTCGAAAAATCGTCATGTCATTTATTGATTAATGATAAGTCATTTGACATTGTCATTTATTACCAAATTATATCTCTGACAATGAAAAAAATCAGTGGCATTGAGCTCGATCAGTCGGTGAATGCGACCGGTATTAGCCTCAAAACAATTACGTTATATTTATCTATTCGCACTTTGATTGAGGTGACAAGCTACACATACAACCGTCGGATGACTATTATTCAGTCGGAGGGATCACACATACGAGCAGCCCTGCTCCAAATTTCAAGGATTATTTAAGGTTCACCCAAACAATTTCAAAGGTTATAGTAGGCCTACTGACACGATGATTACAGGTGGAATAGCCAAGCTGATAGAAAATGAATGTTTATATTTGACCCTATTGAGTCTGTATTTATAAACTGATTGAATAGAAACATTTAAAAAGTTATGGAATGGTAAACGATCAAATCTCCTTTTGATTATTTCCAAACTGATGCGGAAGAACTAATACAACACTATTCTACCAACAATTCAAATCCATGTTCATTGACGAGCTTGACAGTTTAAACGTGACAATATAGATGAACGAGGTAACGCTTATCTTGCAAATTCATTGCTGAGATTGAGTTGTATAATATATAATAAATATATGGCACTACATCAAAATCTGTGAATGTACATCAAGTCAGGCTAAGGCGGGTAAGTGTTACTGATAAAAAATCATTATGTCGACTAGTTAATCCGGGAGGTGGAAATACTAAAGGTTGACTTGCAACAAAATTCATATTACAGTTATTTGGTATCATAAGATTCACCATGTCTTACTCTGTTTTTCTGTAGGTGCAAAGTATATGGGAATGTGGGTACAAGCTCTGAAAAGCAAAAAAAAGAGAACATTTAATTGCAGACACACGAGAGCGCCATAGTTTGGATTTGCTTTTCAAAATGGCTTAAATGGGGTGTAATTGTTACAGGATGGTTTATGTTTACACTGTCATGCAACTTCAATTGTCAAAATATTTTCACAAATATACTTCATGCATTCAATAAAACTATGTCTGTTGTTCTTATGCGTCTATTTTATCGTCATTGTAGTGCTGTCACTTTTAGCACTGATATCTTATAACTAGGGCAAACTTTTTATTGTCCTCAAAATTGAAAAAATTGACTTTAGGCTATTGTTTTAGGAAATTGGCTTTATTGATTTTAACTTTAAAATGCATAATTTTTAATTAATTAACAAATCGAGCTGTCGAAATGTAGTTTGAAAACATAACATTTATACATGTAGCTACATATTGGATGCATTGTAATATACTGCCAAGTAATTAGAAATGTTTTCTGGTTTGAACCTTCTCTCTTTGGCCAGAAGCTTTCCTAGCATGGAAAAGCTCCTTTCTACAGATGCGAGAGGGTTGACAGTTTTGCAACAGGCTGTATAGTAACAGAGATATATCTTCCCTTGACATAGCCATTATGCTGAAAATGTCATTTTCTTTCCCGCCAAATTTCCATTAGGAAAAGGGAATACCCAATTACCTTAGTAAGAAAAATTTCTGAATTGCCAGTGTTCATAAAGAGTAAAAATTGACTCGAAGAAAATACAAATTGAACTAAAAGATAAAAATTGGCAATTTGTTGACCTTATTATATATACTTGACAATTAATGTACCTACAGTGCTCATGCATGGTATTTTTGCGTTTTAGAGTGATCCAAGCATGTCAAAAATTGACTTTCTGGATAAAAGTTGGCCTTACTTATAACTTACCGTAATAAAGTCTTTAAAACTTTTGAAACTTAGTTCGAAGGATTACATATTATTGTCTGATAATCATGACCAGCCTGTTGGTCACTTGCAATAATCGAAAAATGCTGCAGAACTTATTTGCGAAGTATTGGGTCACATATCAGATTACGACTAGACAATTAAATAATTCTGAAACAAAAATGTGAAGTAGCAAGCATCCATATTTGATACGCGGGTCTTCGGTAAAACCTGAAATGTTTGTCAAAAACTAGTGCTATGATAAGTTTTATATTGTGCTTTTTATTGGCCTTGCAATTCACGTGAGAACATCACATGACAAATCAATAACCTAATTGGAATGAATGCGTCAGAAAAATAAAGATATTCCAATCCTCTGTGGCTTTTCGTTTTTGAGCTTTTCAGATCTTGTAATCACATTTTCTACATATTTAGCACCTACAACACAACAGAGTAAGACATGGTAAATCTTTTGATACCAAGTAACTGTAATGTGAATTTTGTTGCAAGTCAACTTTTAAAGATACTATTCTTTACTGGCCGTACTCATTCGTAGTGGGGCTGGATGTACAATTTTTTAATGATGAATCTAAGATTTTCACAAAGTCTAGAGTGTAAGCTAACGAACTACATAGGAACAATTTTCAGGCTGAGAGAACTGTGACATGTATCGTATTCAGTGTTGATATAAAAGAGCGTATAGTATTTTATGAAATATAATAAAGTGCTAGTACTGCGACTATGGCAGTAGGAGCCGTCGTAAACCCTTTAGCGCTTGCTGGTGAAAACATCTTTTTTCAAAGAGAGATAAAAATGGAGCTCGAGAAGAAACAAAGAGACATAATGCAACGCTAGAAAAGCTTAATGCTGAACAAGCGGACTAAAACATCAAATGAGCCAAAATTCAAGATTCGCTCAACGAGCAAAATGCTTTAAAACCGGAAACTACCGATGAAATATACCCGATAAATTCGGCCCTGGATACTTATGAAATGCTTTTTGGTAAAAAGCCTACACCACCAACCATTTTTGTAACAATCTTTGTAAAAGTCTTTGCAGCAATCTTTGCGCTAATGCAAAAATCTGGCTAAAAATATTTTATGGGGTCATGAGAGATTTCTCTATGCTTATCTATTTCATACCCTGTCAAACTTAATGCAGCCTTGATTAATATCCACAAGTAGTTTTTGAGATATTCCACGGTGTTTTCCATCGTGTACCAAAATGCTTGTACAGCGCCGGAAGTGTTTAGATATCTGTCAAAAAGCTACATGGTCAAGGCTTTCAAGTTTTTTTAGATAATTTTGCAAGTATCACTTTCGATAATATTTTTGAAATTGGTAGATTAAGGAACAAGATTTTTTGTTGCATCAATATCCAAGACATTTGCTACCGCTTCGAATGTGGCCGGTAAAATTTCTCCAGCGGTTATTCCACCACTAATGCCTAAAATTAGGTAGCAATTCTTTAGCATCTTTGCCGTATTATTTGCAAGGTCTCTTTTTAAATCACTTTTTAAGCCATTTTGTGCATCTTTCACATGAGAAAAATAAGAATAATTATAAAATGTAATAAATAATATAATATAATATATTTAAATTATATAAATATATTTATTTTGTTGATATAATGTATTTCCAAATTACTCGTAGTGTGGTGCAAAGCTACAGCTTTGTCACTGGAGAAAAATTAATAATATTTTATAAATATGTATAATATACATATTTATAAAATATTATTAATTATTAAATAATTATATTATAATTATTTAAAGTAAATGAAAGTCTCAAAATTTAATGAAATGTAACTTATAAATGCATTTGTGTTTTTGTGTGGTTCTATATAATGTTGTGTAAGGTAGCACTCCTGACTGATTTTCTCACGTAACAAATAAATTTTTCAAACTGGCAAAATGGCTCTTCCTGCCAGGCAAAGAAATATTCTCTATATCAATCAACTGTCAAATCAATCCTGCGAGTTTGTGTATGATCTAATACCATATTTGCAATTCTGACACAAGCTGTCTTCTCCTGAATATTTTATACTCATCTGCCAGCTCTGTAGTTGTCTTTCCTCACTTGGGCACCAATATATGTTCAACCGTAGAATAAGTGTTACCTACTGTTGTTTTATCAGTATATAGCCTCTCTCGGGCGTCATTTTCAAGTGGTGGTTGCAAACTCAAATATTGTTGTCGTATCAATAATAGGTTGGCCTATCTCAGGCTTTGATATAAAGTATATTTATCCATAACAAGCCTCACTTGGACATAAAACAAATGAAGAAAATCGTTTAAATAATTCGTAATATAATAAATGTATATCTCGTCAAAATGAGCAATAAAAGAGTGTCCTCAGAAACGTACAAGTATTATCGTAGTATTCGACCAAATGGATTTATCTCCTCGAGGTAAAACAGTAGTAAAAAGGGGTATACAATTTCACCCATTTGGCCTCCCTGGCTTGCTCTCTCTGGCATGTCCTGGTCTATCCTCTCTCTCCCCTCTCGCTCTCTGATTTAATCACTCTCAGAGTCTCCTTATATACAAGCTGTCTGAGAATAACAACTGTTGATTCGCTTCGAGTCAGCATTTTACAAACTGCAATTGCTGACTGGGCATATCACAATGGATTAGCTGTGGTGGAGCGTCTGAGCTCATCTTTCAGGGAAACCCATGATGTTTGAAAAACTTAGCCAATTTTCTGAGTGTGGAATTTATAAAAGTGTATCTATCTCTTTTGTTTTTAGCTTTAATAATCTAGAAAAATTCTGGAGTATGTATTTTGCTCCATTCTTTTTATTACTATAAATTTCATATTAAAAAAAAAATTTATTCTAGCTGTGTAAATTAGTAAAGCTTTTTTTGAGGCTCTGCTTACTGCTAGAAGCCAGCTCCTTGGGAAATTCCATGATTATATGGACTCCCATGGAGATATAGTTGAAAGGACTGTTTTTCATGAGTTTGATAGTTACTGAGGACTGCTTTGAAGTTGCTCATGTATAATAAAACTAAAATTAGCATAAAGCATTAAGTTTAAAACATAAAAAAAACATAAAATACAAAGATTAAAGTGTAAGCTCAAGCCATGAAGTTATTGTTTATGTAACGTACTCAATATTTTTATTGTAGCTCAGGGATGTACGCATGGAGGCTTTCTTCTACTCTGTTGGCTCTCTATAGGACTGGATGGCTGCTCAGCTCTCACGTCTCTATTTCCGATGTTTATGCAATATTTTGATGAGCTGTGTTGAAACTGAATTGGCATATAAATAAATGTATATATTATGGTGAGATAAAGTGATTTGTGGTTTTCCCGTCCAGCTAGCATCTGACATTTTGGGGAAGTCTGTTTATTGCGATAAAATGAATAGGTGATTAAATTTCCTTTCTGCGTGTATTGTTGTCTTCATAGGTCATAGCAGTTGCTGGTTTCGTTGGCAAAATAGGTTATCCCGGTTTTTATTCCCGAACTGACATCTGACATACACCACCAGCCACAAGTGAGCACCTCCCTGTGCTTGAAAAATTTACTCCTGCATATATTTTGACAATTCATCAGCAGACATATACACTATGTTGACATATCTAGCCATAATCCATAAAGGTGGAATTGTTTGTCCAAGTCCATATCATCTGTTGGTAATTGCTTCTCTTATCATCTTTTATTTGATCTTATTGTTAACTATTATGTCAGAGGTGTATTGCTTCAGTCTTTTGTCATTCATCTGTTTTCTTCATGTTCCAATCAGCCTTCTTTTGTAGATGAACTTGTTGAACCAACAGAACGGCAGTCAAATCCGGTAACATAAATCAGGAGCTAGCAAACGCTCTATTGTAGTTATCCTCCATGTTCATCAAGTTCTAATAATCACATGGTCCTTGTTTCTTAGGTCTTCCGAAAAGTAAATGAGAAGGGATCGTTTTCAATGGTTCTCTAGATAGCTACAAAAAAACTAAACAAACAACAAAAGTAAAAACAATCAATTGCAATTATATGTATACACCAAACTTTTATACACATATATAAGCTAAACTTTATAGTTACGCAATATATAAGTATCTTTTGTAAGTTCGTTTAAAATAAAAGATAAAAAAAATTGTTAATCCAAAACACAATTCATTAGCACGCTTCATGGTTCGTAAGTCATAAATAACTAATAATGAAATAGTATGTGTAAGTCGGTCTTATTGCCTAAGTCAATTTGGTGTTGTACAGTCGATACAAGATATAGTATCATGTCTATTGCTAACGAGTAGTAACAAGACTACGGATAAGTATAGATGGATCTTTACATATATAGTAGTCAGCTGCTACGTCTTTATTCCTTGTCTTTGTAATATATATAAATAGTCAGGCATCATATCCTGTTTCGCTCTACTTTTCAATTTGTATATGCCGTAATCATCTCTCTCATATGTATCTGCATCCTGCTTCTGTCCGAAGTGGTATCCATCATATTCTGATAGTGAGTAAGGGGGTAGTAATCTGGTTCACCATCATTATTAGCAAAAGTTTCAGTGATTTTAAACAAATCCTTGTTGTATAGTCATGGATTGTCGTAGCACGTCGAGTTATCATTCGGTGTAGGCCAGCACTATTCGTCCCAGTCCTCTAGTCGTCACATTCGTCACAATTACAGCTATAATCTGTAGAGGTCATTTCATCTGCGAGTTTGTTGAGGTTTTTGTCGCTAGGAAAATATTTACACGTCGGTGTGAACTCTTCTCTATCTAGCCTTAATCGTTGATTGGGTACTTGTTTTGGCTCTGCTTACGGATCGTTACATGGAGCTATGCCTGCAATTCCGTTACTCAATGTCACAATTATATATGGATTACTATAATGGCTTGTCAGAGCTGCGTTGCTATTCCTCGCAAGTTTTGATCTAAATAGATAGCAACGACCTCCAATTCTGAATCGTATGTCTCTGTCTTTTCTATCATAAAATTGCTTGTACTGTATACTCATTTTACGTGTGTCATGTGCTCTGGCTATAGTGCTTCGTCGATTATTTTCATTAACTTTTCTTCATAGTGGTCCATTGTAGCTGTTGGTGTGTTCAGGTTATTTGTGTTGATGCCTAAATCACTTTTATTTCCACTCTGCATGGTTTTTATTTTATCATAGTTCGAGTTTGCTTCATCGTTTGTAACCCATTCTACCATTTGTGTTAGCTCCTGGTCTTCTTTGCGTGTAGTTTGTTTGGGTTATTCATGTCCTCGTTTGGTTCAGCGGGTTTATTTTGTACTTTCTTTGATATATCTGGTAAATCCTTGATATTAGTTTCTCTTTCTTGCATGTCTTTCATATCTGTGAATGTGTCGTTTTCTTGTCCTAGCTAGACTATCTTGAAGCACTTTTGCAGCTGTGTCCGTAGAGGTCTTTTTTCCAAGAGTTTAGTGTGGCGTTTTCCTGTATTAATTGTGTTCATTCCATCTAGAGCAGTTGCTCGTAGCGTATTGATAAATCCTATTTCTTCTATAAATTCTATTTCTGTGCCTCGGGATAGTTTCTAATGCATGTCTGGAATCTTGAAACTTGGTTTTTCTGTCCTTTTGTGAATGTGGTTGTCTCCTTATCTCATTGCACTGATAGTGTTGACATCTAGTGACTCCATAATTTCTGCTTGGTGGTTTTTCGTAAGTGGTAAACTCATGTTCCTCATGTCGTTGATTATAATTTTGTGTAGCTTGCATTCTATCCTGTCGCCATAGTCTGTTGCTCCTTCTGTTGTAATTGTTGTTGTTGTGGTATTTGTGGCCGTTTCAGTCCCAGTTTGGTCTTCTATTGTAGTTGTATGAATTATTGTTGAAATTTCTGTGGTGAGTTTGTGCTGATCTCCAATTGTCACTGTTGTTGCGTGGGAGTTGTCTATCCCTGTCAGAATTTTGTCTTCAGTTTGATTGAGGATTGTTATAATTTCTACTGTATACATTCGGTTGGTGTCCTTGGTAATTCCATCTCTTGTAGTCATCACCTCTTTCTCTGTTCATGTTAAGCAACTCAGCTTGCCTCATTTCCAAGTTATTCAGGCTTCTCTCCATTGCTTCAAGCTCTTCTTTTTTGTCCTTGCTTGTACTCACTGTGTCTTGCACGCTGTCCTTCAGTAATATCAGAATTTTTTTTACATTTGCTGTGCTGCCTTGAATGCTTGTGCTGCTGTTTTAATACTAGGATTATTCAGTAGTCCTGTTTTATAGTTTAGTGGAAAACCTTGCACAAATGAAGCTAGAATAATTTGATCTAGGGCATCTTTGGCCATAGTAAGAAAGAGTCTCCTGGCTATTGATGTAATGCTCTCATAAAACTTTCCAACACTTTCTGATTCTTGCTTAGTTCTCGTCTTCAGGTCAACTGATGTGGCCACTCCATCCGCTGCATTGAATTCCTCTCCTAGTAGTTTTATGCGTTTGTTGTAGTCGTCTCCTAGATCTGGCTAAATACGTGACCAATTGCAATAAGTGACCAATTATAATATGTGACCAGTTATAATAAGTGACCAATTATAATATGTGACCAATTATAATATGTGACCGTTTATAATATTTGACCAATTATAATATGTGACGAAATAAAATCACTGATCAACCATAATCTGTTATCAAGTATAACTGATTCTTTCCAATAGCAATGGCAGATAGCAACTTTAACTGCTGTCATAGGCTATTTTCCAATCCGTGTCAGCTAAATGTATAATAATTGCTTTAATATTTCTTTAATTGTTTCCATAAAACTCAGAGATGCAAACCAGTGAGCCAAACATGCAATCATTGGCACTTTGTAAAGGGTCATAGTGTAGACTAAATAGTTCACTAGATAATGTAATGTCAAGCTGTACGTGAAGATTGTGTGGTTGAAATGATACTTTAGACTTATGAGTTCTAAAATATTTAAGACGATTATGATGGGACTTTCTTGATTGCAGTTTCAGTGTTGATAAGCATGCCGAATTTCTTTGGAAATTCATATATGCTGACATAAAATTAGATGAGCTGTTTAGGCTGATACCTAAACTGACAGATCATCTGTGGTGAGTAATTAGCAGAGAGTCAATGAACAAATGACTTTGACATACACAGTCTACCTCTAGAGAGAAATCTCAAAAGTCTATAATGACAGGTGATTTGTGTGTTAAAAAAAGAGCGATTAGTTTTACTAAAGATTGTGAAGTGATGTGCATATGTTGGATGCATGAGTCATAACTAAGTGAACATTTTTCAAAAGATAATTTACGATAGTTGTCTTATTTGGTTACTTTCGTAGATGGTAAAAAGGTAAATAATTATCAACAAGAAATGAAGACTTTTGATTGCTATGAACAATACTTAGCTGGAGTGCACACATTTTTATAAGACGGTGAATTGGCCAACCGGCGTACTAGTATGTAAAACATATCTTGTTAACATTTCAAACAAAATAATAGAGACAAAGTAGACAGCCCAAATGTGTTTAGAGTTTTACTGTAAATTAAGACAAATCTTCCCATACACAACTAAAACACATTTAATTATTACACAAAAAAAATTCCGCTATAACCTTAACATTGATGTTTAACATGATGTTAACATTTACAAAGTCAAATTCATCACAAATTTTAACAAAACTAAGCAAACATTTAATTAAAGATAATGAAATAAACTGAATAAAAGAAGCTGTAATCCATATTGGTTAAACTTTGAACTGGAAACCAACCAAAATATGTTTGGGTGGTAAATACTGTATGATAATAAGACTGCCTGATGCACAATCAATTATAATGATGGCTTATTTAACACAACTCACTTAACAAAACAGTTCCATAAGCTAGTTACGCATTAGCCTGTTTCTGTTAGAGACTCAATAGACTCAATAGACATCTGGTAATTGTAATGCTTGGTATCGATCAACTTCTCATCTTTTTGGTCATATGAGTGATAATCTCATTAGTTAAGTTGAGTTGGCTCACTAAACTTGAATAAGTATATCAATAACAAAACGAGCAAAATATTGTTTCTACACATTTACGGTTACATGTACATAGTACAGCCACTCGTACTTTGTACATGGTTACATGTACATAGTACAGCCTCCTGTACTTTGTATAGCAATGAATGCTAAAAAGCAACAACTGTATTTTGCTTGCTAGTGAATGCGTTTTTCATGCTTAAGAATCAAATTTTTTAAGCAGCACATAGAAAAAAAGTTATGTAGAAATGATACGACAGCTTGAAAATTGTTTCGCATTTTGAGAATTACAATCGATTTGCAAAATAATTTGTTTTGTATAAAAGTAATAATTAAAAATGATTGTCAGAATGATATGCAGGTTAAATCTCATCAGCGGAATGTTTTGCCACAAACTACAACACAAGAATGGATCACCCTGTCAGATAAGCCAGTTCAATAACAGGAGCAACATGTACATAATGTACTCATTATGTACACTTCCGTGTACATAAATAAAGAGTAGACAAAAATCTGCCAACCACTATAACTGTGTCAGCTACACAAGATGTTTTATTAGTTGAGAAATTCATATAGTAGCAAAGCTGCAGTCAGCATTCTCAAAATAGTGTGTAACATTAAACCATTATTTAGTACAAAAAGTACAAAATATCAAACTTGTTTAGTAAAGATAAAGTGTAAATTAACAATTTTTTGCTAGTTTTGAGAAGTTAGTTTGAAGAATATTAGCATAAAAAATGTTTGGCAAAATTCCAGAATTATTACAAGTAATTTAAAGTAAATTAATGTTGAATGGACGAAAACACAGACTCATGTCAATTTTAAACAGTAAAAACAAGGACTAGACTCATTTGTGAGGCTCTCAATAGGTTAGAGCAAAAATGTTTGTAAAATAAGTCTAACTGGAGACCAGCTGTATACCAAGTGTATATATAGTATATACCTGGTGTATTATAACTGGAGTATAGGTTCTCCACCTGCTGAGAATATCAATAGTCAAAAGAGAGGTGACTATAACACTATGTAAACATGAACAAACAATATATTTTGTATTTAAAATTTATAGGAAAAATTCTTAGCCAAAGCTAGATGACCTCCAAACAAATATGCTCAAAACATATTGTATTAGTTTGTGTTCTGTGCATAATTATTCTTGACAACGTGGATTTTTGTGTGATTTCCCTTAATAAAGCAAGCAGTAGCTATACTAAAACACAGTCTAACATGAATTGCCTGTTATCTACTGGGTACTACTGTGTGTCAAGTAGACATTAACTATCAATATAAACAGCTATCAGTTAGCCAGACATTTATCAGTGTTGAGTGATGAATATAAACGTTTTATAAAATATTACAGTTGGGGGTCCTACCACACAAAGTTGTCGTCAGAATAGTCACTTTTGAAATCACTGTCGTCACTTTTAAAAACACCGTCGTCACTTTTAAAATCACTGTCACCTTTTTAAGTTGGTAACCAAAACAACCTATTTTTTCACATTCGTTATTTTAATACAAATGTCCATTCTGGTGGCACTGCATGAGTTGCGTTAAAAACCTGAAACTCGCTCAGTTTGAACTTCTGCTAACCAAAAGCATGGCTCAACCAGCGATCTTCACAAACTTATTAGTGATGTTTGGGAGTGTTGCTGATTACTCCGCGAACAGAACTGCCAACCCAAGAGTGGGGCAATGCGTGAGATTTGGTTTTGGGGTAATTGATCTACTAATGATAGTATATATAAAATCGTGGAAATTGGGGCAAAAATCTCACGCATTTTAATTTTTTCTTTGGGGTGATTGCGTGAGTCTCACGTCCAATGCGTGAGAGTTGGCAGGTATGCTTCAGCCTCCTCTATCTCTGTAGTTTCTCACGCTGACCTACATTCCGATCTCTGCTGACTCTCACGTTGACTCTCAAGCTGGCTTGTCAACGCTTCCAACACTAATACATTCCTAGCCCTGTAGTTCCTCACGCTCTCACTTTAGCGTTGTAATTCCTGTGATGCCAATCCTAGCGTGGTTGCTGCCTTTTGTTACACTACCAACTTTGTTATACCTGCCAACTCTCACGCAATCACCCCAAAGAAAAAATGGAAATGCGTGAGATTTTTGCCCCAATTTTCAAAATTTTATATATATCATCATTGATACATCAATTGCCCCACAACCAAATCTCACGCAATGCCCCACTCTTGGGTTGGCAGGCCTGTAATCGTGTACTTTATGCTAGTAAAATATATTTAAGCTCTCTGAATTAGTCAAAAAGGAAATGATAAGTTAGTATTCCAATCTTTTGCAAAATAGTCCCCTGACCTTTACTGGCCGAGGAAAATTGTACTCAATCTTTTTCTGCGGTTCAATGCACGTGTTACCAGTTACGTTTTTCTTAAGAAATACTTTTTAGCAGCTATAAGGTTTTTGGGCGGGAAATTCAGTGACCGCAATTGAGTGCAATTCCCGCCTGATGGCGATAAAGTTCCTCGCCACAATCACTTCCATCTAGTACATGTCGTGTGAACAGACCTGCCAACCCAAGAGTGGGGCAATGCGTGAGATTTGGTTTTGGGGCAATTGATGTATCAATGATAGTATATATAAAATTGTGGAAATTGGGGCAAAAATCTCACGCCTTTCCATTTTTTCTTTGGGGTGATTGCGTGAGTCTCACGCCCAAAGCGTGAGAGTTGGCAGGTATGTCCGCGAAGAGTGACAGCCGTCTTGGGTTTTTAGGGCTACATTTCTTGTACTGAAAATAGACCGAGACTGTCTTTCATAATCACTGTCAGTCACAGACTTGGAAACGGATTTGCTGTCAATGTCGTGGCATTTCATTGCTGGTTACTTTAATTATAAGGCAGTCTATAAATTCTAGGCCATATGCTTCAAACACAAACTATTAAAGTTTCAGTTGAACGTGCTGATTTATGGACAAATAATAAGTTAGTAAAGGTACGGCTACACGTAACAAATTTTTCGTTGGTTCTAACAAAAATCACGAAATGATTAAAACACACAGAATTATTCTGCGCTGCTAGAATCGTGCTAGCGAGCACGAATCCAGGAGCTTTTGCAATTAGTATAGTCCAAGAGACGTATAATGGCACACAATAAAAGTATAAGTGCAATTCAACAGTACACACGATGCAACTGCTTAAATTGCGTTATTGTATGTATTTATTGTTTGGACGCTATAGCTACAAATTGTTTATCTTTTAATTATATTTCCTTTTTAGCAGCAAAAATTTTGTGGTAAAAAATGTTGCCATCTTTAGCGCAATCAAATCGGTAGCATTGTATTTACTATGTTGAATTTTCGTAATATTCTTATTGCGTGCCACATTATGTTCTCGGACTACATATATCTTAAAAATTTGCTGGAGTCGTGCTTGCTAATAATTTGTTTAATTTGTAAAAGCGTTTCGCCGACGAACTCGGTGGGCATGCACAGCTCAAATAATTCTGTGAATGTCGACCGATCAATCCCGCGTTTATCAGGATTTCGGCCAGAACTCAGAACCAACGAAAAATTTGTTACGTGTAGCCGTGCCTTTAGTAATCCTACTTACGCAATCATCGTCACCTACATTGATAAATGGTCGTCTCGTCTGTCACTTTTTAAATATCCCTGTCATCGGGTCGTCAGAATCGTCACAAAACATGGGAGGACCCCCACAGTTGGCATTGATAAAAGCCAACATTTACCAATATTTACAGTATTCTGTAGTTTCCAACAGTTATACCAATATGTACAGTATTCTGTAGTTTCCTGTTATATAACCATTGGTTGTTATGATTTAAAGCTTTTTTGAGCACGCTCATTTATTTTCCATAAGAATCCAATTATCTTTTTATTTTCTTATCAGCATGTCTTTCGAGGCATTTCAAAGAAAAGTTTGTTACTACTGTTTAGCAAGAAAAGTAAAAAAAAATTTGTTCTTGTATTGTTAATACAGCCTTGTGGCATTACAATTAAATCAGCATTTTGATGTTAAAAAGTATACGCGAAGACATGAACTGTAAAAAGCATTAAACCTTTAAGCATTTTATCAATTTTCAGAAAGAAATTTGAAATAACAGTTATGTTAAGACTTTAATCTTGGATCAGCAGCTTTCTACTTGCTGACTGATGAGAAGATGATAAATGATGTTGTTGCTTCTCTCTGAGCGCTGGTAATTCTATCTATAAACTTAATGTAGTTTTGCATGTGAAAAAAGTTATATTTTTTTGTGACTAAACTTTGGAGGTGTAAGGAAACCAAATTTATCTAAAATCCTTAAATATAGAGCATACTTTTTACCGGTCCGGTTCATTCTGACACTAAAAATCAAAATGAATTAATTATTTTAGATGAATCTGAATAACTAAATTAGCATTTCTAAAAAAATTCTTATTTCTCCTTGGTAGCTGGTGGCTGAATGTTACAACCATGTAATGTGATAGATATATCGTTTAGTCTGCACGATCCTACAGCTCTTTTGCTCAACCTATATATTTTTAGCACTGAAGCTATGAACCGATGTACTATTATAACATTGAACATTGTATCAATATATGTGTATCATACATGCTTCATCATTTTGCTCAGTGTTGTTACATGCAGTCTAATTGTCAACATGGTTCACATGAGGGTCCAAATACCCACTAATACTGAAGGGTTAAAAAAAACATGAATTGGCAAGTATAATTTTTAGTTGTGCTAAACATTCAATCGAATGAGCGGTTTTTGGTGCCATAAATAGGTTTAAACTAATCTGACTCGCGAGGAGGTGGTTTGACCCAGCTAGTGTTTGACTGGCCGCTAAGCAAGATACACGAGTAAAGCAATACGATTTTTTCTGACCTCTGACTTCAGCATTAGGCACTCGGTTTACACATATCGTGCTATTGTAATAACTTGCTCTACAAAAGCTTTATTGTATGTTTAAATCCAATTTAGTTACATTTAAATAACCAAATTTGCCATGAAATCAACCAAAGATTATAATGCCACAATGTACAAATAACCTACAACTTGTACTCAACAATATAAGATACTTCTTAACTGTTGCCAATTGGTAGTTTGATATCAATTAAGATATAGTCAAGTTTATGGATTGCTCAAACTAGCATTCAGGTTACAAATTTGATCGAAATTCAGTAAACTTATAATTGTTTGCAGAAAACTGAGGCAGCAAGATGAGGCTTCTCTGTAATGTTGGAATTAAATAATCAAACTGTTTCAAACAAAAGAGAATAATATATTTGACCTGATAGCAAAGATCAACAGCTGTCACGTTGAGTCACAATATGAAGTTTAATTCAGGAGCAAATACTGTGTAGATGACCAAGTGTCAAACACAATACTTGAAATTTTGTTCATTGATTAATCTGACAGTTTTTTGTTCCTGGAATTACGAGGATGAATGGATTATTCTACCATGGCGGTTTACTGTCACTAGTTGCTACCACTAAGATGTTTAAAACCAGCTTGTGGGTTTGACAGGTTTGTAGTCTCAGAAGTAAAGTGATGCATAAGTAAAGTGATTCAATTTTTTGTGATCTCTAACTTTATCATTACCCACTCAGATTTACACGTCTCGTAGTAATTAGTTATTCCATGAAATCGCTATTGTACGTTTAAATCCACTTTAAATAAATTTAAATAGTCAAATTTGCCATGGAGGCAACCAATGATTAAAATTTCACAAAGTACAAATAGTCTAAAACTTTTACTCAAGAATGTAGAAGATTGTTAATCGTTGGTAATTGGTAGGTTGCTATCAATAAAGATATTGTCAAGTTCATGAATTGCTCAACCTAGCATTTAGGTTATATATTTGATCGAAATTCAGTAAACTGTTAAGTGTTTGTAGAAAACGAGGCACAAGAAGAGGCTTCTACGTAATATCAGTAATACATAATCACACTGTTTCAATAAAAAAGAATATAGTTGACCTAATAGCAAAGATTTATAGCTGTCACAACGGGTCATAATATGAAGTTTAATTCAGGAGCAAATATTGTGAGGATTACCAAGCCTCAAGCGCAATACTTGAAATGTTGTCCGTGGATTAATCTGACAGTTTTTTGTTTCTGGAATTGGGATGAAGAAATGATTGTTCTATCATGGCTGTTTACTGTCACCAGTTGTAGCCACCTAACTGTTTATAACCAGCTTGTGAGTTTGACAGGTTCATAACCACAAAAGAGAACCACATAATTTTAAATACTGCTGGTACTACGGGAAATAGGAAAACTTTCAACTCGACAGACATGATGCAACAATGACAAGCATTGCTATGAGCAAAATCTGTTTTGTGCTTAAAGAGAACTGAATGAATAAAAGCAAGTTCAAATAAATAGATAAAATATTCATCATCATAATGTTTTACATTAAAAGTTGTTTTAAATGGTCAGCTCATTAGTCTGATACTATGTATATTTTCATTCAGAGATTCTTGTGTACCTTTTCGTAGAGATTCATTTCATATACTTTAATTTATATTTACTAGATTTTAATATATGGTTATACGGTTTATTATAACCGGAGTATATAGTTTCTCCACCTGCTGAGAATTTCAATAGTCAAAAGAGAGGTGACTATAACGCTATGT
The DNA here is from genome assembly GCF_963576615.1 of Watersipora subatra. Taxonomy (NCBI): domain Eukaryota; kingdom Metazoa; phylum Bryozoa; class Gymnolaemata; order Cheilostomatida; family Watersiporidae; genus Watersipora; species Watersipora subatra. The sequence continues at coordinate 25,339,231 of NC_088712.1, read as the reverse complement.
AAACATGAACCAACAATATATTTTGTATTTAGAATTCTAAAAAAAAGTTCTTAGCCAAAGCTAGATGACCTTCAAACAAATTTCGCTCAATACATATTGTATTAGTTTGTGTTCTGTGCCTAATTATTCTTGACAACATGGATTTTTGTGTGATTTCACTTAGTAAAGCAAGCAGTAGCTATACTAAATCACATTCTAACATAAATTGATTGTTATCTACTGGGTACAGCTGTGTGTCAAGTAGACAGTAACTATCAATATAAACTGCTACCAGCGAGCCAGACATTTATCAGTGTGGAGTGATGAATATGAAAGTTTTATAAAATATTACAGTTAGTATGTACAGTATTCTGTAGTTTCCTGTTATATAACCATTGGTTGTTATGATTTAAAACTTTTTTGAGCACGATCATTTATTTTCCATAAGAATCCAGTGATATTTTTATTTTCTTGTCAGCATGTCCTTCGAGGCATTTCAACGAAAAGTTTGTTACTACTGTTTAGCAAGAAAAGTCCAAAAAAATTTTCTTCTTGTATTGTTAATACAGCCCTGTGTCATTACAATTAAATCAGCATTTTGATGTTGAAAAATTATACGCGAAAACATGAACTGTAAAAAGCATTAAACCTTAAAGCATTTTATCAATTTTCAGAAAGAAATTTGAAATATCAGTTATGTTAAGATTTTAATCTTTGATCAACAGCCTTATACTTGTTGGCTGATGAGAAAATGATAAATGATGTTGCTGCTTCTCTCTGAGCGCTGGTAAATCTAGCTATAAACTTAATGTAGTCTTCTAAGTGAAAGAAGTTAGATTTTTTCCTGACTAAACTTTTGAGTTGTAAGAAAACCAATTTTGTCTAAGTACTTAAATATAGAGCATACTTTTTTACCAGTATGTTTCATTCTGACACTAAAAATCAAAATGAATGAAATACTATAGATGAATCTACCAAACTAGTTTAGCATTTCGAAAACAATTCTTATTTCCCCTTGGTAGCTGGTGGCTAAATGTCAAAATCATGAAGTGTGATAGATATATCATTAAGTCTGTACGTTTTTACAGCTCTTTTACTTCACCAATATATTTTTAGCACTAAGACTATGAATTGATGTACTATCATAACATTGAACACTTTATCAATATATGTGTATCGTACATTCATCCTCATTTTGTTCAGTGTTGTTACATACAGTCTAATTGTCAGCATGGTTCACATGAGGGTCCAAATACCAACTAATACTGCAGGATTAGAAAAAAACATGGATCAGAAATTATAAATTTTAGTATTGCTAAACATTCAAGCAAATGAGCGATTTTTGGTGTAATAAATAGGTGTAAACTAGTCTGATATGTCGCAAGGAGGTAGTTTGACCTGAGCTAGTGTTTGTCTGGCTGCTAAGCAAGATATATAAGTGAAGCGATGCAATCTTTCCTGATCTCTAACCTCAGCATTAGACAGTCGGATTTACATGTATCGTGCTATTGTAATTACTTGCTCTACAAAAGCATTATTGTATGTTTTAATCCAAGTTAGTTACATTTACATAACCCGATTATCCATGAAATCAACCAATGATTAAGTTGCCTCAATGTAGAATTAGCCCACAAATTGTACTCCAGAATATAGAAGACTTCCTTATTGTTGGCAGCTGGTAGTTTGCTATCAATGAAGTTATAGTCAAGTCTATGGATTGCTCAAACTAGCATTCAGGTTACAAATTTGATCAAAATTCAGTGAGCGTCTAATTTTTTGCAGAAAACCGGCCAACAAGAAGAGGCTTCTACGAAAGGTTCAAACTAAATAATCAAACTGTTTCAAACAAAAGAGAATATATTTGAGCTCATAGCAAAGATCAACAGCTGTCACAATTGGTCATACTATGAAGTTTAATTCGGGAGCAAATATTGTGTGGATGACCAAGTGCCAAACACAATACTTGAAATGCTGTTCATTGATTAATCTGGCAGTTTTGTATTCCTGAAATTTAGATGATGAATTGATTATTTTATTATGGTTGTTTGCTGTCACTAGTTGCTGCCACTAAGATGTTTAAAACCAGCTTGTGGGTTTGACAGGTTTGTAGTCTCAGAAGTAAAGTGATGCATAAGTAAAGTGATGCAATTTTTTGTGATCTCTAACTTTATCATTACCCACTCAGATTCACACGTCTCGTAGTAATTAGTTAATTTATGAAAGCGCTATTGTATGTTTAAATCCAATTTAAATAAACGTAATTAGCCAAACTAACCAATAGTCAAACTTGCCATGAAGGCAACTAACGATTAAAATTTCACAAAGTACAAATTGTCTAAAACTTTTACTCAAGAATATAGGAGATTTTTAACTGTTGGCAATTGGTAGGTTGCTATCAATAAAGATATTTCCATGTTCATGAATTGCTCAACCAGTTTTGTTTGCTGTCAATGAAGATACAGTAAAGTCTATGAATTGCTCAAACTAGCATTCAGGTTATATATTTGATCGAAATTCAGTGAACGTCTAATTGTTTGTAGAAAACCGAGGCAGCAATATGAGGCTTCTACGTAATGCTGGAAATAAATAATCAAACTGTTTAAAACAAAAAATATTATATTTGACCTGATAGCAAAGATCAACAGCTGTCACAAAGGGTCATACTATCAAGTTTAATTCAGGAGCAAATATTGTGAGGATTACCAAGCCTCAAGCGCAATACTTGAAATGTTGTTCATTGATTAATCTGAGAGTTTTTAGTTCTCAGAATTAGGATGAAGAAATGATTGTTCTATCTTGGTCGTTTACTGTCACCAGTGTTGACACCTAGCTGTTTATAACCAGCTTGTGAGTTTGACAGGTTTATAACCACAAAAGAGAACCACATAATGTGAAATTCTGGGAAAAAAAGAGGAAACTTTCAACTCCACTCACATGATGTTACAATGACAAGCATTGCTATGACATAAATCTATTTTGCATTTGAAGAGAACTGAAATGATAAAAGCAAGTTCAAATATAGAAATATAATATTCATGACCATAATTTTTCTTTAATTTTTTTTTGTAAATGTTAAATTCATTAGCATGATCTTATGTATATTTTCCTTCAGAGATCCTTGTGTACCTTTCATTGAGATTCCATTCCGTCAATTTTAATAGATAATCCTTGTGTATATTTTTATGGAGATTTCATGTGTACATTTATATAAAGATTCCTTGTGTATATTGTCATGGAGATTCATTGTGTATATTTTCAAAGAGTTTTATTTGGGTTTTTTCGTAATATTTTAGATTTCTATAGTGATTCAATGTGTATACTTTCAGAGAGGATTATTGTGTATATTTTTATAGAAACTCATTGTGAACATTTAAAAAAATATTTGTTGTGTATATTTTCATAGAAGTTCCTCGAGTATATTTCTTTAGATATTCCACATGTATATTTTCATAGAGGACAATTGCATATATTTTTATAGAGGGTCCTTGTGCATATGTTCATAGACATTCTGTTTTTTGTATTTTCATGGAGATTCTTTGTGTATAAGTCTATATAGATTGTTTGCATATATTTCTATAAAGGATTGTTATGTATATTCCCACAGATATTCTTCACTCACATTGTTTATAGAGGACCGTACAGTATTCTTCTATAGAGGTTTCTTGTCTATATTTTCATGGACATTCCTTGAGTATATTTTCATAGCAGCTCATTATGCATATTTTACAGATAATAACTGTATATAGTTTCATAAAGGTTTCTGGTGTATGTTTCCATAGTTTCCTTGTGTATATTTTTATATAAGTTATTTGTAGGAATTTTAAAAAGAGATTGTGTGTGTGTATTTTCATAGCAAATTACTGTGTATATTTTCTTAGAATTCCCGTCTTTATAATTTTATATAGGTTTGATGTGTATATTTCTATAGAAGATGGTTATGTATGTTTCTATGAATATTCCTCATGTATATTTTCATAGAGGACCGTTGTGTATGTTTTCATAGAAGTTCCTTGTGTATATTTTGATATGGATTCTTTGTATATATTTTCATAAACATTCCTTGTGTGTATTTTCATAGACATTCCCTGTCTAAACTTTCATGAAGACTAATTTGTATATTTTCATAGATTTTCCTTGAGTATATGCACATATATATTCTGTGTGCATATTTTCCTAGAATTCTCTTTTGTATACAGTGGTGTGCATACACTTGGAATCACATTGTTTTGTTCACTCTATATCGAATGGATCTTCCATTTGCTTTCTATTTTCCCGCCAATTATGATGTTATGCCAGATATTATATATCAATCTGATCAGCAGAAGATGTGCTTTCAAACAATAAGAAGATAGAAGAACAATAGAGAAGATCTGCCAAGCATGAATAATCTTCTCTATTGTTCTTATGCTTGGCATCACATCATCACTCCTGAAGAGCTCAGAAAGTTGGCAAACAGCATGCCTCGACGGGTGTCAGATGGTGATCAAGAACAAGGGCTGGCCAATAAAATACTAATGCTCAGCTCAAGACACCTTACCAGTCCTTCTGAAGACCAAAAATAACCCAAAGGCCCTTTTCAGGGCCACCAATTTGTATAAAAGAGTTTGTTTGTATCCTATTTTATCAATTTTCACAAACAACATTCATAGCCTGCAATAAGTCTGCCTTTCGGCAGATCCACCCCCAGCGATAAAATCTGAGAATATTTTCGAATATTTGGCATCATCTTGTTCTTCAGAATTTTCCCTTTCAAATGATATATATATTGATGGGGTTGAGGTACTTAACTCCAAAGAATTTCTTAGACAACAGCATATAAACATACATATTTGAAGATTTAACTGGTGATTCCAAGTTTATGCACACCACTGTACCTTTATAGAGACATGTGTTTATTGTGTATACTTTTAAATTGATTCATTATCTATATATTTACTGAGATTCATTGTGTATAATTCAATAGAGGTTGTTTGGGTATATTTTTGAGGAGATTTCATGAATATCCTTGAGAGATTCATTTGGAGACCTGTCTCCTGTCTTAAATTGAGCCATACTATGGCGTTTGTTCTAGGAGCAAATACTGAGCAAATGGGCAAGCTTCAGACACACTACTTTGAATGTTGTTCATGATTTAGTCCATAAGCTTTTTGTTCTTGGAATCAGGATGATGAATTTGGTGTTTTATCATGGCTGTTTTTTCATTTTACCAATCAGTTATATTCTGCCATGGCTGTTTACTGACATTATAAATCAGCTTGCGAGTTTGACAGGCTTGACAACCACAAAAGCGGACCACAAAATGTGAAATACTGCTGGTGCCACAAGAAATAGGAAAACTTTCAACACGACTGGCATGACACAGTAATGACAAGAAATCGCTATGACAGAAATCAATTTTTGTGTTTGAAAATAACTGAAATCGTTGAATTAAGTTCATATTAGAAATAAAATGATTCATGACCATAATTTATCATCTTAACAAGTTTAGTAAACCTTTCAAATGCATCAGCCTGATCTTGTAGTTATTTTCATATATCTTTTCTTGTTTAAGTTAGATATAAGTTCATTTTGTATATCTTTATAGAGAATTAGTGTGTATATTTCCATAGATTTCCTTGCATATATTTCTATTGATTTCTCGCGTACATTGACATAGAGATACATTGTGTGTATTTCCATTAGTACTTTGCATATATTACATAGGTATACCTCCTGTATATTTTCATAGATATTTTTGGTTACCTCATAGAAACTAACCATTTGAATATTCCAGGCTCACCAAATTCTACGTTTGATTAAAACATGAACGTTCTATTTTAATATTTACTTACTATGTAAAAAGCTTCAAGCCAGTCTTATAATGCGTTAAAGTGGCAGCCTTCCTCGCCTTGACTTACTGACCAGTCGGTAAAATATTTACAAAATGAAAAAAGAGTTCCACTTATTGTGATGTTGATAATGTAAAATATTACAATATTAATAAATGTTGATAAATGTACAACCAAAAAGTTATCAAGATGCATTCAAGTAATTATTCTCCTTTAACTTTTAATCAACATAAGTTTTCCATGTGTTCTATCAAATAAAATATTTGACATAAGATGCAACCATGCAGAAAGTAGCCTTACATTTATGAGAAAGGGAATTGTTGAGTTTACTTTAAGCAAGCCCAAATATAATACTGCTCAGGGTTTAAGTCATGTTCATTTATAGTTGTCTACATGTTCATCTCCAAATTTGACAAGAAAAGACCAATTGGTGCAATTTTGAGAAAACAGAGATTAACATTACAACTTTTAAAACAAAATTTAAAATAAGTTAATATTCTTATAAAATCATTCTAAACATATGTTTAATTTTTATTTTGTAATAAACCAACATTTGAATTATAGTGTTTCTTATACTTTTTAACGTTGTGGGTTGAGGTTAAGCTGGATGTTTGACACTTGTCTTAGCCAACTATTACTTTAAACCAACTTATTCACGTTTGAAGGTTGAATTTATCATCAGAGCCGTAACAAATAAACTGCTTGATGTTATTGGGTGATATTAATTGTTAGTGTGCTGCTTACATTTCTATTCATAAACAAGTTAGCCATCGTCTTTAGTGTGTCACTGCCAATTGAGGGATTTAAGCAGGAATAATCTGATCTCTGGTAAATTTAAAAAAAAAGATTTGCATAAAATGCCTGTTTATGTATTTACGAAAGTTTAAAAAAGGCTAACTGCAGTGCAATAGTGAAAAGTTTTTGATAAAAAAGTAGTGCATTAGCCATACAGTGTTTGCTATCGAATTATTGACTAGAATTCTTGACAAGTTATGAAATTTTGAAGGAGGTCATCCAAAGGTCCTTTTATACTGAGCAAAAAGCACAGTTGTGGAGGGAACTCTAAGCGAGCCGACAACTAATAATATTGAAGCTTTAAGTCATGTACATTCATCAGTTGTCTAGATTTTCATATCCACACATTAACAAGAAAGGGCACACAAATGCGGTTGTGATAAATTTGATATAATCATTATAACTTTTAAACCTTGCTCTAAATTAGAAAATAGTTATTATCAAAGTATGTTAAACCTCTATTTAAACATTACGCTGCAAAACAATAAATTTGTTTCCACAAAAACTAGTATGATAGCCATTTAGTGTGGGATAAATTCATTTTCAATAATTATTTAAATAGTTATGCCAAGATATAGCAATTATACTGAGTTGAGTAGTATGTAGTATGGCTGTTTGGGAACTTGGAAATCTTCATTTGATTCTAGTTCAGTGCAATGCTATTTTCTTATAACAAGTTTAGCCTAGTTTTGTGCAAATGAATGAAGTTGGGTCTTATCATAGTATAGATTGCTATAAGTCAAGCCCTAATAGAGAGGGACATATGATAGATAAAGTGTCTCTATGGTAGCTTTATTAGTGTCTCTAGAGCATTCTTTTTTCTAAGTTATAACAATACCACAGTAAGTGCTTTCTGAGTAGCAGGTTTTCGAGGAAACTCTCTGCGCTTACACGAGATAGTAGGGCAACATAGCGGTAATGCAACATACACATTTGTATCCAGTCTAAAATCATTCAATAAGCTTTGAAGACAATATTTTGGAGTTTTTAATAACATGCACAGCTGGCAAAGGTTATTTATAATCAAATAGTTAGCAAGTAGCCTTGTTAAAAAATTAAGAGCTAATAGATCTAAAAGCTATGAAAAGCACTCATACAAACTATATAAGAAAAAAATCCAAATGAAGCTTAAAGCTTCAAAAAGCACCCATGCAGAACTGTAGCTTAACAGTTTTTAGGCTGCAGATATTGTGGAGCAGATATTAGGAGCAAATACTGTGTGGATGACTAGGCCTCAGATGCAAAACTTCAGAATGTTGTTTATTGATTAATCTGAAAGTTTTGTATTTTTGGAATCAGCACAATAATTTGATTACTGTTTACATCATGACTGTTTACTGTTATTATAAAGCAATTTGTGAGTTTGACAGATTTGTAACCACAGAAGAGGACCACATGAAGTAAAAATCTGCTAGTAAAATGGGAAAAGAGAAAACTTTCAACTCGACTAACATAGCACAATAATGACAAGCATCGCTATGACAGAAACTTATTTGTGTGTTTTAACAAAACTGAAATGATTAAACAAATTGATATGAAAAATCAACTCATGACCAAAATTTCTCTTGTTAAAAGTTTTGGGGAACCTTGCCAATTCATTAATCTGACCCTATGTGTATTCTCATATATATTTTCTTGTTTATGTTTTATAAAGATTCTTGGTCCATATTTTCTTAGAGATACCTTGTGTATATTTTCATAAAAATTACTTGTATATATTTTCAAAGACATTATTTGTGTATATTTGTATAGAGCTTATTTGTGTATTTTTTCCTAGAGATTCATAGATATTCCAATCGTACATTTGTATAGATATTCATTGTGTATAATTTTAAAGAGGTCCCTAGTGTATTTTTTATAGAGATTCCTCAGGAATTTTTATAGAGATTATTTGTGTATTCTTTCATAAACATTATTTATATGCATACTATCATATAGATTCCTGTGTATACTTTCACAGAGATTCCGTCTGTGTATTTTCATACAAATTTATTGGGTATATTTTCATCAGAATCCCTTGTGTATTTATTCATAGATTTTCCCAGTTTAAACTTTCATAAGATTCCTTGTATATGTTTCCATAGAGGTATTCTGTGTTTCGGATAGAAAATAAACATTTGAAAATTCTAGGCTGACCAAACTCTATGTTTGATATAAACATAAATAAGCTATATCCATAGTCGCTGACCATTTGGAAAGCTTCAAGCCAGTTTCAAAAGAATGCAATCTGGCAGGCTTTCTAATGTTGACTTCCTGACAAGTCTGAAAAATAATTAAAAGTTGAGTCCAAAGTCCAATTATCTTACTTGCAAAACACTAATAAAATACTACCAAACATTCATAACATTTTAGTGGTCATAATTAACCAATAATCAATAATAATCAATAATTAAAGTAATTATTTAAAGCAAACTCTCACCAGCCTTACAATATCTGTCAATGATTATAATTAAAATGTTGTCGCATTCTACTTCCCTTTTGGTTATTAAAATTTATAACAGAAAAATAGCACTAGTAATCATCCAAACTCAATTTTGACCCCAAAATGAAGTAATGTATTTAACAATGCATTACTATTTTAATATATCATATTCAATAGGATAATATAACAGGCCTAACCCATTTTTTACTAGATCTTGCCAACTTAATTGAAGATAAGAAAGTAGACTACTTGTTAACCACCTCTCTTCAAAGGTTTTTTAACGTATGCTCCCAATTACATACAAATTAAAATGCAGATAGAAACACCAAATGCTTTTAATACCTATCATGAAAACATATTGTGCATATTCAAGTATAGATAAATGCATATAGAATAATAATTTTCCTGTCATTTTAAATCAAGATTAACTTATATTTGTTCTGTCAATTAAGATCATTGACCAAAAATTTCACTGTGCAGAAGTTAGCCTATTTTTTGCTAAATAAGAGAATAGTTAGACACACTGTAAGCATGCATGTTTACTTTACCATTCTGCTGCATTAAACCAACCCTTCAATCACAATACTCAATTTGCATTTCATAGTCGAGGATGGAGTTTAGGCTCCGTGTTTGACGACTAATTTATGCAACTATCAATCAAAACTGAGGTATTTAAGTTTGAAGATGGCATTCATCATCTGAGCCGTAACAAATAAATGGCTTGAATTTATTGAATGGTACTTATTGTTAGTATGGTGCTCACATTTCTGTTCCTAAACAAGTTAGCCATACTTATTAGCATGTCTCTTTCAATTGATGGATGTATGCAAGAATAATCTGACTAACTCATACATTTGGCAAATATCTAACAATAAGATTTTGCATGCACCGTCTCTGGATGTAATTAAGGAGATTTTAACAAAACTAACCATTAGGAAACGATAATGGTTTGTTATGAAAACTAGTACAATAGCAATAAACATGTGGTTTGGTATAATATCTTGTGTAATACCTATATGCACAATTATGCCATGTTACAGCAATGTGATTCAGCGGTGTAGCGGGTAGCGTGGCTGTTTGGAAATATTGATACCCCAGTCTGATTTCAGTGCAGTTCAATTTTTTATCTCATAACGGTCTTAGAGCTTGTTTTTGCAGATAAAAGAATATGGCTCTTATCATAGTAAGAAATGCTATAAGTCAAGCATTGATAGACACTAACACTTGAAAAATATAGAGTCTCAACTTTTGCATTCTTAACCTTATTTAAGAGTTTCTTAAGAGTCTCTACAATCTCTTTTCTTCTTTCCAGTTCCTTGAAATACGATGATTAGTGCTTTTTGACTAGCAAGTTTCATAGCTTCAAAGTTTTATAGACTATACTTTGCATTTTAATAACTTATAAAACTGTCCAATTTTACGCATAATCTGTTAACAAATAACTTTGTAAAAGAACAAAAGCGCAATAAGGCTGAAAGCTGAATAAAAAAATTGGCAAAAAGCGCCAATACAGACCTAAATCATCACAGTTTTAAGGCTATGAACTATACAAGTGAAAGAAAAAAAAGTCAATTATTTTTACAGTAAATGAATAAACCTTTTGGATCCGCAGTAAATCTGTTTAGTTAAACGTCTTTTTAAACAACTGCAAAGGTTACTGCTAATAGTGATGCATTTAAAAATGCAAAAGGCCAAACCTCTCAAGAGGTAAAAAATTGAACATAGTGAAATACATAACTAAGTTAACTGAATGATAATATCGCACCTGAAGATCCTAACAAAGCATTAACAGGTTGCAACTACAATTTATTACAGTTTCAATTTTTTTTAACTGAAAATAAATACAATATATGATGAAAGAGTGCAAGAGTAACTTTATTGTATATTTATTAGCAGTTGATGTGTACACCACAGAACACAAGCTTTGCTAAAGAGTTGGTATAATTAACAGAACTTAGTGAAACTGAAATAATAGCAATATATTACCGGTTAATGCTATAAATTGCAAATTCCACCAAGGGCTTACAAACATCATCAATTCAAATTTTACAAAAATTTGCTTTGCTCCCAAAAGAAGTTTTCTTCTCCTGTTGCTTAGTTTCATAACTGAACTAGGAAAAAGCAGGTTCAATTAATATTAGCCCTTTATGCGTGTCAGTGTTCCAAAACCTGGCCCATCTACTTATACTACGTTGAAATTATTTTCTGAACAAAACACGGCTTATGCTAAACAACTTTAGTAATTAAAAACTTTTCCATCTATATTTATTTTCGCTATGCAGGAGAACACAACTTCCAAGAAATGTGGTTTGTCACTAAAACTAAAATGTGATCTACTACACCATGTAATTTTTTTAGTTTGTTTAATTTGTATTTAGTTTGTCAAATTTAAATATTTAATAAACAATAATAAGAATAATAAACTTTCCTGATTTACAAATGAAATGCCTAAACTAAGCTAGCTAGCTTTTTCATGAAAACCTTACCAAATATTTCATTAATAATTTTAATCTCTACAAAAAATACCAATACCTAATCTTTCAGGTGTTGTTACGTGTATTCAACATTTGAGTGAAAATTATTCGACTGTTTTAAAAAGAAATAACATTAGCTCCCTGGTTAATCGGTCTCATTTACATAATAAACTTAAGTTAAAACTAGTGTAAGTATTTATTAAAAAAATATGCTCTCAATTGCAGTGATAAAATGTATTTTCACTCAGGAGAATTATTCCACTTCCTGAATAGTAACCGTTTACTGACTATACCAAACTTTGTTTCATCGTCAGCTTTTCGATTCGGCAATTGAGTCTCATTTAAATTTAAATTTTGACTTTTAATTAAAAGTAGTATAAATACCTATTTCAAAAATTGAGAATAATTTTACAATTGCAGCAATGAAAATAATTTTTACTCTAGTAGGAGCAACAGTATTACCAGCTGCCTATGTTAATTTTAATAAAAGTTTAAAGTTGTTAGTAGGAGGTAAACAAGAGCAGGATGTGTTCAATAAGACACACTGAATAATAAGAGCTCTCTGGTAATATAATAGTATAGGAAGCAATAATTTCAACTATAATAAGGTTGATAAGATAGTCATGGTATTTCCTATCATGCTTCTGATTGAGATATGGGCTTATTTATTTGCATGTACACATAAATGTATAACCAATATAGGGACTAGTAATTTGGAATTGGAATACTGTAAATTTTGGCACTTTGCCAGTATTACAGTTATGAATTTTACTGTTTATTATCATATACTACTATTCTGGCAATCTCGAGCAGTGTGACGGTTGTTTTGTGTAATAACTATGTGCGCACATATACCTGAACAATACAAGGCGGCTGACTGTTGCAGTGCTTAGTTTGCCATTCTGCAAAACTTAATATACTTGAGTTCAAAACTTGCACCTAGCATTTTTTATTAACACATTAAGTTTGATTGTGGAGAAACAAACAGACCTGGTAACTTTTAAACCACTTTAGGGAGTTTAACTTTTGAACAATAGTTAATGTAAATTACAATGGACTAATACCATTCGACTGAAGTCCTCAAAGTATACAAAAGTGATTTCTGAGGTTTGGGATTGCAGTAGTTTTCTTAGTTTTTTTCTATCAATCTAAAAATTAATAATATATTTTATAATTAGTTATTCTACATTTTAAATTAATGTTGCATTTGTAGTACTTCATGTAATCCAATAAACTGAATAAAACACAATATAATTACTAAATATATACCTGTGAAAATAACAACAATGGCTAGCTAAAAAAACTTATTGTTACTTTGATCGATTTTAACAGTTTTTCTCTGATGATTGCCCTAGGGCAGCTTTACAAGTATTGGGGAGGAATGAGCTTCATCTGGTGTATTAGTGTAGAATTAGCTTTATAAATATGTGAACCAGGCAGTCAGAATGTAGAATCCTGCTAAAACTACATTTTTGAGTTATATGTTGCTTTTAAATTAGAAAATTCTTAAGATTTAAATGCATTTTAAATTTTTTAAATTGAACTATATATGCCAAGGTTATGCAAAATTTAGTAGCGAAGGTCTCGCGATGAACTAAAACTTTCGTTTTAAGTTTAAGCAGGATAAAGTTGACGATTCATGAATCGTAAATCATGGTATTTGTTTACAAATCAAAATGCCATAGCAACCGACCACTTAAACTTAACCTATATTGACGAAACCTGGCGTTCTACACATTAAGTCATGAAAAAAAATGATGGTCACACTCTTAGTCAAATCAGATTGACGGTTGACCTCCCTAAGGTCATGGTAAGGTCAACAATATATGTCGATAAAAGCTCGCCGCCCTAAAGATTTTCATTAAAAGGGCATGTTTCAAACTGGGCACTTTTTATCACGCTATATTGCCATGACTGCATATAATGACAATTCAACGACTTTTCAAAATGTTGGAATTGTATTCAGGATTGTCAAATTCGACAGAAGGTCATGGCAAGGTCAAAAAAGGAGACCACATAGGGCATAAGGTTGCTGAAATATCAAGTGACCATTCAATCTAGAGCTCATTTTATGTAGTTTAATTAACACTCACAGAGTGTAGCACAGAATACACTGCATATATCTATCGTAGCACATTAAAAGTGTTTGCTTGTTATGTTAGTGGAAATTTTTCTCGATACCACCATATCCAATGTTTCCTTCGGTCATCTTTGATACACAGTTCTATTGAGGCTTATCTGTTCACATGACATAAAACTAGTGAAGAGTTCCCTATATTTGCATCCACTTATTAGCTTGATGTCAATAGCGAAAATGGGAGTGTTATCAGCATTGATAAGCTGATTGTTAGTCTCGGTAATTTGATTTATTTCATTAGGATGATCGTTTTTACTTTCATGATCGTTAGCAGCCACATATTGCGTAAGCAGCAGTATTTCTAAGATTCAACTAATATAACAATCATCATCATCGCTTTCACTATAATCTGAGGCAGCTGACCCAGATTCTAAGTAGGGATACTCATCTAAATTGTTAGCATCAACTAGCCATAATTTTTGCCATGGTTCTATTTTGTTTAGCTTGAGGCGATAAAACAGTAAATAACCACATAAATATGCACGCATACTTAATTAGAGTCTATACTTACAGTCTTGGGTTATGAAAAATTCCATAGCAACCACCGATGTGGGTAAAGTTAAATGACAATTTTGGCTTTATGGTTGGTAAGATACAGAAATAAACAAGACAATGTGAAAGAGCAGGGTTCAGTGCACTACAAACCACTGTTTACTAAAATATTGACGGTGAGTCATATAATAGCGTTTAGCACCCTATTGTGAACAATCCGCTATTGTGAACAATCCAATTACCACACGATTGTAGGCCTACATTTTTACAGCGGGGTCACATATACTAATACATGTATCAATGTGCGTGTAACTGGCTAGAGCTATTAATGACATGAAAATATGAAACTATTGACCTATTTGTGACTTACAGCTAAGTGATGCAAGTCTAAAAATAGCCTTAGAAAACAAATTCTTATGTTTAAAAAGTATATATTTGAAGTGCTTTACGAACAGCTTGTGAACCAAACCAGTATTCTTTAATTAACCCTGTTTAATACTAGATAGAGGATAAAGTGATTTGATAATGTACATCGATTGTAGATGTTCTAAAACATTACTGTGAAACTTTTTAGTGTTGACTGATCTATAGCTATTAAAATATAAAATTACACTTTTTCAGGCTTTGTAATGATTGCGGATTATCATGGTAATTTCCCATAGAATAGTTCATAGAAAGATTTATCTTTCTAATGAGATATAAATGATTAGTTATATAGGCAACTAGGATTAACTTTTTCTGTTTCCAACAAAATGTTATTTGCGTATTTAAACTCATATATAAATGTAATAAATCTATTTATAAATCTCAATGTCTGTATGTAGTTGTGAATGTCTTTCGGTAATTCCAGCTATAGCTATTACAATATTGTCATTCCATTTCAAGATTGCAATCAGAAGTTTCAAACCACGCGCTTGACCACTGAGCTATACAAACCTTATGAATCCACGCCCTTATCATATACCGTCAGCGTATGCACATGCTTCATGACGTATTATTTGAGTAATGCGCCAACACGCTACGATGCGCCCGTCGTAACTTTTGTTTGCCTTATGCTTTGAAAAGCAATTTTTTGTTAAAGCGATTTCTGATTCTGGTTCAGTACCATTGTTTTTTCCATAAAGATCTGAGCATAGTTTAGGACCTTGAATGAACATGGTTTTTATCATAGGATAGATACCTTTAAGTCCAGCATCGATAAACAGTAACACAGGATAGATACAATGTCTCTATGATAGCATTCTTCAAGTTTCCACAGCACTCTTCTTTCTTCCACATTAAAGCAATGCAAAATTCGGTGCTTTTTGAGTAGTTGGCTGAACAAAGAAATGTTTGTACTAGCCCAGGATAACAAAACAATATAACAGTTCAGCTACATATACATGTGTTAATTTGATAATCAGATAATAAGTCTGATATATAATGGTTGGCATTTTTAATATTATGTACCGCTATCAATTGTGATAAATAACCGGTTAGCAAATAGCCGTATTAAAGAAAGAAAGCATAATAATGCTAAAAGCTGCCAAATTTCCTCAAACAGACCTAAAGTGTTACAGTTTTTTAGGTTATTTATTATATTAATGAAAGCAAAATAAATAAGTCAAAAGTTTTCTAAGGTAATTGCTTCAAATTTTTGGATCAGTGGTAAATCTGTTTTGTAAATTAGTTTTCTTCAAATAACTGCAAAAATATCTGAACACAAAAGGACGTTGTTGAAGATGCAGAAGACACACTGTCTCAATAGGTTATATTGAAATGCAGTGAAATACACACATTTCCTACTATAAGTGATTAAATCATGCCTGAATATCATAAAAAAGCATCAAGAGACACTATAGTTTCCAACTAAGTTTGATTACAAATCCAATGTTTGTAATTGAGATATAAAAGAGAAACTTAATGAAAATGAAACATATAATAAAGTAGTTTTCATTTTACTGTATCATACATTTGTCTGCAGTTGCTGTGCAATAAGCAAAACATAAGCCTAATTGAAGAGTTGGTACGGTCAACTGTTACAGTGATAAGGGTAAGTGTATTAATAACAGTTTATCACCAATCAAAATTTATAAACTGCAAATCCTAACAATGGCTTACACAAATAGTTGGTTCAAAATTTAAAAATTATTGTAATTTTTTTTAAGTGCACCTACAAGAAGTTGTCTTCTCCTGTTTGATATGTAAAGTGTAACATTGCTTCAATGTTCAATGCATTGAGCATTCATCCAGCGTTTAAAGTTTGACTAGGAAAGAACAGGCTTATGATGACATTAGACCTTGATGATTGTCAGTGTGCCAAAAGTTGGATCAACAAATAAAAAAGGTCACAAAAATGTTTATATTCAAAAGGAAAGTTCTGCTAGAAGACTTTGGTAGCCAATAAATTTCTCTATCTGCAGAAGTTCTGGCCTTCCAGGAGAGAACGACTTCATAGAAATGTTACATATCACTAACAAATATAAAATATTAATTTTTACTCGGTACAATATTTTTTGTGTGTTTTTTAACTTTTTCAAAACATTTGACAATAAAATTGTTGTGATTTACCAATAAACTAAACTTTGAAGTATTTTCATAAAACGACTACAAAATCACTTAATAATAACATATATTTAATTTAAATTAAAAGTGTTGTAAATAATTACTCTGAAAAGTGAAGAAATATTGTAAATTGCAGTAATAAATGAAATTTTAACTTCATTGGAACCAGCAGTAATACCAGTTATCTATTTTTTTAATAAAAGTTTAAATTTGTTGATAGGGGGAAGACACACTGAGTAACAAAAACTCACTTTTAATATAATAATCGATGAAACACTCATATCAACTATTATAAAGTGATAATACAGTCATAATATTTCCTAATATGCTTCTGATTGATAAATTTAATTTGTTGGTGGGGGGAAGACATACTGAGTAACAAAAGCACACCTTTAATATAATAATCGATGAAACACACTGAGTAGGAACAGATCACTTTTAATATACCTACAGGATGAATTTATTCGTGGAGTTATATTTCGCGAAAATTGTCTTTGCATGCATATTCGCGGATGAATTTATTCGCGGCTGAAAACTGCCACTCTCTAGGAAAAGTTACCTCTATTGCAGCTAGTAATAGATATTTCAACGCATGTGCACACCGCGTGTTCCGGTTTATATTTAGCTTACAACTGCGAGGCGATCATGCTAGTCTACGGTAAACAATTTTTGCTGCGTCCAGAGGTTTTCACGAATATTCATCGCTTTGGAGGCCTTTGATAAGCCAACAAATTGTGGTAAATAATGAGTTTTTTACATTTACTGAATTAGTTGAATTTTACTTTGGTTCTTCAATAAAACGCAATACTAATTTTTTCCATCCCTACTGCTTCATTATTTGTTTCAGTGTGAGAGAGAGATTTTTCATCATACACCGAAGAACAATGATTGCAAAAGTGGTAGATGTCATTCTTAGAAGATCACCAATCATTCAGGGAGGTCTGGAAATTGAGTTTGAAGTGACCACAGCTACTTACGAGAAGAATATATCTGTTGATAAAAAAGGAACAAAAACGCCTTCACGAGAACAAATCTTTGGCCAACCAACAGAACTTTAATGCAATAGTAAGCCACGAGGAGAGTTCTGATGATAACTTCCTTACCAGCCATGTATGGTAGCGAGAGAATCGCCTTCAACACCTACCCAAGACAGTGACAGCGACAGAGCTGCTATTGCCAAAATAACTAGTCAGAGAGCACCAAAACACGCTGCTATTCACTTATCAAGAGTACCAGTTTAATTTTTTTGCTAAACAACCGCCATATGGACTAAACTGTTTATATTTACTCCATTCATCGTTTGTAAAATTTTATTTGTATTTGAAATATTTTATTTGCACACTCAAGTTTGTAATAAATTATAATACATCTATACATGAAATAAAATATATAATTTAATATGTTTGCTACAGCGATATCAAGGAGTTGTTGTCGATGAAGGGATCTAAGTTGACTGGTTGCCTCTCTGCCAATGTTCCTGCCTTAATGAATATTACTACTTGTCTCTAGTTTTCGTAATCGGAGTAGGTTGTTTCCTTCTCAATCTGAAGTAAACACAAAAAAAAAATTATATTAACTAGTGTTGAGGAAGTACAAAAACAATAGCTAAAGTATTTGATGAAAGCGATCAGTTTTTAAACAAAATAACTAACTAATGCAGTTGATTATGGAAAAACGTATCTGCACTGCAAATCAAATACATACCATAATGTCCAGATCAGAATCATGATCGTCCTTGACTTCGGTATCAGAGATTGATGGAGTTGATTTTAACGTAAAAAGACTAGGAGAGCTTTTTTGCTATGCTGAATCCATGCCGAACAACTTGTAAAAACCTTGATTAATTTTGTAAAGTTTGACGCAATGGCAATAAAGCTCGAAGTCTGGCGATGATTTTAAAGAAGTTTTTGAACTCGGCTACGTTTAGTACTTCTGCCTCGCGGCTATTTTCGCAATGACGCCATTCTGCATATCTTGTGACAACCTCAAATATTTTTGTAAATAAATGTGATGCATTGCCAATGCTGTTAGCTCAAAGCTCAGGCAATGATTTTAAAAATGTTTTGGAACTCAATTACGTTTAGTATTTACATGAAAAACTAGGCTAGCGACCAGTTTTCAATTTGATGCAGTAGTTATTCTCTCTTGCGATTAAAAATAGAACTAATTATTCACTGAATTTAATAATTCGCGGGATTGACTGTTCGCGAAATCGCGAATTTTTATGACTAACAAATATTTTCATCCTGTAGGGTAATAATCGATGAAACACTCATATCAACTATTACAAAGTGATAATATAGTCATAATATTTCCTATTATGCTTCTGATTGAGATATGGGCTTGTTCCTTTCCTTGTAGACATAAATGTAAAGGCGATATTGTAACTAGTAATTAGGAGCTGGAATACTCTAATTTTTTGCACTTTCCTAGCAATAAGGTTATGCAATTTTAAAGCCATTGTATAACAAAATATGGAAAATTGTTTAGTGTATTTTTAGGTTGTCGTATCCTACTTCCCATTTAGTCTTAAAGTAATTGGGATGGAAAGATTGCACTTTTGCTAAATTCAACCACATTTCAACACTTCACATTGAATAATGTCTTTATTATTGTACTGCATTACTACATATCATGTTTAATGGGAAAATATAATAACCTGTTAGTTTTACTGAGTATTGATAACCTGACTGAGAATAAAAAATTAATTACAAGTAGACCAGTTCCCAAGAAAAGTTGATTAATGTATGCTCCAAATTAAATGTAAGTTAACATGTAGATAAAAACACCAAATAATGTTAATACCTACCATGAGCATACGTTGTGCATAATAAAGCATGGAAGAATGTGATTAAATAACCATTTTCCTGTCATTGTTACTCCTAATTAGTTCCTATCATTTTTATCAGATAAGTCTCTTGACAAATGAGGCTACTGTGCAGGAGGTCACATTTAGGTCACCAGATACTGCACAAAGGAGAGACAGGGTGAGTGCCCTCTAAGCAAGCTGCTAACAATATTTAGGCTTTTGTTTATGAATGTTTATCAGCTGTTCAGATTTTCATCTCCAGACTCTGACGAGGAAGTGCGCTTGAGAGCGATTGTAAGAAAATGGAGATTATATTATTATAACTTTAACAACCATAATGTTTAAACCATAATGAAAAACTTGACTTTATGAGAGGAAAGTTAAAGCTGTTAAATATTGTTCATGCATGTTTAGTTGAGTTATGACCTTAGGTTCAACGCATTAGAAATATCTTAGCCAATTATTACTCAAAAACGACTTGTGTAAATTTGAAGATTACTTCAAATCATTACCATCTGAACCAAAACCAATAAAATGGTTGGATTTAGTTTTTGGTACTTGTTTGTTGTTATTTTAAGTATGATAATCACATTTCTATTTACTAAAAAGTTAGCCACACTCATCAGCATGTCTCTGCCAATTGAGGGATGTAAGCAGGAATAATCTGAAGAATTCATACATCTGGTAAAATTCAAAATTTAAGATTGGCATGCAATTGAAGATTGACCGCGTTTTTATGTATTTGAGCCAAATTTAAAAAAGGCTATCCTTAATGCAAGAATAGTGTTTTAATAAAAAACTAGTACATACAATAGCCAAGCACTGTGGGATAACATGTGTCATAATTGTATGGATATTTATTCCATAAGACAGTAATGCGATTGGGTGGGGTAGTGGGTAACATGGATGTTTTGGAGTCTGGATGTATTGATTTTAATCCCTGTGCAGTACAAGTTTTTTTTCTCAAAATAATCTTAGCATAGATTCAGGCGAATTAATGAACCAGCTCTTATAATAAAAACCAAAAATTACGATGCAGACCTTGCCCACACTCCATATTTTTTGATGTGAATAAAACCACCACAAGAAAGTCCTAGTCACATAATTTATGCTATGCATATGGAAACAGGTCTATGCAAAATTATTTACATTAACAATAAACTCAGATTCACTGAGTTGTTAATACATTCATTATTTAAAAAAAAAAACTTAAATAAACTAAGAAATTTAACCTAACTAAGGCTGCGGAATACTAGTAAAATGAGTGTTTAATGAAAATATCTTATTTTATATATTTTAAATATATGAAAGATCCAAATACATATTGAAAAGGCTTGTTAAGCAACTCAGATAATCTTTTCAGTAATCAAATAGTATTTTGAACGTTTGTTTCTTTATATTTAAAATAAATGAAGTAGTTCAATTATTATCCTGGAGATAATGTAGAAACTGAGCAAAAAATCTCAAAATCATGTTTCGGCCTTCACACCACCGAGACCAGTCAACATTGCTTGCGACAATTGTGACACAACAAACACTTGTGACACTAAACTTGTGAAGCTTCTCTTCACATAAAACTGCATTGCTGATTATGCAGTTTTATTAGCAATGTAGCCATTTATCTATTAAAATATTAAGCATTCTTTTAAAAAAGGTTCGTTCTACATGCTGTTTTAAACATGATCCACTCTTGAGCACTTTTTGGGAAAGTTTTATTTGCATCTTCTCACGAAGGTTGCACTCTAGCGGTGACCAGCGGATATTACCTGACACACTTGATTGTTGTATGTATGGAAACCAGGCTAAAGGGTCACCATGCTATGGCGCCTTACAGTGCCTCGCGTTGCGCGTTCACAACTCGAGTTGTACAACTCGAGTTGCACAACTCGAGTTGTGAACACGCAACGCGACTTTTCAAAAGTGAGGTGCAATATATGGGCATTACGGTAGCATAACCGTAGATCTGGTTATATTAACAATAGTATATCAATAGGCACCCGTTAGCTAATAGAAATTAAACTATGTATGTACTGTAAAACTAGAGCTAATAGCGAATTATTATAATTATACTGTGCCGAGTTTGCAACTCGAGTTGTACAACTCGAGTTGCACTACTCGAGTTGTACAACTCGAGTTTGTAAATATAACTCGAGTTGTACAACTCGAGTTGCACAACTCGAGTTCATCAAAACCCAAGCCGAGTTCTTTAAACAGCAACTCGAGTTCAACAACTCGGCTTGAGAACATCTCATCGCTTCATTTTCTCTAGCTATATGGAATTTTTGTGTGCATCATTAAACGCCGTTGAAATAATTTATATGTTCATTTTGGTGTTCATTCAGTGTCTTGTCAGATTTTAGAGAGATGACACTTTTTTTATTTGAAAAAGAAGTTGCCTGGCTGGCTGCGAATTTCTTTTTCCCAAACAGGTTTACATACGGCAGTAAAATTTTGGCTCATGATTGGCTTTAGTAATTGAGTTTTAGTAACCAAAACTTACATCGTTACATTAGAAATCAATAGTTATAATTAGAAAGGAACACAAAATTCTAAATAACGTAAGTAGTATATAGAGAGCAGATCTACACACAAAAGTGACGGATCCAGCGGGGGGATAGAAAAAGGGGGTTGTGAATTAAATTGGCTAAGGGTGTAGATTGAATCGTGTGGAGTTGAATGAGATGTTGGGGTTTGGGGGGAAATTGTGGTGTAGAGTAGAGGGTTGAATTCGAGGGGTTACGGATCCGCTCCTGGCGTAATCGGCGGATTATCTGTGGATGAGTCATCCGATTAGCGGGGGATGAGTCATCCGATTAAACGCGGATTATCGCGGGATTAGTCGGGGGAATCGTCGCGGATTAGTCGGGCGAATCGTCGCTGATTATCGGTGGAATAGTGGGGGTGAATATCTGGGACATCGAGGGCTGGATGGTTTTCCGGAGTGGATCTCGCGGATTATCGAGGAGAGAAATTCACTTTCGCGAAATTAAATTTCGCGAAAGTTGACTATATAATATATAATGTGTAATTTCGCGAAATCCAATTTCGCGAAAGTTGACTATGTAATGTATAATAAGTAATTTTCGCGAAATCCAATTTCGCGAAATTCACTTCGCGAAATTCGAATTCACGAAACTTGACTATATAATATATAATGTGTAATTTCGCGAAATTGAATTTCGCAAAATTACACATTATATATATTATATAGTCAACTTTCGTGAAATTGAATTTCGCGAAAGTGAATTTCGCGAAATTCAATTTCGCGAAAGTAGACTATATAATATATATGTGTAATTTCGCGAAATTGAATTTCGCGAAATTCACTTTCGCGAAATTCAATTTCGCGAAAGTTGACTATATAATATATATAATGTGTAATTTCGCGAAATTCACTTTTGCGAAAGTTGACTATATAATATATATAATGTGTAATTTCGCGAAATTCAATTTCGCGAAAGTTGACTATATAATATATATAATGTGTAATTTCGCGAAATTCAATTTCGCGAAAGTTGACTATATAATATATATAATGTGTAATTTCGCGAAATTCACTTTCGCGAAAGTTGACTATATAATATATATAATGTGTAATTTCGCTAAATTCAATTTCGCGAAAGTTGACTATATAATATATATAATGTGTAATTTCGCGAAATTCAATTTCGCGAAAGTTGACTATATAATATATATAATGTGTAATTTCGCGAAATTCACTTTCGCGAAAGTTGACTATATAATATATATAATGTGTAATTTCGCGAAATCCAATTTCGCGAAAGTTGACTATATAATATATATAATGTGTAATTTCGCGAAATTCACTTTCGCGAAAGTTGACTATATAATATATATAATGTGTAATTTCGCGAAATTCAATTTCGCGAAAGTTGACTATATAATATATATAATGTGTAATTTCGCGAAATTCACTTTTGCAAAAGTTGACTATATAATATATATAATGTGTAATTTCGCGAAATTCAATTTCGCGAAAGTTGACTATATAATATATATCATGTGTAATTTCGCGAAATTGAATTTCGCGAAATTCACTTTCGCGAAAGTTGACTATATAATATATATAATGTGTAATTTCGCGAAATTCAATTTCGCGAAATTCACTTTCGCGAAATTCAATTTCGCGAAAATCTGTTTACTATTTTTGCTTCATTAATTCCTTTGGACACACCCATCATTCTTCAATTCACTATATAAGCGTTGCATAATCTGATGGAATATTCTGCCTCATTAACCATCTCTTGATGCCTACTTATATTTGAGAATTTGGGTCGATCGAGTGTTGATACCATAAGGCTTGTATGCTTCAGCTAGAATTCTGTTAGCCGGCTACTCGCGATTAAGTTCGTTGAGTGTCGCTGTTTTCAGGGGCTGTTGTGTGAACAAGCGCCTTGGCATTCGACCTGATTGTTTTCCTAGGTTTACCTATGGAATTCTCCTGTTTGGTTTGGCTTAACCATTCCATAACAGTCTCTCGACCAGTAAATAGATGAAGATGATGAACTAGTAAAGGGGCATACATGGATTAATATGTGGATTATTTTGAGGATAGCTCCAACTCAGTGTGAGTATATCAATATATAAAACTTATATCAAAAAGTAAATAATATTCGGTTGTATTTGTTACGAACTTTATTTCGATATAAAGTATATATGTATATTCAATTGTAAAATATAGAAAAAAAAATTTATGTCAGATCTTCTAGTAATTTAACAATTTGGGAAGTTCCTTGAATATGTACATTGTCAACACCTTCATTTTCTTCGTTATTAAGACTTTTACTAATTTTTTTTTCATTCCAATCATATCTATCTAGTATAGTTTTTCGAACTACATGATCTCGTGTATCTGTTTCAGAAATTTTTAGCATAACTGTTAGAAAATCTTCTATTGAACATCCTCTGCTCCAAAATATTGCAAAGAGAAGACAGTAATCTCCACATGTTGTTGAAATAATTGTTTCCAATAAAACAACCTTTTTGCCAATCAGGTGTAACCAATAAAAAAAAAAAATTTTTTTTTTGTTGAACATTTCCATCAATTCGCGGTAATATAAATACAGACAATCAGACGGTGTATCGACTCATCAATAGGGTTTCACTTTTTCTTTTAATTACAAATCCCACACATCAGCTAGGCCAATCAAATTTTGTTTCCAATGAAACAACCTTGTTGCCAATGACGTGCAACTAAATTTTTGGTTCAACAATTCCATTTCTAATTATTTTTTCAAAAACGGTAAAACCAGACCGTTATCGTCATGACAATAAGAAACACACCGAGTTTGTTCAACGCAAAGAAAAGCGTCAGGAATTTTGTGAGAGTAAGAGTTGCTAAACAATTTTACACCTATCTTGTGGAGAATTTTGTTCTGAATAAGATACATTTAAAAGTAAAACGATATATGTTTTCATTTTTTGAGATATTGCTTAAATACTAACGGTATATCGGATTTTCTAGAAAATCCGTTTGAATTAACTTGGGCAGAATAATCGTTTGGTCAACAATTAACGTGGTAGCGAAAGAGTTAATATACAAGTGAGCAGTGATTATAAATATATATATAATAATAAAATGTGAGTAAGATAAAAGCTACTGAAGATACAATAAACAAAGCTAGGATTGTGCTAGTCCATGTTGATATACAAGGGAGCAGTGATTATAAATATATATATATATATATATATATAACAAATCGTGAGTAAGATAAAAGCTACTGAAGATACAATAATCAAAGCAGGATTGTACTAGTCTATGTTGATGTACAAGTGGGCAATGATTATAAATGTATATATAATGATAAAATGTGAGTAAGATAAAAGCTACTGAAGATACAATAAACAAAGCTAGGACTGTGCTAGTCCATGTTAATATACAAGTGAGCAGTGATTATAAATATATATATAATAATAAAATGAGAGTAAGTAATGTGAGTATATATAATAATACATTTTATTATTATATATATTTATAATCACTGCTCACTTGTATATTAACATGGACTAGCACAGTCCTAGCTTTGTTTATTGTATCTTCAGTAGCTTTTATCTTACTCACATTTTATTATTATATATACTTTTATAATCATTGCTCACTTGTACACCAACATAGACTAGTACAATCCTAGTTTTTTGTTTATTGTATCTTCAGTAGCTTTTATCTTACTCACATTTTATTATTATATATATTTATAATCACTGCTCCCTTGTATATCATCATGGACTAGTACAATCCTAGCTTTGTTTGTATCTTCAGTAGCTTTTATCTTACTCACATTTTATTATTATATATACATTTATAATCATTGCTCACTTGTATATCAGCATGGCCTAGCACAATCCTAGTTTTGCTTATTGTATCTTTAGTAGATTTTATCTTACTCACATTTTATTATTATATATACATTTATAATCACTGCTCACTTGTATATTAACATGGCCTAGCACAATCCTAACTTTGTTTATTGTATCTTCAGTAGCTTTTATCTTACTTACATTTTATTATATATACATTTATAATCATTGCTCACTTGTATATCAACAGGGTCTAGCACAATCCTAGCTTTGTTTATTGTATCTTCAGTATCTTTTAGTTACTCACGTTTTATTATTATATATTCATTTATATTCGCTGCTCACTTGTATATTAACATAGACTAGCACAATCCTAGCTCTGTTTATTGTATCTTCAGTAACTTTTATCTTACTCACATTTTATTATTATATATACATTTATAATCACTGCTCACTTGTATATTAACATGGACTAGCACAATCCTAGCTTTGTTTATTCTATCTTGAGTAGCTTTTATCTTACTCACATTTTATTATTATATATACATTTATAATCACTGCTCACTTGTACATTAACATGGACTAGCACAACCCTAGCTTTTATCTTACTCACATTTTATTATTATATATACATTTATAATCATTGCTCACTTGTATATCAACATGGCCTAGCACAATCCTAGTTTTGCTTATTGTATCTTTAGTAGTTTTTATCTTACTCACATTTTAATATTATGTCATGCAAGTGCCAAGTATTATTGGTACTTTGCCAACAAACATTATGCTTATTAGCTAAAGCTTTATACAAGCTAATATTATATAGTACTGTCTCATTATAGCTATTAATAATGCTTGTAGCTTTTTACAAAGCTTTTCTATGACCAAACATATAAATACTTGGGTTTTCTGTTATCAAATCAGTTGTCTCTGGAGAGTGCAATAAACCACATTTCTCTAATTTAATACTCTATTTGATTGCTTCTGTGCAGAAACATAACAGAAGCTAATTGGCGACAAGGATTTCTCTTTTGAACAGTTACAAAGAGTTTTGTTCAGATTTTATCATTGTTAAAATCGATACAAAGAGTTCTAGTTTATTACAAGAGTAACTGTTCAAAATTGCACCACTACAATGGCAGAAGTAGCAGACCTGATCAAGCTAATGCAGAAGCTGCAGGAGGACCAGAGACAGCAGCAAGAGGAATACAGACGTCAGCAAGAAGAGCATAGACAACAGCAGCATGAGGAGTTCAAGCAGCAACAAGAGGAATACAGACGTCAGCAAGATGAAAGAATGGAGGAGAAATTCCACTAGAAATTCCACTGTCATACAGCCCACGACCAAAGAGATGGCCAGAGATATTGGCAAAAAATAAAGGGTACTGATGGTTGAGAAATGCAATATTAGCAATCAAATGGCTCTGCAGTGCAATAGGATAACTGCAATGGTAGCTGTAATGTACTGGGTGTGGGTGTTATTATATACAACAATAAGCAATAATGAATGGAAAAGATGTTTATATTTTCCCCCTGCAACAGGAGAAATGCAATATTGGCCAATATTAGAAGTAAAATGCACTGATATTCTTAGAATAATCAATTTTATTAATATAGTAATAATAGAAAACCAATACACAATTTTGTTTACATTTCAAAACGTCATAGGTAGCAATATCGAGAAGTTGTGGTATTTATATAGGTTTTTAGAAAATTTATTTAAAAAGTGTTTGGTCATGACAAACAACAACAATGAAAATATTACACGTTTATATCTCTCCCTTGCAATAGGAGGAATGCAATGTTGGCCAATATTATAAGTAAAATGCACTGATATTATTAAAATAACCAATATTGTTAATATAGTAATACGGCAATAATAGAAAACCTATGAGCGTTCATGCGTCTCGAAGATTTCTGCAAACTGCAGCAAAATAAAAGCTGTTATAAAAGTGTTATAAAGCTGTAGGCCTAATTTACTGTAATGTATGTAATTCAACAACAATAAAGAAATATGTTTATTATAACTCTGAAATGCAAAATTAGAAGCGATCTTTAACAGAAAGCGGGTAGGAGCATTCACTCGTATAAAAATGTAGCAAAATAAAAAAAAAATGTTATCGTCATAAATGGGCGTTGTAGTTTGGGCCTAGCTGGTACGTAAGTTGTAAAGAATTTCGGCTAACGTTTTAAATAATGAAACCTTCGGTGATTGGACAAAAAACATAGGCTGATAAACGGTGTACCATAATTTCGTACCTGTAAATCGGTCTACGCCTCAAACGGTCTACGTTTATTACAAAAACCTTCGAATAAATTCGATTACAAGTAAACAGCACCATAGACTGGTGAAATGAACACGGTTTTTTCGTGAAATACGCACTACTAAATAGTTCTACAATCGGTCGCACGGCTTTATTGGCGTTTCAATATTCGGTCTTAACTTTTATTAAACCGAGCTTTTCAAGCTTTTTGTGGGAATTTTCGTTCAAATAAATCTGTCTATTTGTGTATAATCCGATCAGATGGGTAAGTTTAAAGATAATACCGACGGTTTACAAAGACTTGGTAACATATTTAAATAGGTTTAAATGTGTTTTGTATCGTTATTATACTTTAACGACTTTACATTCCGATGCTTAAATTTCTTGATGAAATTTCTAGCCAAGGGTTCGTCTCATTGTTGATGAATAATTTTCGCAAGTTGTGTGCAAATGCATTTATCATAAAAACTCGCACACATCGCTCCTCTCGTTTGCTCGTGGGATTACAAGAGTAACTGTTCAAAATTGCACCACTACAATGGCAGAAGTAGCAGACCTGATCAAGCTAATGCAGAAGCTGCAGGAGGACCAGAGACAGCAGCAAGAGGAATACAGACGTCAGCAAGAAGAGCATAGACAACAGCAGCATGAGTAGTTCAAGCAGCAACAAGAGGAATACAGACGTCAGCAAGATGAAAGAATGGAGGAGAATAAGAAACTGATGGAGCTACTACTACAAAACCTACAACGGAAACAAGAAACAGCAGCGACCGCTGTTCCAGCCTTCCCAGGTTTTGACCCAACAGCAGAGCTACTAACAGATTACATAGACAGATTCAACACCTTCATTGCAGCAAATTCTATTCATCAAGACAAGATTGCTGGCACTTTTCTCACCAACCAACAGCCTACACTCTACAAGCAGCTTAGTAATATGGCAGCTCAGCTTTCAACACCCAAGCAGATCAACGACCTCAACATGGATGAAATACTGGAATTTCTCAAAGACCAGTATGACCCTAAGCGCTTCATTGTTAGAGAGCGTTACAAGTATTGGAGTGACATGCAGAGGAAACCTGGAGAAACTATTCAAGAGTTAGCTGCCAGAATTCGTCAAGATGCAACTACATGTGCCTTCATAGACATTACAGATCCATTAGATGAGGCTCTCAGAACAAGATTTATCTGCTCTTTAAACAATGAAGCAGTTCTCAAATCTCTCTTCAAGGTCAAGGACAATGAACTCAACTTCAACAAAGCTATACAGGTAGCACCGGAAACAGAAGAAGCAGCTAAAGTTGCCAAAGAGACAGTTTATGGAAACTCGTCTAAAGTCAACAAGGTTGCTCAACAGAAATCAAGATACAAACCACTCCAGAAAAACAACTCTACACCTGACAAGCAGAAGGAAGGAAAGCTATGCTACAGATGTGACCGAACTAACCATACAGCGGATGACTGCAGATTCAAAGCAGCCACCTGCAACTTTTGTTTTAAACAAGGTCACATAGAAAGAGCATGCAAGAAAAAGAAATCATCTGCAGCAGGAAAACCAGTAAAGATGATAGAATGCACATCAACCAAGATGGTGAAACTTGCTGAAAACATCAAACTGGAGGGAGACAACTTCACACTTGAACTGGACACTGGAGCTTGTGACAACTTCATCTGTAAATCAATATGGGAGAAGCTAGGAAAGCCAAACCTAAAACCTACTACAGTTAACTACAAATCAGCCTCAGGACATCTCATAGAGACGCTTGGCAGATGTGAGCTAACTGCCCAATTGGATGCACAGAAAGAAGTCAGACTACCATTTGTGATTAGTGCTGTACAAGATCTCAACCTACTAGGAAGAACTGCTATACAGCAACTAGGCATCTCTATTGATGACAAGCTACAACATAACCTTGTATCAACAATCACAGAGAACCAGCCAGATGGGAGGTTACAAATCAAGTGTAAGGAGATGTGCAAAGAATTTCCAGAAATATTCAAAGACGAGCTAGGATGTCTCAAGAACTTTAAACTAGAGATAAACTTCAAACCTTCAACAAAGCCAGTCCTCTGCCGACCCAGACCAGTTCCTATTGCCTTGACAGAAGAGCTCAACCAAGCATACGAAGCAGGTGTAGCTAAAGGCATATCGGAACCAACTCAATTCAACCAATATGGAACACCAGTTGTACCTGTACGCAAATCTACAACAGGTCAAGCTGCAGGGAAGATCAGAGTATGTGGAGACTACTCCAAGACTATCAATAATCAGCTAGAAACACATAGGAAACCTATCCCACTACCAGAAGATCTAATCAGAAAACTAGGTGGAGGCTATTGCTACACAAAGATTGATTTAGCAGATGCCTACAATCAAATATTGTTGGCACCAGAAAGTCAACGACGACTAGCACTATCAACACACAATAATATATATAATGTGTAATTTCGCGAAATCCAATTTCGCGAAATTGAATTTCGCGAAAGTGAATTTCGCGAAATTACACATTATATATATTATATAGTCAACTTTCGCGAAATTACACATTATATATATTATATAGTCAACTTTCGCGAAATTGTATTTCGCGAAAGTGAATTTCGCGAAAATGGATTTCGCGAAATTACATATTATATATATATTATATAGTCAACGAAAGTTGACTATATAATATATATAATGTGTAATTTCGCGAAATTCACTTTCGCGAAAGTTGACTATATAATATATATAATGTGTAATTTCGCGAAATCCAATTTCGCGAAATTGAATTTTGCGAAAGTGAATTTTGCGAAATTACACATTATATATATTATATAGTCAACTTTCGCGAAATTACACATTATATATATTATATAGTCAACGAAAGTTGACTATATAATATATATAATGTGTAATTTCAACGAAAGTTGACTATATAATATATATAATGTGTAATTTCGCGAAATTCAATTTCGCGAAAGTTGACTATATAATATATATAATGTGTAATTTCGCGAAATACAATTTCGCGAAATTGAATTTCGCGAAAGTGAATTTCGCGAAATTACACATTATATATATTATATAGTCAACTTTCGCGAAATTACACATTATATATATTATATAGACAACTTTCGCGAAATTGTATTTCGCGAAAGTGAATTTCGCGAAAATGGATTTCGCGAAATTACATATTATATATATATTATATAGTCAACGAAAGTTGACTATATAATATATATAATGTGTAATTTCGCGAAATTCACTTTCGCGAAATTCAATTTCGCGAAAGTTGACTATATAATATATATAATGTGTAATTTCGCGAAATCCAATTTCGCGAAATTGAATTTCGCGAAAATGAATCTCGCGAAATTACACATTATATATATTATATAGTCAACTTTCGCGAAATTACACATTATATATATTATATAGTCAACTTTCGCGAAATTGTATTTCGCGAAAGTGAATTTCGCGAAAATGGATTTCGCGAAATTACATATTATATATATATTATATAGTCAACGAAAGTTGACTATATAATATATATAATGTGTAATTTCGCGAAATTCACTTTCGCGAAAGTTGACTATATAATATATATAATGTGTAATTTCGCGAAATCCAATTTCGCGAAATTGAATTTTGCGAAAGTGAATTTTGCGAAATTACACATTATATATATTATATAGTCAACTTTCGCGAAATTACACATTATATATATTATATAGTCAACGAAAGTTGACTATATAATATATATAATGTGTAATTTCAACGAAAGTTGACTATATAATATATATAATGTGTAATTTCGCGAAATTCAATTTCGCGAAAGTTGACTATATAATATATATAATGTGTAATTTCGCGAAATACAATTTCGCGAAATTGAATTTTGCGAAAGTGAATTTCGCGAAATTACACATTATATATATTATATAGTCAACTTTCGCGAAATTACACATTATATATATTATATAGACAACTTTCGCGAAATTGTATTTCGCGAAAGTGAATTTCGCGAAAATGGATTTCGCGAAATTACATATTATATATATATTATATAGTCAACGAAAGTTGACTATATAATATATATAATGTGTAATTTCGCGAAATTCACTTTCGCGAAATTCAATTTCGCGAAAGTTGACTATATAATATATATAATGTGTAATTTCGCGAAATCCAATTTCGCGAAATTGAATTTCGCGAAAATGAATCTCGCGAAATTACACATTATATATATTATATAGTCAACTTTCGCGAAATTACACATTATATATTATATAGTCAACTTTCGCGAAATTGAATTTCGCGAAAGTGAATTTCTCTCCTCGATAATCCACGAGATCCACTCCGGAAAACCATCCAGCCCTCGATGTCCCAGATATTCACCCCCACTATTCCACCGATAATCGGCGACGATTCGCCCGACTAATCCGCGACGATTCCCCCGACTAATCCCGCGATAATCCGCGTTTAATCGGATGACTCATCCCCCGCTAATCGGATGACTCATCCACAGATAATCCGCCGATTACGCCAGGAGCGGATCCGTAACCCCTCGAATTCAACCCCCTACTCTACACCACAATTTCCCCCCAAACCCCAACATCTCATTCAACTCCACACGATTCAATCTACACCCCTAGCCAATTTAATTCACAACCCCCTTTTTCTATCCCCCACTGGATCCGTCACTTTTGTGTGTAGATCTGCTCTCTATATACTACTAACGTAGCAAAACTGATGTTATCATTCAAAAAGTGCTGTTAAAACGTAAGAGGCGGCGCCTCTTACGTTTTGAAGTGAGCGCCTCTGAGGCGCTCACTTAAAACTCATCAATTTAAGCCATTTTGAATAAAATTTTGTGTTCCTCTCTAATTATAACCATTGACTTTCAATGTAATGATGTAGGTTTTGATTACTAAAACTCAGTTACTAAAGCCAATCA
Source organism: Watersipora subatra (assembly GCF_963576615.1). Taxonomy (NCBI): domain Eukaryota; kingdom Metazoa; phylum Bryozoa; class Gymnolaemata; order Cheilostomatida; family Watersiporidae; genus Watersipora; species Watersipora subatra. The sequence continues at coordinate 25,306,235 of NC_088712.1, read as the reverse complement.
TGAGCCAAAATTTTACTGCCGTATGTAAACCTGTTTGGGAAAAAAAATTCGCTGCTCGGTTTTCATATAGATTGTTTTTAGTTTGCTTTTAACATTCTACAATTGTTTTTTTCTCTTTATTTTTATAGAAATGAATATGCGGAAATCTCACCAATTTTTTAAATATGTATACATATTTAAATTATTATTTTTATTAAATTTCTGTAAATGAGACACCCCAATTACTCACTTTGCTTTCTTTACGAACCAGCGTAACGCAACTCAAGTTCATCAGGCCAGGTTGTACAACACAACAACTCGCATTGTGGACACACAAGGCACCATTACCATGAGCTGTTCCATCCATCGAGTCAGATGCAGTGGTGACGTTGCACTCTTACTGCCGTTGCCAAGTAAGGCGAACAAGGCAGGTAATGTATTTTTGGATATGTTGAAATTTCAAGTGTGATACCTCATTAAAATGGAAAGATAGAACATCCTTGATTAAAAAACCCTCAAATAGTTTTTAAAAGTTTGCATATACACATTTTACTTTATTACAAATGAGAACATTCTCATGGAAAATGATCCACACAAAAAATAAAATAGGTTGTATGTCAAGGGAGACAAGTCCTAATACTCCAGACATGGTTATCCTAATTGTTTTGCAATCATTATATTAGTACCAGTAAGGCCCTGACAATAACTTAACTGGTTCCATTGTTTAATTAATAAAACTATGTTTCAGTTTCTTTGTAAGAATAGGTAAAACTAAAGGGGCATTGATAACAATAACTAAGGGTGAAGCTCTCTTTTCCATCTCAAGCCAAATTAAAACCATGACAATGCATGCAACTAGTCCTATTGTTGATCTGGCAGGTTGCCAGCATAGGCTCCTTTCAAGGGTCATTATAAAGAGCTTTTATTATAACAGAAACATGGCTTACAAAGGCTACAGTCAACACCTGGCAACCTAATCCATTGATTTATTATTCATAAATAAAATATTTCTAAAGCAAAATGTAAGAAAGGCCTAAGAACAAAACTAACATTATAGGTTAATTATAGTTTTTATTTTCTACTGTTTGTATTTTCAACCACGTGGCGTCTCCTCGAAATGCTGCCGAGCACGGTATTTCTCGGTAGTAGATGGCAGTTCAGTGGAGAAAGCTGAATCTCTATGAATGTTGGCTACGTTGCCAGAGAGCGATACGGGTGATGGATACGGGTGATAAGTGGATTAGAAGAACACGACCGGCTTAAGACCAAGAGAACTTGGGTTTCATGTCAACTCTGTTGCGGCTTGTCTTTTCATAGTAATTATGTCTTGTGTTACTCACAGTCTCAAATACAGACTCAGCTGCTAGTCATTTGTAATGTCTCTACACATGCCTTTACATAACAACCTTTATTCTCGAGACATTGACTGTAGCGTCTGGTATTAATAGTTCATCTTGTAGAAGATGACCTCCTCGCTGTCACATTTAGGAAGGAGTAGGGTGGAGCCTGACACATCCAAGGAGAGCACACTATCTCCAGCTATATCATCATGTGCCATCTGAGAGACTATATTCCCTACAATATATAATAATAAATACACAGTCAGACTTCCACTAATAAATATTAGCTCTACATAGACACTGCTGTCAGGCAGTTCTTCTTGATAAAAACATAAAATGAACATGGAAGCACCACCAAAGCTGACACAAAATTTTATGGAAAATTTCTAAGCTGTAAATACTTGGCTCTCTCATAACCAAATAATAACCACTGTGCCATGCAATGACACAAGGGCTGGGCAGCAGGTCCTCCCCTAGAATGGTACGAGCATCTCTATATTTATCTCAGGTGTGATAAGAGCTGGGAATGCTATTTTATAACACACAGTACACTCACAAGTGCACTCATAAGTACTTGATTAGGAAGAACAGAGTACAGGATTTCTACAGCAAAATAGAATTCATCACTGCTATCTTACATAATGATAAGGTACTGATACACACTTTCTTGTTGTTAATATAACTCACTGCTTTAGTAGTTTTCATCTTATTTTTCATTAAAAATTATGACAAATTCTGTAAAAATTCAGTTTCGTGTTATGAGCCTTTCGATAACTTTTCAAAAAAGTTTCATTCGAATTTGCCTACACTGTGAACTCAGACTACCTTTTGCGAGAGCTCAGTCTATCAACCAATTTTGCTAGTCATATTTAAACTGTACAACTATTTGGCATGCTTCCTTATAACCATGTACACAATTTAACTATAATGTATTCCTGCATAATGACAATACATATTATAATAACCCTGCATCATGCTAATAACTAACCTGTAGTAGAATTAATAATGTACATAGTCTTGTTGCCGGATGCAGCCAGTAGAACATATTCCCCATAGCTGACCAGCCCTCTAGGGTTCTCCACTTCAGTGAGAGTCCACAGGACTTCATGGGTGGCCGTGTCTATTTTAAATACTTTGGAATGGCTGAAGGATGATAAGATGAGAGATGAGTTATCAGGGGCGCACATGGTGACATTGCTGCTATCAGTGAGAGGAGGACAGGGAATATGATGTAGAACCTGACCATCTAGGGAGTAGGTAGTGATCCTGCTGTTGAGTGGGTCAGCGATAAAAACCTTGTCTTTAATAATCACCAGCATGTCAGAGAAGAAGATATGATATAGATGCTCCCAGTTGGTGATGAGTTCCCCTTCCATGCTGTAGACACTGACTGTGATAGGAATAGTATCAGACAGAGTGTAGAGCCTGTCCTTGTAGCAAGTGACAGACTCTACTGGACCGGAGGTTGTGATGAACTTGTTGGTGATTTTATTATCAATGTCTACTCTGCTGACTGTCTTATCCCTTAGTCCAATATAAGTGTTACCCTTATAGTGGCAGATGGAGAGGGGCCAGGATGGCAGTTGTACGCTGGACAGTCTGGTGAGGGACTTGGGGAGTTGAACAGGTGGAGCTTTTTGTTCTTCAACGATAATATCATGAGAGGAGATAACGTCTACCTCAATATCTCTTCTCTCACCTGTAGAATATAGAGTGTACATGTGAGTAGCAACAGTTATTAACTATTTTACACAGAAATATTGCATTTGAAAAAAAAGCTCATAGAAGTCAGGATTCCTGTTTTATCATCATTTTTACATTCCTCTGTAGGTACAGTAATATTAAAGTCATTTTTATCAAGTTAACATTTTTTTCCGAGCGATACGAGAGCATTGAAAAACAACTATTTTATAAGACAAAAGCACTCAGAGTTCAGCCAATATGACAGTGCTGCTATACAATGATGTACAACCATAAACTAATAACTAGTTATATAATACTAATATCAACTGCTATCAGCAGTGTCCAATATTAACCCTTTCGTGGGCGAATTTTCAAAACTAAATCAGACTCCCATGGGCGAATTAATTTTCCAAAAAATCAATTTTTTTCAAAAGGTTCATACACTTTTCTGTGTGTTATTATGTGCATATCTCTATGTTTAAAGGTGCATATGTATACATGTATATGTCCATAGGCATATATATATATATATATATATATATTATAAACAAAGCATGAATTATATATATTATGAAAAGCATATATTTTATGTTATACATTTTTATTTGTTTATAATATATATATATATATATTATAAACAAATAAAAATGTATAACATAAAATACAGCGAAACATGGATAACTCACCCTCGGATGTAGCGAACACATGGTTAACTCGACTGGATTTGCTTGGTCCGTTCCCACGTAATGATAAATGGCTCTATATAACTCGAACTCAACACTGTTTATTCGAACTGTTTTTTGCCCAACGGCTACCGAAACGGTTGCTATCGCTTTAGAAAATCACTTTATTTCAAGCCATAGAGGTAAACCTCAACTTTTCGTAATTCATAAGCGTCGCTACTACCTCCATCGGCAAAATATTTTTGTTAACCACTGTTCTAAAGGTTTGGTGAAATTTGATTTATACGTACTACTATACGATGAATAGCACGGGCTAGCCGGGTCACGGGCGCAAGGATTTTCGCCACGCACATACAAAACAAAAACAGCATGTTGTTTTTGTTTTGTATTTGCGTGGCGAAAATCCTTGAGTGCGTGACCCGGCTAGCCCGTGATGAATAGTTTTCCGACGTGGATTCCGTGTTGAATCAATGTCGGAATGTTGAATGTTTAAAACGTCTTAAAAATTGTAATTAAACGTATACGTTGTCTTAGCTAAAAAAACCATTCATCGTTTGACCTAAACACAGAATACGTGTGTACATTCAATAAGTATCCATTCAAAAAACGTTAGTGATATACAATGTACCGTTAAACCTCGTAAAACTTTTAATTGAACTGCCTCGGAGTGTTGCTCTTAACGAATGCCAGGTAAAGTAAGGTAATCTTTGAATAAACTTCAAGAAAAATCGGCAAAATTGATCGTGGGTAAAACGCTCAAAAGAAAAAGATGTCTTTTCTTTTGAGCATTTCAGCAACGATCAAGTTTTGCCAATGTCAATCTGAAAAACGTCCTGGCAATAACATCACCTCAAACAACAAACCAATCTCAAGTGATAAAAAAATCTCTATACTTTTTGATAAAAACGTTTTAAACTTTACATTAGAAGCATTTAATTTGAAACAAGCCATTTGTGCTTTTGATTTATATTATAGTTTGTATATGTACATGTATCTACTAATAAATAAGTAAATACATGGACTTGTGAAGGTGCTCTGATAACTTGAACACTCTGATAATTCGAACACTTTTGCTCGGTCCCTTGAAGTTTGAGTTATCCGAGTTTCACTGTATATGCTTTTCATAATAATTGTCTATTTACGAATGATATTTTCGAAAGCATTCTCCTTTACAAAGGCCCACATCACAGTCTTTGCACCATGTACTTATTCGTGTAACAAAGAGCTCCCACAAAAATGTACTTCCTGGATTGACAGGCTCAAAAAACTTTTCAAAATACTCTACTGGTTGAGCATCTACTGGAGTAAATACTGGGCCTGTCACTGCTACAAACTGCTGAATTGTAGGAGATTTATCTCTGTTTATGTTGGTTATATTCTTCCAGGCACTGGCATCACTCCTACTCACATCCTCATCATTACTGCTACCAGCCTTTTCATTACTGTCACTTCCAGATGTAAAGTCATTACAATCACAATTCAAACCTGATTCACTGTCATCTCTTGCTACTAAATCTAAAAAGTCACTGTCATCTCTGAATCTCTTAGTAATTTCGGTACTAGTACTTGCTTTATGAGAATAATCTCGGGAGGTTCTTTTAGAAGTCGCCATGACGGTAAACTAAAGTCAAACTCTCAAAAAATTTGGTAAATAAAAGCTAAAACCGAAGCAAGAAAAATAAAAGTTGATAAATTATTTAGAACAATTTTCTAATTTTTTTCGAAAGTTTATTTATTCATCACTGCTAAAAACGATCATTTTTTCAACCTTGAAGTCAATTTTTGAGGCTAACTGAAACTACTATATCGTAGCTTGCTATTGGTAAAAAAGTAAACAAGAAACGGCATTTAGCTAACCAGAAACGGCAATAATAAAATACGTTACTGAAACGACAAAAACGTCGCACTGCCCATTAGCAGCCGTATCGCAAAGCGACAAAAACGTCGCACTGCCCGCGAAAGGGTTAAGCATTGTTATAATGATTACTTGGAAGCATGCCGACCTGTCTCTTTTTACCCAGCTATTTCTCACCTAAACACCAGACTGTTAACTATTGATATGGTTAAAGGTGCTCTATCAATCCATGTAACAATGATAATTACAATATGAAAGTGTTGATGGCATCTCATACAGTAGGACCTGATTGGGCAGCATATAGTATCAAATACATTGAGACTGCACATTATTGACAATGGAACAACAAAACTCAGTTATTTGCTACATAAGCTATATTTCAATCACTGGGTCTGAGGCTAACTGATCAGTTTTAGTAATAAACCAGTAATAAACCCTATTTCCCAGAGGTTGTCTTGCAGACCCTTATTCGATAGGAAATACCTCAAGATTGAAAATAGAGTTATCTTAAGTAGGAACCATAACTTCATAATTTCAGAACATTTAAATTGCTTTCTAAACTCTCACAATTACTATACATATAAATACATGTACGCCTCCCTCATTGTATATATGGTACACTTGTATGGTAAAATGCATATACAGTGATCCATAAAGGCCAGTTCACACTAAATCAGCGTATGACATAGTGAAGGCATCATAGACTGATGCATTTACTAAGGATATGTCAGAAAACAATGCAGCTGTCAAAGTTGCCCCATATTTTGCTAAACATCTATGACAGCCTGCAACATGTGCAACAATCACTGTGCACTATGCATTAACAGTGATTGAATGTCATGGATTGTGTAGTCTACAGTATAGTTGCTGCCTGACTAGTATTTCATAACTTCAGCCACTACATTGTGTAATATGAACATTATGTCAGGGAATATTCATGTTGATGTAAATACTGAAGTTCTAGAGAAAGTGTGAATAATGTTGCAACAAATGATCACCATGTAGTGTGTAGGATTAACACAGAGATACTGTGATACAGTGTGAACTAACCTTTAGATATTAATGATAGCTAAACAGAAAGGTGTGGCTGGGTTCAGAATTGACCAGGCCAAGTCAATGACTAATACTGTTCTACCAATCAGGGTTAACATCGCAATGTCACAGAAATTTACCACAGCTGTCTTACATGTTGGTTAGGCACATATAAAAACTTTCTTGTTAGTATTATAAAGCCTGGTTCCCATATCGATTGCGAGACACCTGCAGTGATATTGCGCAACCAAATTAAGCTACGCTGGGCGGCTTTTGTTTGCATGAAGCTGCATCGCTAATAATGGCATAAAAATGTTCTTTCGCCACTCCGCTTTGATAATGCTGACCTTCCCCTCTTCAGTGCATTTCAGGAGAGTTTTGCCCAAGGCTCATCGCGAGATTAGAACAGCGCTAAACTCTTGCGTTGCCGCCGGCAACCAGTACCCGCGGTACTCGGTGCACAGGTTCCCATATCACCGCTAATAGCCTGTGATGCTGTCGCCGGTGCTTCGCGACGTATCTAAACCTTTAAATTAAAACAAGGGGTCATATTTTTGCTTCTCAATGGCATGTGTTACAAACTGTGCTTGCTGATGTGGCACTGGTTTAATGTACTGTAATTTTCTGTGAGCAAACCACATCCCACTCAACTATGTGGACACTCATTGGCAGATTGCCTTTTAGTCGGCCAAAGCACGAGTGTAACGAGAGACACACAGAATGCATTTGATAAACAAATATTGTGGCTGGGTTAAATTAATGATTGTGAAAATCATGGGTGTTGCTTAGACTGGCTGCATTCCTGAAACTCACAAATAACCTCAGAAAAATTGGTGGGAGGCTTATACATGACGGCGGCAATTGCATGAGAAGTTACATTGCAAAAAAAAGATTTACCTCAAAGATCTACATGATTATGATTACACGCTCTGAAATGATTCCAATTTATACAAATGACATCTGTATATATTTACTCAAGGAAATATGTTTGTTTATATATGGAAAGCTGTTTGTTGTCAGGGAACCCATCAATTGAAAGGTAATCATGAATGCAACCAGCATGTATTAGAAATTAATTAAGTAGAATGAGGGTAATATTTACTATTTCATCCAATTACAGACATGCTAGTTTACTTTCTCTACTGATTTTCACTAAGATGTCTGTTAATAAATGAAACATCCACAAGGCATCACCAACACATTGCAAACACATTGACAATGCAAGGAACCATTTTGATGGCATATGAGTAGCTAATCTTTAAATCATACGGTCACTGAATGTCACTTGATAAGAGCTACTGCCTGGAGTAAACCGAGAATTTAACCAAAAATAGATAAAGGGACTGTATAGCCTCATGTTATACCATCAGTACACTAGTAGCCATGCTACAAAACCTGGCCTTCAGCAGTACAATGAATCATTTAACTTGTTGACACATTCTTTCAACACTTTATGTGAAATCAATATTAGTAAATAATACCTGAGCTACTTATACATACTGTACTTGTAGGCCTACTACTGTACAGTGTATAATAAAAGCTAAGGTTCATTATTAACTTCGTAAAACAACAACTTTTTCAGCATCTAAAATATTATCACCCATTTGTTTTCGGTTTCATTTTCACTCTAACTATTAAAGAATAACCCTGAGCTGAGAGAGATCGAGCATCATATCTCATTCAGGCGTTGTGAGAGTGATTTCAGCGAGTAACATTTTACTATATTTGTTATTACTGTGTATTCAGCACATAGAATACCTAGTTTTGTTGCTGTAGTGGAAATCAGTCATTGTGTTCAAGTTGCGGGTTACACAGTTTAATTCTGTCAGTCTCTTTGAAACTATGAGACACCAAAAAGGAACCATATTTTGATCTGAATGTTTCGTCAATTTTAATCTTAAATATCTCTGTAAGAAATCACAAGTACTGATACTTTCTGATCAAATCTGTTAGGAACTTGTGTAAGTTCACCTGCAAGAAGAAAGGCAAACCATTGCTGGTATCACTTAAATATTCGATTGAATGAAATGACAAGCTATTCGATTACTGTTGACCAAAAGTCTTCCACATTAATTATCTCGTGGTAGCAAGGTGGTAATAGCAAAGGAAGTTACAACATTCTGTAATAGAGTTACCTTCGATCAAATATCTAGCCTTACAATCATTTAGCTTCCAGCAAAGCCTAAACCTTTGAGTCCAAATGTCATTTGCTAACTAAATTGGTGTTAGCATCATTAGGAGACATACAGTGTGGCCAGCCTTCTATGAGGGTGGAAAACATATTTATAGTTATTCATACCCGTCTGCTTTAACTGTAGCTGATCTGTGAGTTTGAGTTTTGGTAAATATTCTTTAGCAATTCTGTCCAACTCTGCCTTCAACTCTTTGAATCCTCTCACAATTGCAGCCTACACATAGAGTGATCCTAATAGAGGAACTCATAGAAATCGACAAATAAATTCCATGTATTGTGTTAATAACTAATGATATGGTCATCGTATACAGTCATATCTCTAAATACGAGTGCCCCAACATATGAGAACATGGAGATGCGATCACCACTTCAAACAGGTTTCTTCTTGGCGACACGAGTAATCTTTGAGATGCAATAAAATGATATATTTTTTAAAGCTACCATATGGCCAAATATGCAAGAGACAGGTCGTAAGAACAACATCGCCGGAGGTTTCTTCTGGAATCATTTTCGAAAAAAAAATTTGAGAGGTTCGCTAACGGTTAATTGAAGTTTATTGAATGCGTGAAGTTTATTTGTAGAAATATTTCGACGAATGAGGGTGCATGAAAGTGTAAACAAAATCACATAGTGTTCAACTGTATCACATTCAAACAGTTTTGGAAAGGGATTCCAACCTAAGGCGTTTTTGTGATGGCTGCGATTACCTGTTGGCTTTTTGACTTTAAAGAGCTTAGGACGAAAACATATATATTACACAAACACTAGTACACAAAGGTACACCAAAATATACACACTACACAAGCACTACTATGCAGTAGTATACCAAAATATATACACTACATAAGCATTAGTACATACAGGTATACAAAAATATATACACTACACAAACAATAGTTCACACAAATATGCCAAAATACACAGACTACACAAGCACTAGTACACCCATATATACCAAACTATATACACTACACAAACATTAGTACACACAGATATACCAAAACATACATACTACACAAGCACTAGTACACATTGGTATACCAAAATATACATACTACACAAGCACTAGTACACAAAGGTATACCAAAATATACATACTACGAAAGCACTACTACTCAAAGGTATACCAAAATATACATACTATACACAAACACTAGTACACATTGGTATACCAAAATATACATACTACACAAGCACTACTACACAAAGGTATACCAAAATATATACACTACACAAGTACTAATGCCTACAGGCACACCAAAACACATACAGTACACAAGCACTACTACACTATACCAAGGTATATAAACTACACACATTAGTTTACACAAATATCTCAAATTATATACACTGCCCATGCACTAATATACGCTGGTGTACAAATATATATACACTACAACATCACCAAAATATTTACAAAACAATATATACTACGCAAAGAGTAGTACACATGCGTATACTAAAATATATACACCACACAAGCATTAGTGCCTAAGTATACTAAAATATGTACACAACCTAAGCACTAGTACTCACAAGTATACCAAAATATAGAAAAGACCCAAGAACAAGTTCACACAAGCATACCAAAAGTATATATAATACACATGCACTAGTACGCACAGGTACAACAAAACATATACACTACACAAGCAGCAGTACATGTAGGTCTACCAAAATATATACACTGCACAAATACTAATGCCTACAGGTATACCAAAAGGTATACAATATACAAGCACTAGTACAGATGTGTACACTAAACTATATACACTTTACAAACACTACTACAAACAGTTTCACAAAATATTTTTGTTACACAAGCACAAAATGGTATACCAAAAGAGATATACAAAACAAGCAATGGTACATTACTAAATTGTATTACTAAAATATATACACTGTGCAAGCACTGGTACGCACTGGTATATCTCGATATATACACTACACAAACACTGATAGAGGCAAGTATACTATAATCTATACACAACACAAACACTAGTACACATAAGTATACCAAAAATATGATATATGCCAAACATGTAATATTACAACACAGGTGTACCGAAATATATAGAGTACACGAGCACTAGTTTACATTGGCATACAAGAAAATACCTAGCACACAAGCATTGATACTTAAAGTTATACAAAAACATAGACGCTACCCAAGCACTAGTAGTCAGGTATACCAAATTACATATACAACACCAGCACTAGTACGCACGAGTGTACCAAAATATATATACTACACAAGCACAAGTAGAAACAGGTATTCCAAAATATATACACTACACAAACGCTAGTACACACAGGTAATACCATAATATCTAAACTACACATGGACTAGTACACACAAGTACATAAATATATACACCACCAAAGCGCTGTTAAGAACCCTTTTAGTAGAATATGTAACCTACGCAAGCACTGGTACATACAGGTATACCAAAATATATACACAACACTAACCCTAGTAAAAATAGATTCATCAAAATATATACACTACACCAGCACTAGTACAGACATGTATACCAGAACATATATACTACACAAGTCCTAGTACACACTAGTGTATCGAAGTATATACACTACACTCGCGCTAGTAAAAACGAACACTAATACACAAAGGTGTACCAAAATATATAGAGTACAAAGGCACTAGTTACGACAGGCATATAAAATATATATACTACATATGCACTAGTACACACGGGTATACCAAAACACACATAATACACAAGCGCTAATCTAAACCGGTAAACAAACATATATACACTGCACAAGGACTAATGCCTACAGACATACCATAAAGTACTCAGTACCAAAGGACTACTACACCTGTGTATACTAAAGTATATATACTATGCACACCAGTCTACACAGATATATCAAATTATATATATACTACCCATGAACTAAGATGCACTGATATACAAAAAGATATACAAAACATCAGCTCAAAAAGGTATAAAACAATATATATATATATATATATATATATATACTACACAAGGATTAGTACAAACATACATGTATACTAAAAGAGGAATACCGACACAAGCGTTAGTGCCGCGGTATACTAAAATATATACACTACTTTAGCCCTAGTATTCACATGTACAGAAGCTCCCTTACTTACAAACATTCGAGTAACGAACAACGGAACATACGAACATGTATGCGCATATGTGCGCCACTAATACCGACGCTATTAGCGGCGGAAAGAGGCGCTACTCGGAAGCACCACCCAGCATCCACCTTCCTCTGCCCAGTTCGTTGCAGTGCAGTTGTGCGTGAACGTATCTCCAGTGCGCAAAGAACATTTTTATCTTTACTGTACGTATTGTAAAATAATCTGCCGACCTTTACTTGGCACAATCTAGATTAATAAATAAAAATAACAGAGAGTGTGTAGCTTTATTCAGCTTTTTATTAGCGAAATAAATTTCACTAGCCAAGGGGCGTATAGCTATCTGCTCTGCTCAACTAAATGAACGCGCTCCTTTATACACAATAATATCAACCATTCCGGCTAACGGCGAGAACACTGCCTAACGAGGTGAATAAATAGGATAGCTAGTGTGTTGGTATGACAACAATATAAGCGACGAACAAACCAGTTTTTCAGTACAAACCAATACAAGTTACTTATACAAGCCTTAAACGTACTTATATAAACCTTCAAATACTTATATAGGCCTTAAACATAAATTATAATACAAAATATAGCACTGAAGCAACTTTTTTGAAGAACAAATTCACCTTACGAACGATCGTTCGGAACATAACTCGTTTGTAAGTTGGGGAGCGTCTGTACACCACAATATATAAAGTACACAAGCAGCAGTACACATAGGTCTATCATAATATATACACCGCACAAGTACTTATGCCTACAGGTAAACTAAAATGTAAACAGTATACAAGCACTAGTACAGATCTATACACTACAATATATACACTTTACGAAACACTACTACAAAGAATTTCACAAAAATATTTCCATTACGCAAGCAAAAGTACAAACTGGTATACCAAAAGACATATACAAAACAAGAACTGGTACATAGAGAATTACTAAAACATATACACTGTGCAAGCACTGGTACACACTGGTACACACTGGTATATCTTGATATATACACTACACAAGCACACACAGATCTTCCAAAACATATACACTACACAAACACTGATAGTGGCAAGTATACTACAATCTATACACAACACAAGCACTAGTACACACAAGTTTACAAAAATAAATATATATGACAAACATGTAATGGTACAACGCAGGTGTACCGAAATATAGAGTACATAAGAACTACTCCAAACCGGTATACAAGAAAATACCCAACACACAAGCACTAGTACACAAAGTTATACAAAAACAGAAACGCTACCTAAGAACTAGTACAACCAGGTATAACAAATTACTTATATAACACCAGCACTAGTACTCACAGTTTAGTTAAAATATATACAATACACAATCACTAGTATACACAAGCATACCCAATTATATAAACTACCCAATACGAAAATATATACACTACACTAGCACTAGTACCAACAAGTTTACAAAAAAATATACACTAGATTAGCGATATCACTCAGGTTTAATAAAACATCACACTACACAAGCGTTGGTACACAAAGGTATACCAAAACATATACACTGTGCAAGCAGTAGTAAACACTGGCATACCTAAGTATATACACTACTCAAGCGCTAATACACACAGGTATTCCAGAATATATATACTACACAAGTATAGTACATACAAGTATACCAAAACATACACAGTGTACAAGCGCTAGTACACACAGTTATACCAACATGTATACACCACAAGCACTAGTGTACACTGGTAAACCAGAATATACACACTACACAAGCATTTGTACACACACAGGCATACCCATATATCTACAATATATTTACAATACCATCATGTCCATGAAATCCTGAACATTATTGAACTCGTGAGTAGCAATCCTGGCCAATAGCTTACCGGGGGATGGCTCTTAGTCCCAGTTTCTAGCAACTCCTTATTGATCCTCAGACTATTCCACTGCTTGAGCAGCTCGTCTTCTATGAAGTCAGC